>NW_016107535.1:114198-128443 GCF_001604975.1 Cebus imitator
TTGCCCTGGAATCTACTGTCCTGGTTCTCTGCTTAGTCCTCTTTTTGAACTGGCGAATGGGCTACTTCCTGTGGCTCCAATCGCCAGCCAAAAGGGCCCCCGGACCGGTGTATTTTGTATGGAGAACTGCGGCTCCAGGGCGCCGACAAAGCAGCCGCGCGGGGCAAAGCAGCGGCGCTGGCCGGCACAGCCGCGCTGGCCGAAACAGCTGTGCTGGCGACCGTGGAGCTCCTCCGCCCGGGAATTACCTAGTCTGTGGGCAATAAAAATGCGGCGTCCACTCACCCTCTGCGCTTTCACTGGGAGCTGCAATCCTGAGCTGTTCCTAAAGGGCCATCTTGGATCCTCCCCCCAATAAAATATTATTCTTAAAAAGGAAGGAAATACTGATATTAGCTACTACATGGATGAACCTTGAAGACATTATGCCAAGTGAAATAAGCCAATCGTGTGCATGCGCACGCGTGCGTGCACACACACACACACACACACACACACAAAATACTATGAATGGTGGTTGCCAGGGAATGCGAGGTGGGAGAATGTATGGGGAGTTACTATTTAATGAATATAGAGTTTCAATTTTGCAAGATTTCAAAAGTTTTGGAGATGGGAGATAATTGGGCAGCAATACAAATGTACTTAATATCACTGAACTGTACACTTAAAAATGGTTAAGATAGTCAATTTTATATGTATTTTAATACAATTTTTTAAATTGGAAAGAATGTCTGTAGAGGAGACAGTCACAAAAGGACAAACACTGTATGATTTCACTTTATATGAAACACCTGGAGTAGAGACAGAAAGTAGAATCATGTTTGCCAAGGGCTAGAGGGAGAAAGGAATGTGGAATTTTTGTTTAATGAGTACTGTGATTTCATTTTGGGAGGCTGAAAAAGTTCTGGAGATGGTGGTGATAGTTACACAATATGAATGTACTAAGCCGAATTCTTAAAATTGCTAAAATGGTCAATTTTGTGTTGTGTATATTTTGAAAGCTTTTTTTTTTTTTTGGAGACAAAGTCTCACTCTTGTCCCCCAGGCCGGAGCTCAATGACCCAATCTCGAGTCACTGCAACCTCCACCTCCCGAGTCAAACAATTCTCCTGTCTCAGCCTCCCAAGTAGCTGGGATTACAGGTGCCCACCACCACACCCAGCTAAGTTTTGTATTTTTAGTAGAGACGGGGTTTCACCATGTTGGCCAGGCTGGTCTTGAACTCCTGACCTCAGGTGATCCAACTGCCTTGGCCTCCTAAAGTGCTGGGATTACAGGCATGAGGCATTGTGCCTGGCCTAAAAGCCTTTTTTTTTTTTTTTTTTTTAAATCAACAAGGAGAAGCCAGTTGATTGATAGAGGGAGAAAGTGAATGACGGTGGTGGAGCCAAAGCTAGTAGAGGTAGAGGATGAACTCCAGCAGGAAGGAGTCAGAGGGAAGACGGTAGGAGTCGGGTAGCTGGTGGTAGTCCATATTAGAAGGATGAGAGGGCTTCTATTTTCTCTGCAAAGTGGGCTGCAAGGCCAAGTCAGAAGAGGCTGAGGGGGAAACAGGTTTTAGTAGAGAAGGTTTGAGCAAAGAGATTTGAAACTGTCACTGAGGTGACGAGAGAGTTAGTAAACCTGAGGAATGGAGTAGGATTTCCAGGCCATGCTGAGCTACTTTCAGTGTCTTAAAAATGGTTAAGATAGTCAATTTTGTATGTATTTTAATACAATTTTTTAAATTGGAAAGAATGTCAGTAGAGGAGACAGTCACAAAAGGACAAACACTGTATGATTTCACTTTATATGAAATACCTGGAGTATTTGAGGTTGAGGAGAACGAATTTAGAGAGAAACCAATCTCTGATGCACGAATGGTAGGATCTGGAGGTGAGCAGGCAGCAGCAAAGACGGGAGAGTGAAGCTGCCCTCCCTGAACATTCTCTTGGACTGCAGAGGTGACCTCCTCTCTGAGTACCTTTTTGTGATGTTTCAGTCATCCTCACTGTGAAGAATGGAATCCCAATCCTGCAAAGATTCTGAAACTTTATTTAATGCCAAAGTAAGGTTGCCTGGGGATTAAGAGTACTGGAGTCAGACTGATCAGATTCCTCCCCCAGCACTTCCTACGTGAGTGACTTGAGCAAGTTGCTTTACTTTACCTCTCTGAGCCTCAGTTCCATTATTTGTAAGGTAGAAATAGGAATAGTTACTATCCAGGTTTTTTTTTTTTTAAGGATCAAAGGATTTACTATGTATGGAGCATTTCATCCAGAGGCTGGTATGCAGCAAGTTCTTTGTAAATAGTAGTGATGGGCACTACTGAACCGGGAAGGCCTGCCTCTGCCTGTTTGAAATGATTCTACCTTCCCAAATCCCAAGCAAATGGGCATCTTCTCTCCCAACAGGGAAGATGAGTCAGCTTGAGACCACTTGAGAGGCATCTAGCAGAAGGGAGGCAAAGCTTCTGTTAAAGGATAATTTTTAGGAAAAAAAAAGTATGATAACTCTCATAGAGACATAAAAGTGAATTCATAATGAAGATTTTATTTTAGTTATCGGTTGGATCCAGACAGATATTACAACTGGTTCAGAAGAAAAGTCAAAGCAATGCAAATTTGGAGTAAAGAGGAGTTAAACTAGTTTTTCTGTGAGATAAGGCAGGGGGAGGGGAGAAGTCAATTGAAACTCTGCTGGGCCGCATGCTGCCCAGTAAGCACATGTATCAGTTGCCTGCAATTCACAAAGGGTTGTGAAATAGCTCCCATAAAATCTGATGAGGAGGAAAGGTGTGCTCAGAAACTGCATGGCTTTCTACTGAAGCAGATTTTTTTCCCCTTACATGTCTAGATCTCTGTGCACCATTGTGCCAGGGCTGAGAGGAGGGTGGCCCACTTCCCAAAATACACTACCTACCCTCAAGAAAACCTTTTCTGCTTCTTCTTAGGTAAATCAACTGTTTTCTCACCTCCTGTAAGCAATACTAAATATGTGGCTGTTCTTCAGTACTCAAGTCCTGGGCAGCTCTGTGACAGTGCTTGTTGTGGTTCTGAACTGTGATGGACACTTTCTATCATTGCCCTTTCTTATCTTGATATCCTAAAAAGCTGGTGGTCTGTCTTCTCTGTCTTTTGTCCTGGTCAGTTTTCCTATTTTGTGTTCTGTTTCTGTGGATGAGCAAATGGGGTCCCCACCCCCATTGCACAAGGAAAGCATCTGGTACCCAGAAGTCAGAGAGAATAGCTGCTGCTTTGGTAGAATGCTCCCTGTGAGTGGCTGGTTCTCTTCCCAGATGGAGACAGAGAGGTCTTCCTGACAGCAGCTGCCCTTCTCCTTCTCATCCCCCGTCCCACTCCCCTTCCTCTCTTCCTCCTCCTCCTTCTTTCTTCGTTTTGCTCGTCACCCAGGCTGGAGTGCAGTGGCACAATCTTGGCTCCCTGCAACCTCTGCCTCCTGGGTTCAAGTGATCCTCCTGCCTCAGCCTCCCAAGTAGCTGAGATTACAGGCACCCATGACCACCCCTGGCTAATTTTTGTATTTTTAGTAGAGATGGAGTTTCACCATGTTGGCCAGGCTGATCTCAAACTCTTGACCTCGGGTGATCCACCTGCTTCAGCCTCCCAAAGTGCTGGGATTACAAGTGTGAGCTACCACACCCGGCTTTAGCAGCTCTCTTTTTAATTTAATTTTGAGACTGAGTCTTACTCTGTCGCCCAGGCTGGAGTGCAGTGGCGCAGTCTCGGCTCACTGCAACCTCTGCCTCCTGGGTTCAAGTGATTCTCCAACCTCAGCCTCCCAAGTATCTGGGACTATAGGTGCATGCCACCATGCTCAGTTAATTTTTTGTACATTTAGTAGAGACAGGGTTTCACCGTGTTAGCCAGGATGGTCTCCATCTCCTGACCTCGTGATCTGCCTGCCTCGGCCTCCCAAAGTGCTGGGATTACAGATGTGAGCCATCGTGCCTGGCCAGTGGCTCTCTTCTAAAGGCATCTGGACCCACATTTGTTCAGCTCCCCCCCTTGGGCTGTGATGAAGGCATAGAAAACAAAAGACGCTTTTCTTATTGAGAAGGTGGCTTTTTATAGAGAATGGTGTCATACCGTTAGGTTTCAGGCCAGCAGACCTAGTCAGGCATATATGCCTCTGTGCCAGGTGTGGCTCTGAGTCAACAGGAAAATGATACATTTAAATGTGGGTCTTTAAATAATGCAGTTTTGACTATAAGTGTTAGAAGGTTTCTGTGAGACTCAGCTCAGTACCTCCTGTACCCAGTGGGCCTGAGAGAGGAGACAATGGGACAAGAAGACACAGTGGCTTCCTTGGAAGCTTTTGTGCTAGCTGGAGAGAGAAAACCTGCTTCCTGTATGCCTGGAAGACAACCAGGACATTTCCAGATTACTCAGTGGGGCTTCTCTTGAAATAATAGCGGTTGCCATTTGTTAAATATATTATACATACCACATGCCTTATCTCATTTGGTCTTCATGGCAAACCCTGTGAGGTATGACCACCAACCACCATTTTACCTCAGAACTCAGGCTCCCAGAGTTTGAGTGAGTGGCTCAGATAGCCCAGAAAGTAAATGACAGAGGTGGGATTTGGGTCTAGGTGTTTGACACCAGCACCTTAAATCACCAAAGCTTTCCTGAAGCTTCAACTTCACTTCTCAAGACACGGACACAGGTGTCTGAATGGGTTGGCGGGGTGGGTGGGAGGGGGTGAGATTTCTATCCACAACAGGTCTAAAAACAGCTATGGTGAGCTGGGTGATTTTGATGGAACCCCTTCCATACAGTATATTAATATCATGATTGGAACTAAAATTTAAACATGATGGCAATCATGAATTCTGGGACTTCTTGACTTGGGCCAGCAGACATACTCTCAATTACTATCTCTCAGAATCAGAGAAAGGGTGTCTTCAGGCTATGTCTTCACACGGCTTTTCCTCCATACCTGGTGGAAAAAGGGAGCTCTGGAGGTCTCTTCTTGCTGTAAGGACACTGGCCCCATTGGATTAGGCCCCACCCCATGACACATTTAATCCTAATGACCTCCCTCACAGCCCTATTTCTAAACATTAGTCACATTGGGGATTAAGGCTTTAACATTTGAATTTTGGGGGAGCACAATTCAGTCCATAACACAGAGAAAACAGATTTGAGAAGAAGTCCAAAATATGCACAGTGGTAATATCTGAACATCTGTGTGTGTTTCTATTCTTGCATTTTCTTTTTATTTATTATTATTATTATTATTTTGCTTTAAGTTCTGGGTTACATACGCAGATCTTGCAGGATTGTTACATAGGTATACACATGCCATGGTAGTTTGCTGCCTCTTCCCCCGTCACCTACATTAGGTATTTCTCCTAGTTATCCCTTCCCAATCCCCTCACTGCCTGCTATCCCTCTCATAGCCCCCCATCCCCCACCAGGCCCCAGTGTGTGATGTTCCCCTCCCTGTGTGCATGTGTTCTCATTGTTCAATACCCACTTATGAGTGAGAACATGCAGTGTTTGGTTTTCTGTTTTGTGTCAGTTTGCTGAGAATGATGATTTCCAGATTCATCCATGTCCTTGCAAAGGACATGAACTCATCCTTTTTTATGGCTGCATAGTATTCCATGGTATGTATGTGCCACTTTTTCTTTATCCAGTCTATCACTGATGGGCATTTGCATTTTCTAGCTGTCCTCAGTGAACATTCGTTACTTTCTGAGAAAGTTACTTTAAACAATGTCTTTAGCAGCAGTGCTCCATGCCCTCGTGTAGTCTTTTCCTGGCAGAGGTTCCCCAGGGCTCTGCTGCTCTGGCCATGACTTATTCTTGGCATGAACTCCTCCCATTCCCCTCAAGAGAATCTCCAAACCCAGGTCACACCCTACACCTGCAGGTAAGTACAGGTGTTTTGAGAAGAGCTTTATTCTTCCAGGAACAGCTGGTACCCCCAGCAGGACCTAACAAGATGGTTATGTCTAAATAAGGCACCTGAGGCTGGGAGATGGAAAATGGTCCATCTAATACCACGGAGTGAGTTAGACACAGAACAGGATTGGAACCCATGCTTCCAACTCCCCATCCAGTTTTAAGGCAATTTTTTTTTTTGAGAAAATCTTTGAACCTCATACAGAGGGAATTAATGTGGGTAAGTTCAGATCCATGTCCATTTAAAGTTCTGGGAGGGGAGTTCCTTTTCCCTCCACCAGATCCCAGCCCCAGCTACTTTCTATTTCTCTTTCTTGATAAAACTATCATTTATCTTCACCTATTGCCATTTTCATGGATTATAGTCTCATTCATCTCGAGTAGCTCAAGTGAATGACTGTTTCTCCATTGAGTACAGGACTGAAGGTGACCTGACCCACATGGTGTGCTTGCTTATTTGAATGTCTGATGGTTTTATGGGTGTAGTCCTGTTGGAGCAGAAAGAATACTCAGTTAGGAGCCTACCTCTGGACTCTGGTCTTAGCTGTGCCCCAAACTCTCTCGTTTGGACAATTCTCTCGTCTCTCTGGGCCTCAGTTTACCTATCTGGAAAATGATGGGTTTGAATTTAATACCTTGAGGATCTTCCAGCTGTGACATATTACAACTCAGGCATGAAGCAAATTCTCCTAACACTCTGTTCTCCTATCCGGTGCTCTTTGACGTCTTTGCCCAAGAGCTATGGTACCCTACCCTGCCCACATTATGTGAGGCATTGTAGTACCCAGGTTAGAAGTGTGGTCTCTGGAGCCTGACACAAGACTCACATTCAGACTCACTTACTATGTAACTTGGAAAAGTTATTTACATCTCTATTTCTTTAATTATAAAATAAGCATATTAACACTTCGTAGGGCTGTTGTGAAGATAAACTGAGTCGAGGTATGACAGTACCTAGTGTATGGTGAGCATCATTAAATGGCGTTGTTGTTTTCATTTATTATAAAGAAGAAAGCTCATGCATCTCTTGGAATTTCTGAGGACAGTGGAGCCACAGCTGGGAAAGTCTCAGGGAGCCAGGAGTTGCTGGCCTCCTGCTTTGCGTACTAGAAAATTGCTGGAAAGGGGCTATAGCAGGGGGAGACATTTTTTAAAATCCCAGTTACTGCTATTCCTCATGGCTATGTCTATATCACCTGGCATTACTACTCTGCATAGAAAGAAGCATAGCTAAAGAAAAGACATTTTGCTTTTAATATACCAGCTGTTTTCAGGGGAATAGGGTAGGATGGGGATAAGGAGTACAGTCACAGAATTCAGTCTTAGAAGACATGTATAAAATAGTGGACGATGGCCCTCTATCCTCAGGCCTCCCTGTCACCAGCTCAATCACGTCTATCTTGCAAAGCCCCATCTAGCAGGAAGCCTGCTTTTCCTTTGGACTGTAGTACCGAATTGCTGTTGTAAAGTAACAATGTTTCCTATGGAAGGAAGACAGTACTTAAAGTTTACAAGATATGGGTTCTGTTCTTAGTTCTTATGGCCTGTCAGCCAGGGACCTCTAGGCCAGTAGTCTCATCCTTGAACTCATCTTTTTTTTTTTTTTTTTTTCCTGTTGGAGTCTTGCTCTGTTGTCCAGGCTGGAGTGCAGTGACATGATCTTGGCTTACTGCAACCTCCGCCTCCTGGGTTCCTGGGATTACAGGTGTCCACCACCACAGCTGGCTAATTTTTGTATTTTTAGTAGAGATGGAGTTTCTCCATGTTGGCCAGGCTGGTCTTCAACTCCTGACCTCAAGTGATCTATCCGCCTCAGCCTCCCAAAGTGCTGGGATTATAGACATAAGCCACTGTGCCTGGCCCTCATCCTTGAACTTCAAATTCCCACCCAGCTCACTACCACAGGTATATACCAGTTGTTCCTTTTTCTCTGTTCTTATGAAGGAAATGGCCTGAGGTCCAAAAGTCCCTTGGGTCCCGTTTTTCCCTCACTCTCAACATTCAATTAGTCTTCACGTCTACAACCGACAACTGTAACTTCTTTTCTCTACTACATTATTTCTTAGGCCACAGCAGGAGCTTCTGTGCGTTCTTCTTTTTTCTAAAAACACTAATCCAGAACTCTAGTGTTTTTCAGTCTTCTTTACTTAAAACGCTTTCCTGGTCCCCATAACCTACTGAAGAAATCCTAAGCTCCCTGGCTTGGCCTCTATCTATGTTTCTCTGATCCCTTCCAGCTCTTTCTCTGTCTCCTAGCCATACTGAACTGCTTGCAATTCCCAAACAGGGTACTGGTACTAGTACTCGCTGTACTAGATGTTCCTGCAAGACAGGAATGCACATCCCCCCCCAACACTAGCTTAACAAGAAAAAAAATGTATTTCCCTCTCATGTAAATGAAGTCCAAAGGTAGACATTCCAAAGTTGGTATGGTGTTCTAGTGTCAGAATCCAAGTTCTTTCTACTTTGTGGGTTTGCTGTTCTCAGCATCTGACTTCCACTTTATGGTCCAAAATGACTGCTCAAGCTCCAGCCATCACATCCACATTCCAGCCAGCAGGAAGGAAGAAGAAACAAGGAAAAGCATAACCTTGGCTCTAAGGATAGTTCCTGGAAGTCACGCTTGCTTACATACCATTGGCTGGAATTAGTCACCCAGCCATATTTATCTATAAGAGAGGCTATGAAATTTTTTATTTCAGGGAGTCTAGGTTGCCATGTGCAAAAGTCAAAACCAGAGGTGCTGGTGATCAAAGAAGAAAGAGAGAATGGATACTGGGTGACATCGAGCAGTCTCTCCCACACTCTCACATATCCGGGAGTCACATCCCCTCTCTCACGCTTACGATCTCCTTACTTGGCAGGCTCTTTTTGGCCCCTCAGCATGCGCTCATTTTATGGCCATTTCCTCATACTGCCTCTATTGTTGCACCGTCACAGCGTGTTAATCATCGTTCAATTATCCACCTTTCCCACTACTTGTGACCTCCTGGAAGGCTGGGACTGTGTCTTACCTTTGGTTTCTTAGCACCCAGTACAGCTGCACAATCTCCAGCCAAGGTGGACACACCACCAATAATTCATGAGTATATTCTTCAGGTTCCTAGGAACTTCCTTACATCTGTAGGAAGGTATGGGGGTGGGGATAGCTCAGGGATTGTAGAGGCTTGTGGCAGATTTCTATTCTTTGGGTTGCACACAGGCCATCTCCCTGGACATTTTTTTCCCAGATACTGCAGTGACACTGATTAGGTCTAAGCCTTGGTAGTGAGGACCGAGGTGGATGGAGAGGGATTATTGTCATGATTCTTGCTTTCATTTCAGTCCGTTCTTTATTTGATTTCTGCCATTTATTCCTCTCAGTTTTTACCTGGGCAACATCATCTCTCACCTGCTTTTTAAGGTGAATATTGACGGCTGATCTCATATATTAGTTCTGGCTTTCTTAAGAGGGACATGGCTCCCTTCATTCTTAAGCCTTTGGGACTACTTTTTCTTTCTCATTTGCTCATGATCTCCATTTGATCTGCAGGACAGCTCCTGTATGAGAGAGCAGAGCAAACGTGTTATTCCCATTTCACAGATAAATAATTAACATTTACATGCATAATTTTCCCCTAAAATTTGGATTCTTTCTTAGGATAGATTCCCAAGCATGGAATTACTGAGTTAAAGAGTATAAATGTGCCTTTTTTTTTTTTTTTTTTTTAAAAAAAGGCTTTTAATACATTTTGTAGAATTGTTCAAGCAAGGCTATCACACTCATGTTTAAGCCAGGCAGGTATAACTACTCATGTGCAGGCCAACCCAGGAGCCAGCATGGTGGGAGAGGCTATGGCTGGTTCCCCCAGCCAGCACAGGCACTCATGAGCTTATCACCAGCCTGGTGAGAGTCTCCTGTTGGGAGATGCACATTTTTGCATGCACTCTGGGCCCTCCACACAAACTGTGTATTTCATCTGGTGCTCAACCACAAGCACAGCCATCTGTTCCAGTGCTGCAGAAACTATTGGCTGTGTTGGACTTCGTCAGAGATCCTACGTCAGTCTCCATCGTGAGGTACTGGACTTTGTACATCACGATGTACTGGACGTTCTAGGTGATGGAAAGGATTCCAGAGATAATTTTAATTCTATGAGACCCTAGCTTCAAACTCTACTCTTGTGTCCCTCACACAAGGTGTGACTCCAGGGGGCTGGGGTGCCATGCTATTTTCACTGTACCCTTGCCCCCGTAATCTCAAATAATCTCAAAGCATGGGTGGAACCCTTTCTAGTCTATGGATAGTGGCTTGTGATAAATGTCCTTTGAGGTCAACACAGTGCAGGCTGGCATCTTTACCTTTCTTTCACTGAAGTTAAGTGCTGCACCAGAACTTAAAAGCCCCAAAGGGGGTTCTGGGGGCTCCAGTTGTACCTTGTGCTATGTCAGCTATTACATCATGTTAAACATTTGCATATGAATGTTCCATGACAGCTTGTCTCTTTCTTTTTACAGTTGGTCACCACAGAGCGGCGCTTCCTCACAGACAGTTTGTACAATGAAGGAATCCTAATTGTATGGGACCCATCTGTGTACCATTCAGATATCCCGAAGGTAAGTGGGTGTCCATGGGAAATAGGGGTTGAGTTTCATGTCTGTCTACAGATTTTCCTGATTTCCTAGGTTTTTCAAGTCTTGACTGTGATTAACTGTCCCTCAAGGCTGAGTATTTGAGTTTTAGGGTACCCCATTTCACCTGGACTAGCAGATTCAGAAGTATTCCTGTCCTATGCCAGCTACTCTCCTTGCCTAGCCAGGTATTGCCAGGTATTATCTCCTAGTTATAGTATTTACTGGGATAGTGGCTGGACTTCCCAACATCTGGGGTAGATTGTTCATTAATGCAATTATTCCTCATGAGCATCAGCAGAATTAGAGAGTAGATGGTGTTACTCCTGTAAATAATATGAGCTCACTTTTGTTTCCCACTTCCAATATCCAGAATTCTTCCCATTTCACTTTTATAACAATGTAAGGGGATAGATGGAGGAGTGGTTGTTCCCATTTTACAGATAGGGAAATTGGAACGTGGAGAATGAAAGTCCCTCATCCCAGCACTTGATTTACTAAGCAGAAGGTGCGGATCTGCAGCAGCAGCTCTTCCCAGGGAAGGAAACGTGAGTGGCAGGCCTGCTGGATTCTAGTCCCCCTGGGACAGTCCTCTCACTGTTATGCATGCCAGTTGACCTCTCCCTGATATAGACTGCTGTGGCCTCGGGAGCATGACTTTAAGGAGGAAGGGCAGAGAGCACTAATCTTGGGACATGTAACTCTTAACTTGGATCCACTAGTGCCTGACAGGCTCTGGTGACCCCTGGCACTCTCATTATCTGAGTTTCTATAGTTTCACACTGATCTCACTTAGAACTCAAATTTGCCTAGGTCAGGACAAGGACTCTGAACCCATAGATGTGGCAACCTATGCTCCAGTTTTCTTCCCTTTAAAAATGAGAGATGGGGCTAGATGGTACCTGGAACTCCTTTCAACTCTGATAGTGTTCCTGGGTAACATCAGCTCCCACCTGCTTTTTCTTTTTTCTACGCATTATTCTTTTTTCTAAAAACACTAATAGCTGTTTTTAGAAGCCTGAAGCCGATCTTGGCTTGCTAAGGTCAACACTCCTCAAAAGCACAGGCTACATGCTAGGCCTTACACTGCTATCCAGTGAAAGCTGTGAGTGGAAGGGAAGCCTGTAGTCTGCTGCAAGAAAAGGGCTGTGCCCCAGGAGAAACGCTTGTTGGTCCTTTCCCCTCCCCCAGCCACTGCTGAGGATGACTCCTGTGGCCCATTTCTCCCTTGAGAGGACCATTTCTTTCTTTTTCAGTGGTACCAGAATCCAGATTATAATTTCTTCAATAACTACAAGAGTTATCGTAAGCTGCACCCCAATCAGCCCTTTTACATCCTCAAACCCCAGATGCCTTGGGAGCTATGGGACATTCTTCAGGAAATCTCCCCAGAAGAGATTCAGCCGAATCCCCCATCCTCTGGGATGCTCGGTGAGTTCATGTCAGGGAAAAGAGCTTGCATGTTTGTTTCTAGAAGAGATGAGCTTTTTTTCTGGGGTCTCATTCGTTCATTCATCCATTTGTTCATTTGTTCACTCAACAATTGCTAGGATTTTGCTTTGCTTGTCCACTGTGCCAAGTTCTATTTAAAATACAGAGGTAAGTAAGATAGAATTCTTTTTCCTGAAGGTATCTATTGGGGGAGTTCAATCAGATGTCTGAGGCAATATTCAATTTGTGCCAGGAGGGAGAGACAACCTGGTGTCATAGGAGAGAGGACACCTTCTCACTGGACAGTCACATATAGCCTCATGGAGGAAGTCATGTTGGCTAGGCTTCTGAGAGGGGAGAATTTAGCAGAAGAAGATGGAGGGAAGGGAAGCCCTGAACAGAGGAGGGAGGGAGGTGGGAAAACATCAGGAGTGGGACTGCCCCTCAATGAGGGCAGGAAGACACTTTTCTCAGGTGTCCAATTTAAGGGGGTACCCCAAAACTCAGTCATCAAGATGAATAATATTTTAATACAGTATCTTCAAAAATCACAATTAATGTGAAAATTATGATGAATGAAATATCAACTATTTAAATCAAGATAGGATCAGTAGGATCAGGATTCAAGATGGCCAATTAGGAGTGCTCAGGATTGCAGCTCCCCGCAAAAACGCAGAGGGTGAGTGGACGTCGCATTTCCAGACGGATTTTTATTTCCCACAGACTAGGAGATTCCCAGGCAGAGGAGCCCCACAGGTCGCCAGCACAGCTGTTTTGGCCAGCACAGCGGGTCTCCGCACAAAATACACAGGTCCGGGCACTGTTTTAGCTGGCAATTGGAGCTTCTGGGAGACAGAGTTGCCCATTCAACTGATAAAAAGCGGACTGAAACAGGGAGCCAGGCCAGGAGATTCTCGGGCTAAAAAGCACCACAAGTCCCCAGTGTGGCTGTTTCAGCTGGCGCAGTGGGTCTATGCACAAAAAATCACACAAATCCAGGTGCTGTTTCAACTGGTGACTAGGATGCCTGGGAGAGTTGCCTGTTCAACCAAAAAAAGTAAGGGCTGTGAGGCAGGGAGCCAGATGTTCAGGCTCAGCTGGTCCCACCCCCACAAAAACAGCAATCTGAAATGCTCTGGATTGAGAGTTTCACAACAAGCACAGCTGAACCTGGGATGGTCCAGCTCTGTGAGGGAGGGGCATCCACCATTACCGAGGCAGCCCGCCATTGCCAAGGCAGTCCACCATTACAGAGGTGGGCTGCCATTGCTGAGGCCGTTCTAACTATACCCCTATAAGCAGGACTGCAGGGAAGTTCCCACAGCAGCTGGGCGGAGCCTACAGCAGCTCAGCAAAGCCTCTGGAGGCATACTGTGACTAGGCTGCCTCCTGACTGGGCAGGGCAGCCCTGAAAAAAGGCAGCAGCACTACAGAAACTTATAAATAAAGCCCCAACTCCCCGAGACAGAGCACCTGGGGGAAAAAAATGGCGTTTATGAGTTCTGCTGCAGCAGACTAAAACGTACCTGCCGAGCAGCTCTGAATGGAACAACGGAACTCACAGCTCAGGACTTGAGCTCCTAAAGAACAGACTGTCTCATCAAACAGCTCCCTGACCCCCGTACATCCAAAGAGTCACCTCATAAAGGAGAGGTCAGACTGACATCTGGCGGGCATCCTTCTGGGACAAAGATAGCAGAAGAAGAAACTGGCAGCAACCCTTACTGTTCTGCAGCTGCTGCTGGTGATCCCCAGGCAAGCAGGGCCTGGAGTGGACCTCAGCAGTCCTACAGCAGAGGGGCCTGTTAGAAGGAAAACTAAGAAACAGAAAGAAATAACTTCATCAATAACAAACTGGACGTCCACTGAGAGACCCCATCTGAAAGTCAACAACTACAAAGACGATAGGTAGATAAATCTACAAAGATGGGAAGAAGCCAGTGCAAAAATGAAGACAACGCCCAAAACCAGAACGCCTCGCCTCCTCCAAGGGATCACAACTCCTCACCAGCAAGGGAACAAGGCTGGATGGAGAATGAGTGTGATGAATTGACAGAAACAGGCTTCAGAAGGTGGGTAATAAGAAACTTCTCTGAGCTAAAAGAACATATTTAACCCAATGCAAAGAAACTAAGAATCTTGAAAAAAGATTTGATGAGATGCTAATGAGAATAAACAGCTTAGAGAGGAATATAAGTGAATTGATGGAGCTGAAAAATACAACATGGGAACTTTGGGAAGCATACACCAGTTTCAACAGCCGACTTGACCAAGCAGAAGAAAGGATA
>NW_016107535.1:129434-130902 GCF_001604975.1 Cebus imitator
CAACAAAAATCAAAAGAGACAAAAAAGGACATTACATAATGGTAAAAGGATCAATGCAACAAGAAGAGCTAACGATCCTAAATATATACGCACCCAATACAGGAGCACCCAGATACATAAAGCAAGTTCTTAATGACTTAGAGACTTAGACTCCCACACAACAATAGTGAGAGACTTTAACACCCCACTGTCAATATTAGACAGATCAATGAGACAAAAAATTAACAAGGATATACAGGACTTGAACTCAGACCGGGACCAAGGAAACCTAATAGACATTTACAGAACTCTCCACCCCAAATCCACAGAATATACATTCTTCTCAGCACCACATCACATCTACTATAAAATTGATCACATAATTGGAAGTAAATCACTCCTCAGCAAATGCAAAAGAACCGAAATCATAACAAACAGTCTCTCAGACCACAGTGCAATCAAGGTAGAACTCAGAATTCAGAAACTAACTCAGAATCACACAGCTTCATGGAAACCAAACAACTGGCTCTTGAATGTTGACTGGATAAACAATGAAATGAAGGCAGAAATAAAGATGTTTTTTGAAACCAATGAGAATGAAGACACAACACACCAGAATCTCTGGGACACATTTAAAGCAGTGTCTAGAGGAAAATATATAGCAATAAATGCCCAAATGAGAAGCAAGGAAAGATCTAAAATCAACAACCTATCGTCAAAACTGAAAGAGCTAGAGGAGCAAAATAAAAAAAAACTAGAAACCTAGCACAAGAAAAGAAATAACTAAGATCAGAGCAGAACTGAAGGAGATAGAGACACAAAAAACCCTTCGAAAAATCAGTAAATCCAGGAGCTGGTTTTTCGAAAAGATCAACAGAATAGACCACTAGCCAGATTAATAAAAAAGAAAAGAGAGAATAATCAAATAGATGCAACAAAAAACGATAAAGGGGATATCACCACAGATTCCACAGAAATCATCAGAGATTATTACAAACAACTCTATGCACATAAACCATCCAAACCATCATCAGAGATTATTACAAACAACTCTATGCACATAAACTAGTAAACCTGGAAGAAATGGATAAATTCCTGGACACTTACATCCTCCCAAGCCTAAACCAGGAAGAAGTCGAAACCCTGAATAGACCAATAACAAGGGCTGAAGTTGAGGCAGCAATTAATAGTCTACCACCCAAAAAAAGCCCAAGTCCAGATGGGTTCACAGCCTAATTCTACCAGACTTATAAAGAGGAGCTGGTACCATTCCTTCTGAAACTATTCCAAACAATCCAAAAAGAGGGAATCCTTCCCAAAACATTTTATGAGACCAACATCATCCTGATACCAAAACCCGGCAGAGACTTAGAAAGAAAAGAAAACTTCAGGCCAATATCCATGATGAACATAGATGCAAAAATCTTCAATAAAATACTGACAAGCCGATTGCAACAGCACATCAAAAAGCTTATCCACCATGATCAAG
>NW_016107535.1:132162-136854 GCF_001604975.1 Cebus imitator
CCATTCAGGACATAGGTGTAGGCAAGGACTTCATGACCAAAACACCAAAAGCATTGACAACAAAAGCCAAAATAGACAAATGGGACCTAATCAAACTCCACAGCTTCTGCACAGCAAGAGAAACAGTCATTAGAGTGAATTGGCAACCAATAGAATGGGAAAAAATTTTTGCAATCTACCCATCTTACAAAAGGCTAATATCTAGAATCTACAAAGAACTAAAACAGATTTATAAGAAAAAAACAAACAAGCCCATTCAAAAGTGGGCGAAGGATATGAACAGACACTTTACAAAAGAAGACATATATGAGGCCAACAAACATATGAAAAAATGCTTAGCATCAGTGGTAATTAGAGAAATGCAAATCAAAACAACATTAAGATACCATCTCACACCAGTTAGAATGGGGATCATTAAAAAATCTGGAGACAACAGATGCTGGAGAGGATGTGGAGAAATAGGAACACTTTTACACTGTTGTTGGGGGTGTAAATTAGTTCAACCATTGTGGAAGACAGTGTGGCGATTCCTCAAGGACCTGGAAACAGAAATTCCATTTGACCCAGCAATCCCTTTACTTGGTATATATATAAAGGATTATAAGTCATTCTACTATAAGGACACATGCACACGAATGTTCATTGCAGCACTGTTTACAATAGCAAAGACTTGGAACCAACCAAAATGCCCATTGGTGATAGACTGGACAAGGAAAATGTGGCACATATAAACCATGGAATACTATGCAGCCAATGAGTTCATGTCCTTTGTAGGGAGATGGAGGAACCTGGAAACTATCATTCTCAGCAAACTGACACAAGAACAGAAAATCAAACACCGCATGTTCTCACTCATTGGTGGGTGTTGAATAATGAGAACACATGGACACAGGGAGGGGAGCATGACACATTGGGGTCTGTCGAGGGGAAATAGGGGAGGGACAGTGGGGTGGGGAGTTGGGGAGAGAGAGCATGGGGAGAAATGCCAGATACAGGTGATGAGGAGGAAGGCAGCAAATCACACTGCCATGTGTGTACCTATGCAACAATTTTGCATGTTCTTCACATGTACCCCAAAACCTAAAATGCAATTAAAACAAAACAAAAAAACAAAAACAAACAAAAAAGGATCAGTAACAGTGCTGTGCAGTTTATTGGAACAATGCTGGCCAGTGGTCCTCTTCTTGGATTTTCTCCACACCTCATGGTCTGTCTGCTCTTCCCCTCCTTTCTCCTTGGGTTGAGCAGGACCACTAATCAATTTTTAATGGGGCTCTAGGATCTGCTAAGCAGAAGCTTACCACCCCGCCCCCTCCCTCAACATGCAGTGGGACCCTTTTCCACCGAATGGCTGTTTTGAATAAAACTCTTTGAGTTTCTCAATGAACTTAACTGGTAGCTACTGTCTCCAGCAGCCTGTAGGGGTTCCTTTGGGGCAGCCTTACTGTCAGGGGTTGGATTGTGGGAACAGTTTCAATGACACAATCAGAATGTAAGAGCATAAGAGGTTTTTATTACTTACAGATCCTCAAGCTAGGCAGGGCGATCAGAGAGGGGCAGACAGCAGTTCTCTGTCCAGAGGCTCATGGTAGCAAAAGCAATGTAGGCATGAAGGGGAGGGCTTCCCCTGTTTAAGGGTCACCTAGGGTGGGGTGTCCTAATTTCACCAGGTTATTTTTCTGCTGGGTACTTTAAATAGCAGGTTGGCTCAAAGCTGGATTTAAAACGGGGGGCTCCATGGAGGGACTTCTGTCTACATTAGTTAGCCTTGGCTGGACCTAGGCATCAAGCAACTACGGTTTCTCCACTACTTCAGTCAATGGCCCCAGCCACTCACCACTGTGTCACTTGTCTGCCTACCTCCCCTACTAGACTGCAGACTCCTTTGGGGTGGGAAGTATTGTGTCTTCTCTTTGAGTCTGACATGGGATAGCCCTTTGGTAAATGTTCCCTAAGTGAATAAATATGTGTTCAATATGAGAGGCACTCTTTTATAGAGAGATTGGGGTTCTTAACCATATCACATCTTCTTCATACCTTTTTCTTTCACTTTTGGTTGGGTGCATTTGGGGCTCTTTCTGGAGCCCTGTTGAGCAGGAGTCATTGGCATTTTGGGAGACACAGCTTCCTATTGCCCTGTGCTGTTACCTTTGCCACCAGTCCTCCCCTTTGCCCATCTTCATGGCCACTGCCTCTTCCACATCCCACACCAGTGCTTCTGGGAGGTTTACTTGTCTTCTCCTGTGGGAAGTGCTCCTTCTCATAATCCCCAGGAGCACTTCTGTGCCTTCATCAGTTAGTTGCAGAGCTTTCTTTTCTCTCCCATTCAACCAGGGGGTAGCCAGAGGGCAGAGGCAAGGTTGATCTCATCTCTAATTTTTTTGGAACAAAGTTGCTGCTAGCAGTTTTGCTTTCAGTAAGAATTACCCTATTATAAAGATTCCATATTTACAGTATACAAAAGGGGTTTTAGAACCATGATCTTATTTAATCTTAACAGTGACCTGTGCAGTAGGAGCATTGGGTGGATCATTCCCTTAGAACAGATGAAGAGTCTGAGGCCCAAAGAGGGGAAGTGTCCTGCCTAAGATGACTCAGCCAGTTGGGGACAAGCATGGTGACAGCATGAGTCTTCTGCCTCCTGCTAGAGCCTGAATCCCAGAGTTCTGCACAGCCTCCCTGAAGAGCACCAACCTCCTAGGCTCTGATTGCTCTGCCTGAATGAGTAGAGTCCATCAGTACAGACTGTGGAGCGCTCTTGTTCCAGTTGTCCTTCCTCTCAGCTAAGGGAAGAAAAGTCTTCCCTCCCCAACACTGTTTCATGCAAGTGCTCTAAGGAATAGTCTGCTCCCAAATTGTACCATCCAAGAGGCTCTCCAGGATGTCACAGTGCTAGAAAGTGCTAATTATACACGATGGCACTGTCTCCTCAATCAGCTCAGTAACCTTGTCCTCTTTCTTCAAATAAATTATTCCATGGATACATTCATTAGCTGACTGATGGAGTAATTTAATCTACTAGCATTTGGGGAGACTGTGTTATTCACCAGGCCCTGGCCTAGGTGCTGGGGATTCAAAGGTACATAACGCTTATACGGCCCTGCATCCTAAGGAACACTGCTGGGCTTGGCTTGTTGAAACTTGGATTGGGAATCACAGCCATAAATAAAAATTCCAGAGGGGAACCTCTCCATATTGGGGGTTGTGAGCTTCTGGACCCTGGGCAGAGCTCTGGGGTGCTGGGGTTGTTGGGCATGACTCACCTCTGCTCCCCTCTCCAGGTATCATCATTACGATGACACTGTGTGACCAGGTGGATATTTATGAGTTCCTTCCATCAAAGCGCAGGACCGACGTGTGCTACTACCACCAGAAGTTCTTCGATAGTGCCTGCACGATGGGCGCCTATCACCCGCTGCTCTATGAGAAGAATTTGGTGAAGCATCTCAACAAGGGCACAGATGAGGACATCTACCTGTTTGGAAAGGCCACACTGCCTGGCTTCCGGACCATTCATTGCTAAGCATAGGCTCCTCACTCTTCTCCATCAGGCACTGAATGGATGGTCTTTGGCCACCCCAGCCTGGGAAGACCATTTTCCTGAACAATTCCAGTCTGCTTCTTTTACTCTAGGGGACTCTGTCAGCAACAGCACTAGGGCTTCAGGAGCCTGTGGTCAAAAAATCAGGTCCAGCCTTCCCTGTGGCCAGTTTATGAGCCCAGAGCCTCCTCCCACACACATGCACATATCCCTAGCATTCTTTCCAGACAGCATCCTCCCCACCTTCCACCGTGGTAGATGCAAAGTCTACCTCCCCCATCAGGGATGCCAAAGCTGGGCTTTGTTTTTCCCAACAGAAAGATGCCATTCTTACAGACCAATGCTCTATATTGCTTGGAATCTGCATCTAAATATTGATTTCACATTTTAAAGAAATTGTCCCAAATTACCATTGTGCTCAATGCAGGGTGCTCTGGCGGGGGCAGGTAGGTGGTACAGGGGATTGGAAACATGCTCAACTCCTTCAGAACAAAGTTGCTCCCAAGGTCCATGCCCCTGGAACATGTTCCTATCACTCTGGCTGGTTGGGCTCGTCCTTAGACTGGGTGCTTATGAGCAAAGCGTCTTGATTAGTCCTCTTTTTCTCTCCATGTGGAGATGGAAGATACGGAAGGATACAGTCTCTGTCCTCAAGTTGCTCCCATTCAGTGAGAGAGACAGATATCTGAACAGGCAGGTAGGATTCAGTGTGCTCAGCACACTGGGGACTTGTAGAATGATGGGCTTGCTCTCTGAGCACCCAGGAGGGCCACACACTTAAACTGTGTTTGTGGATCAGAGAAGACTTTGTAATATCGGGGGCATTCAAATGAGTCTTAGAGGGAGAGAAGAAGCTTGGCAAGCAGATTACATCTGAGTCATTTGACTTGTGTTTTTTTCTTCCCATATTTATTCTCTAAGATCTACCTAAACTTAGATACTCAAGATATTTTTTTGAGGAAACCTCCTACCCATGTCTGAGGTAGCAAGTGCAGCCTCATGACAGATACCAGGTAATCCAGATCCCCAAAACCTGATTTCTCCAGGCTCAGCTGGGCCTGACCCTAACCTACCAGCTGGGTTTGCACACCATACTTCTTCCACTCTTCCTTTTTAATACCTACCCCCAAATCTCCTCCTAGCCACCACCT
>NW_016107535.1:136953-159188 GCF_001604975.1 Cebus imitator
CTTTAAAAGCATCATGACCCCAATTTATTTGAGCTCATGGGCCTTTGCATGTCTCTCAGGGAGTAGTGGTGTGGCTCCCCAGACTTATGTCACCCTCAGAGGTCAGAAACTTGGAGATCGTAACTGATTCTCATCAGGTGTGAGAAGTGTGATATCAGATTGCAATGCCCTGCACTTCTTCTTTGCAAGAAGGCAACATCAGGGGCTCTGGGCAGAGGCTGGCCCACTGAGGTTTGCAAACATGCTCTCCAGATGGTTTTCCTAAGCCCCCTCTCCCTGATAGGAAATCATACTGGACCCATGCAGTCCCTGGTGTGGAGCAGTTAAAAGACTTGCACAAGATCACCAAGTCATACTGTAGAGCCAGGATTCCTAGACCCAGGCCTCTGGACTCTCAAGGCTGGCCCCATGTGCTCAAGGGGATCTAATGTTTGGGCTGCACACCAACCGTCTTGGAGCTGGGATCCTCGCTTACTACCAAACCCTCAGCTTATATAGCTAGAAAGGCCTTGATTTTCGAATTAATGCCCCCCTACTGACTAGCTATGCCACTCTGGGCAAATGTTCTTTCCTGAACCTCTGTTTTCACATCTGTAAAGTGGGGATGATGATCCTATCTTACAGTGCTGTGGTGAGGGTGACAGGAAAGCACCTGTCCTGGCTCTGCACCTGGCACATAGTAGGTGCTCAGTGCATGCAGGTTTCCTTCCTGCCTTCAGTAGGGACCTGCTCTGTGTTCACACCTGAGCTGCATGCACCCTGTTGTGACTGAGGCTAGCGGGGAAGAGGTCCTGTCCTCAGGGAATTAACTGTCATATTGGGAGATAACAACAACCCTCCTTGGAACATCCAAGAAACCATGCAAAGCAGTGGACAGCACAGAACATGCCCCTCCTCTTCGCTGCCTGCAGCTCCAGTCTGATTCTGCTTGGGAATGGGCAGAGCACATGGGCTGCTTCACTGCTGTATAGGACAAGTCCTTTACCCCTCTCTGGGCCCATGAACTCCTGGCTTGGTTTATGTTCTGATTTGACGCTCTGATTTTAAGCTTCGAATCATGACCACTGAGTGCCGAGGAGGTACCATTCTGACAGCTGGACATCCATGTTGGTGTGGAGACTGAAACGACACTGGGTAGAATCTAATTTTTAATTATTAATATGAAGGATCTAATTAATTTAAATATAATTCTGAAGTCTACAGAACTTTTAGTTCTGTGCTGTCTATATGTGGACGCTTTGGTAAAATGCAAATTATGAGATGGATGTTATTGATGGTCTGGTGAGATGTTTCATATTTTTGACAGTTAATTTAAAAATTATGACAGAATGCTGCCTCTGTCTATGGGATTCTGTCTTCTTTGATAGCCATTTATTCATCTGCATCATGGGGCGCTCTATAATCCTTCCACCAATCAAATAAGCTATTGCTATTGATTTAGAGTTGAGACATCAGTCTCAGAAACTTCTGAAACATCCCTAAGCTAATTCTGAATTACCCAAGGATTATGTCACATTTTAAAATAAACGTGTGTGTGTGTTTTTTAAGCTGCTTCTCTCTTCTTGCTTGCTAAGGGAACAACTGCTGATTGCCAAATTTTGTCTCCAAAGAGGATACAACTGAGATCCTGAACCCCCCAATCCTTAGCCACTAGTCCTCTAGCCTCAGACTTACACTTCAGTACTCCAGGAAAAGAAATGTGTACTTTATTGAAAGAATCGCCTCTTTGAAATATTTTACTGATTTACTGATTTTGGTGGGTTTTTTTTTTTGTTTTGTTTTGTTTTTTTTTTTTTTTTTTTTTTTTTTTGCTTAGATTCACATAACTAACCTGTTGCATCAAAGGAGGGATGGAGTCGGGCAGAAAGCAAATATAAGGAAGATCCGTCCCTTGGAGCATGCGTTAAGGGAGAGAGGACGATTCCTTTCTCCTATGAACTGCCCACCCCCTTGTTACAGGTTGACTTGTGTCCCCCCAAGATTCAGATGTCGGAAGTCCTAACCTCCAGTACCCCAAAATATGACCTTATTTGTAATTAGTTAAGATGAGGTCATATTGGACTAGGTTGGGCCCCTACTCCAGTATGACTGGTGTCCTTTAGAAATGTGGAAATTTGGAAACAGATATAGATACAGGGAGAATGCCATGAAGGCTGAGGTCACAGATAGCACTCACCTGCAACTTCCACTCCTACCCCACTAGTAGGGTTCTCCCCACTGACAAAGCCTGACTCTCAGTGTCTTAGATACTGTTCTTAGAGAGGGCTTCAGGCCCTGGTGGTGTGCTGAACCTGTACCAGTGCCTGGCCTCTAAAGCCATGAGCAAGATGAGGAGAAAGGACACACAGGATTTGGAGACTGCCACCTCCTTCCTAGTCCCAGATCCTCCTCTGGGTGCTTGGTTTCCACTTCCCTTGTGACTCCCTGTGCAGCCCTCAGGGATATGTTGTAATGTGATGGAGAGTGCACTGTGACTCTAATGGCACCTTCCCCTCTTACTTGGGGCAGGAACACTGGCTCAGGAAACTCATACTGTGGGATGGGATAATGTAATCAGCTCAGGAGAGAGGCAAAGTCCTTCTCAGTACTCCTGAAATCCCACTGCTCAAAGCATTGGTGTCTCTATCCAGATGTTCTCAGGATGAATTAGAAAACAAGTTTATAATGGGACGAAGAATTCTCTTTGGTCCAGTGAACACACATTAAACAGCCACCATGTGCCTGACACTGGGAATAGGATGAAAACCCGCAGCACCTGCCTTTCAAAGAAATGGAGGGCTACAAGAATGGGCCTGCCCTGCCTGTGGATAGGTATTGTCTTGCTAATGTGAGATTAGTGATGTTATTTTCTGGAAAACTAAGCCTGGATAACACTGCTATTGTTAGGCACACATTCATAACTGCTTAGAAGAAAAATAGTGTGCCAATGCCAAATACAAAGACGTGACAATACAAGGTAAGGCAAAATAATGATATTATAGAGGAAACATTCATTTTAACATGGAGATTTGGGGAGTCTTGAGGATGGGCAAGATTATTTTTTCTTTAAAATGCACTTTCTATGAAAGTAATACACATTCAGTGTCAAAAGAACACAAAATTTTAAAAAGAGAAAAAGAACCATGTTCTACATCCTATGATCCCAAGGTAATTTCTACCAGCAGTTTCCAGTTCTACTTTAAAATAACAATATTTTTATACAAATGAGAACACATCCTTTTTATTTAAAAAATACATCATAAAAATGATTCTGGATCATTAAGGACCTTTTCAAAAATAGGCTTTGTAATGGTCGACTGATATTCAATCATAAGAATGTGTTGTCATTTACATACAACTTGTTCCTAGAGGTGGGCATGCAGCTTATTTACATTTGTTTTCCCCAAAATAACAAAGTATATAAGCACATGTTCTCATCTCTGATTGTATCCTGAGGTGGGAAGTGGGATTAGGGGGTGGGATGAGTACTATTTTCCCCTCAGGAAATGTGGCTGGGAGACTCAGAATTATATTAAGGGAACTTCTGGAACAGTCTTAGAGAACTGGAAAAAGACCAGGTAATAAACTGATGGCAGATATTTCAAGATAGCTGAATAGGAACAGCTCTGGAGTGCAGTTCCCAGCAAGAAGAACGCAGAGGGTGAGTGATCACTGCATTTCCAAATGAGTTTTTACTGTCCACAGACCAGGAGATTCCCAAGCTGAAAAGCACCATGAGTTTCCAGCATGGCTGTTTCAGCTGCTGCTGCGGGTCTTCTGCACAAACACTTGCACAAATCCAGGTGGCTGTTTCAACAGGCGCCTGGAATACCTGGGATACAGAGCTGCCCATTCAACTGAAGAAAAGGGGGCTGAAACAGGGAGCCAGATGATCTGGCTTGGTGGGTCCCACCACCTGCAAAGTCCAGCAATCTGAAATGCTCTGGATTAAGAGTTTTGCAGCAAGTGCAGCTGGACCTGGAACAGTCCAGCTCGGTGTGGGGGGGTTGAGTGTCAGCCATTACCTAGGCAGTCCACCTCTATGGAGGCATTTCACCATTACAGAGGCAGTCCGCCATTACTGAGGCAGACCACCATTACTGAAACAGTTCTAACAGGAAGTTCACACAACAGCTGGGCAGAGCACACAGCAGCTCAGTAACACCTCTGCTGGCAGACTGTGGCTAGACTATCACCTTGCTGGGCAGGGCATCTGAAAAAAGGCAGCAGCACATCAGGAACTTATAAATAAAGCCCCGCCTTCCTAGGACAGAGCACCTAGGGCAAAAGGTGTTTATGAGTTCCGCAGCAGTAGACTTAAACATATCTGCCCAGAAGCTCTGAATGGAACGATGGAGCTCCCAGCTCAGCACTTGAGCTGAGACAGACTGTCTCTTTAAGCAGCTCTCTGACCCCTGTATATCCAAAGAGATACCTTGTAAAGGACAGCTCAGGCTGACATCTGGCGGTACACTTCTGGGACAAAGATAACAGAAGAAGAAACCGGCAGCAACCCTTACTGTTCTGCAGCCCCTGTGGGTGATCCCCAGGAAAGCAGGGTCTGGAGTGGACCTACAGCAGGCCTACAGCAGAGAGGCCTGATGGTTAGAAGGAAAACTAAAAAACAGAAATAACTTCAACATCAACAAAAAGGACATCCACTCAGAGACCCCATCTGAAAGTCACCAACTACAAAGACCACAGGTAATATGGGAAGAAACCAGCACAGAAAGGATGAAAACATCAAAAACTAGAATGCCTCTCCTCCTCCAAGGGATCACAACTCCACACCAGGAAGGGAAAAAGGCTGGATGGAGAATGAGTCTGATGAATTGATAGAAACAGGCTTCAGAAAGTGGGTAATAACAAAGTTCTCTGAGCTAAAAGAACATGTTCTAACTCAAAGAAACTAAGAATGCTGAAAAAAGGTTAGACTAAATGTTAACAAGAATAAACAGCTTAGAGAAGAATATAAATGACCTGATGGAGCTGAAAAACACAAGAGAACTTTGCGAAGCATATACAAGTTTCAATAGCCGAATCAACCAAGCAGAAGAAAGGATATCAGAGATTGATGATCAAATCAATAAAATAAATGAGAAGGCAAGATGAGAAAAAAGAGTGAAAAGAAATGAACAAAGCCTACCAGAAATATGGGATTATGTGAAAAGACCTAATCTACATTTTATAGGTATACCTGAATGTGATGGAGAGAATGAATTCAAGATGGAAAACACTCTTCAGGGTATTATTCAGGAAAACTTCCCCAACCTAGCAAGGCAGGCCAATATTCAACTCCAGGAAATACAGAGAATACCACAAAGATATTCCTCAAGAAGAGCAAGCCTAAGGCACATAACAGATTCGCTGGAGTTGAAATGAAGGAAAAAAATGCTAAGGGCAGCCAGAGAGAAAGGTCAGGCTACCTACAAAGGGAAGCCCATCAGACTCACAGCAGATCTCTTGGCAGAAACCCTACAAGCCAGAAGGGAGTGTGGGCCAATATTCAACATCCTTAAAGAAAAGAACTATCAATGTAGAATTTCATATCCAGGCAAACTAAGCTTCATAAGTGAAGGAGAAATAAAATCCTTTATGAACAAGCAATTGCTGAGATTTCATCACCACCAAGCCTGCCATACAAGAGCTCCTGAAAAAAGCACTAAACGTAGAAAGGAACGCCAGTACCAGCCAATCCAAAAGTGTGCCAAATGGTAAAGACCATAGATGCAATGAAGAAACTGCATCAACTAACATGCAAAACAACCAGCTAGCATCAAAATGGCAGGATCAAATATACATATAACAATATTAACCTTAAATGTAAATGGGCTAAATGCCCCAATCAAAAGACACAGACTGGCAATTTGGATAAAAAGTCAAAACCCATCAGTGTGCTGTATTCAGGAAACCCATCTCATGTGCAAGGACACACATAGGCTCAAAATAAAGGGATGGAGGAAGATTTACCAATCAAATGGAGAGAGAAAAAAAAAAAAAGGAGTTGCAATCCTAGTCTCTGATAAAATAGACTTTAAACCAACAAAGATCAAAAGAGACAAAGAAGGGCATTACATAATGGTAAAAGGATCAATGCAACAAGAAGAGCTAACTATCCTAAATATATATGCACCCAATACAGGAGCACCCAGATACATAAAGCAAGTTCTAAATGACTTAGAGACTTAGACTCCCACACAATAATAGTGAGAAACTTTAACACCCCACTGTCAATATTAGACAGATCAATGAGACAGAAAATTAATAGGGATATCAAGGACTTGAACTCAGACCTGAACCAAGCAAACCTAATAAACATCTACAGAACTCTCCACCCCAAATCCACAGAGTGTACACTCTTCTGAGTATCATGCCTACTCTAAAATTGATCACATAATTGGAAGTAAATCACTCCTCAGCAAATGCAAAAGAACCGAAATCATAACAAACAGTCTCTCAGACCATAGCGCAATCAAAGTAGAACTCAGGATTAAGAAACTAACTCAGAATTGCACAGCTTCATGGAAACTGAACAACTGGCTCTTGAATGTTGACTGGATAAACAATAAAATGTAGGCAGAAATAAAGATGCTCTTTGAAACCAATGAGAATGAATACAAAATGTACCAGGATCTCTGGGACACATTTAAAGCAGTGTCTAGAGGGAAATTTATAGCAATAAATGCCCACATGAGAAACAAGGAAAGATCTAAAATCAACACCCTATCATCAAAATTGAAAGAGCTAGAGAAGCAAGATCAAAAAAACCTCAAAAGCTAGCAGAAGACAAGAACTAACTAAGATCAGAGCAGAAGTGAAGGAGATAGAGACACAAAAAACCCTTCAAATATCAATAAATCCAGGAGCTGGTTTTTTGAAAAGATCAACAAAATAGGCTGTTAGCCAGATTAATAGAAAAGGGAGAATAATCAAATAGATGCAATAAAAAATGATAAAGAGTATATCACCACCAATTCCACAGAAATACAAACCACCATCAGAGATTACCACAAACAACTCTATGCACATAAACCAGTAAACCTGGAAGAAAAGGATAAATTCCTGGACACTTGCACCCTCCCAAGCCTAAACCAGGAAAAAGTTGAAACCCTGAATAGACCAACAACAAGGGCTGAAGTTGAGGCAGCAATTAATAGCCTACCAACCAAAAAAAGCCCAGGTCCAGATGGGTTCACAGCCGAATTCTACCAGATACACAAAGAGGAGCTAGTACCACTCCTTCTGAAACTATTCCAAACAATCCAAAAAGAGGTAATCCTTCCCCAATCATTTTATGAGACAATCATCATCTTGATACCAAAACCTGGCAGAGACTCAATAAAAAAAGAAAACTTCAGGCTAATATCCATGATGAACATAGATGCAAAAATCTTCAATAAAATACTGGCAAACCAATTGCAACAGCACATCAAAAAGCTTATCTATCATGATCAAGTAGGCTTCATCCTGGGGATGCAAGGCTGGTTCAACATATGCAAATTTACAAATGTAATCCACCACATAGACAGAACCAAAGACAAAAACCACATGATCATCTCAAGAAATGCAGAGGCCTTTGACAAAATTCAACAGCCCTTTATGCAAAAAACTCTCAATAAACTAGGTATAGATGGAACATATCTCAAAATAATAAAAGCTATTTATGATAAACCCACAGCCAATAACATACTGAATGGACATAAACTGGAAGCATTCCCTTTGAAATCTGGCACTAGACAAGGATGCCCTTTCTCACCACTCCTATTCAATATAGTATTGGAAGTTCTAGCCAGAGCAATCAGGCAAGAAAAAGAAATAAAGCGCATTCAATTAGGAAAGGAGGAAGTCAAATTGTCTCTATTTGCAGATGACACGATTGTATATTTAGAAGACCCCATTGTCTCAGCCCAAAATCTCCTTAAGCTGATAAGCAACTTTAGCAAAGTCTCAGGATACAAAATCAATGTGCAAAAATCACAAGCATTCCTATACACCAATAACAGACTTAAAGAGAGCCAAATGAAGAACGAACTGCCATTCACAATTGCTACAAAGAGAATAAAATACCTAGGAATACAACTAACAAAGGACATAGAGGACCTCTTCAAGGAGAACTACAAACCACTGCTTATGGAAATAAGAGAAGACACAAACAGATGGAAAAACATTCCATGCTCATGGTTAGGAAGAATCAATAATGTGAAAATGGCCATACTGCCCAAAGTAATTTACAGATTCAATGCTATCCCCATCAAGCTACCAATGACCTTCTTCACAGAACTGGAAAAAAACCACTTTAAACTTCATATGGAACCAAAAGAGAGCCCACATAGCCAAGACAATCCTGAGCAAAAAGAACAAAGTTGGAGGCATCATGATACCTGACTTCAAACAATACTACAAGGCTATAGTAATCAAAACAGCTTGGTACTGGTACCAAAACAGAGATGTAGATCAACGGAACATAACAGAAGCCTCGGGGGCAATGCTGCACATCTACAACCATCTGATCTTTGACAAACCTGACAAACCTCTTCTTATAAGGAGACCAGTCAAATTGGATTAAGGCCAACCCTAATGACCTCATTTTAAATTAGTCACCTCTTTAAACGCCCTCCATCCAAATACAGTCACATGCTCAGGACTGGAAATTACTACATCAGCATATGAATTCCGAGGGGACACAACTGAGCTCATAACAAACAATGAACACTATTTTCTCTCACAGTTACTATGAGTCAGAAATTTATGAGTCATTTAGCTGGATACCTCTGGCTTGGGGTCTCAAAGATTGCAGCCAAGATGGCAACTAGGGCTTTCATTATCATCGGAACTTAATATATACCCTATATTTCATTCTACCTTCAAACTACCAAGTTTTCTGTTGCCATACGTTTTATAATATGCTTTAACCTATATTTCATCCCTTATCAGAGTCAGAAATGAAACAGTATCTTGTATTTTTATAAGTAGTTTGACAGACACACTTTTAATCACCCATCCTTAGATTTTATTAACATTAGAATTTTGGATTCAGAATATCATTGTTCTTTGGCGAATAATTTTTGGTATTATCATGTGGTTCTATAACGAAAACTACAATGTATTTTTATGCACATTTCTATTTTAAATTGGTTAATTATTCAGCAGCTACCCTTTTACACATGACAGCTCCATTCTTTTCAAGATGGAGTCTTGCTCTATGACTGAGGCTGGAGTCCAATGGCACAATCTTAGCTCACTGCAACGCCAACCTCCCGGGTTCAACTGATTCTCCTGTCTCAGCCTCCCAAGTAGCTGGGATTACAGGTGTGCACCACCATGTCTGGTTAATGTTTGTATTTTTAGTAGAGATGGTGTTTCATCATGTTAGCCAGGCTGGTCTCGAACTCCTGACCTCAGGCGATCTGCCCCCTTGGCCTCCCAAAGTGCTGGGATTACAGGCATTAGCCACTGTGCCTGGCCAACAGCTTCATTCCTAATGCAATTTATTTGCTCAATTTATCACCCTATTGTAGTACACCTTCAAATAATTTTTTTCAAGGATACATGAATCCTTGCATATCTGAGAATGTCTCTGTTTTAATACATGAAAGTTAAATTGGGTGTAAAATTCTAGGGATAACAATTATTTTCTTTTAAAACACTAGAGTGAAATCATATTCCGATTCACTTGCAAAGTTAAAAAAATAGCATGGAAGGCAAAAATCATGCATAGAAGTTAAAATCACTCCTGAATTTAATTTCTTAAAATGTCTATCATCCCAGGTCCAGGCCCTTGAAAAATCAAAAGCCTAGAATTATCTTCTATTTTGCCTTTGACTGAAGTTCCCCTTTCTCTGAGGCAGAGAAGGCCAAACATCTGCTGGCAAAGCAAAAGTCTGCAATTGGATTCTTGTTAGGCAAAACATAAATAATTCTATGTAGTTATGTAGATTGTTCTCAAAGGCCCAGGCCTTGGAAGCAGTTTGTCTGCTTGGAAGGATCGCCAAGCAAAGTCAACTAAGATTGAGCACCATCTGTTCTGGGAAGCCTTCCTTGATTCTGCAGCTCCCTCCCCTTCTAAGAAAAGCTTTGGTAGGTGCCCCTGTGCTTTCCTTTGCATTCTGTGGTTGTCTCTGCGTTATAGTAAAGCAATGTGTTGAGCCTTGTTGGGACAGGGCTTGGGTCTGATTTGTCTTTATTGTCTATAGAAGATGAAGATGGGCCGGGTGCAGTGACTCACGCCTGTAATGCCAGCACTTTGGCAGGCCAAGGAGGCAGGATGGCTTGAGGCTGGTAGTTCAAGACTAGCCTGGGCAACACTGGGAGATCCTGTCTCTATAGGAAATAAAAAGTTTGTTGGACGTGGTTATATACACCTGTGGTCCCGGCTACTCAAGAGGCTGAGGTGGGAGGATTGCTTGAGCCTGGGAGGTGGAGGCTGCAGTGGGCTATGATGGCACCATTCACTGCAGCCTGGTGACACAAAAAGATCATGTCTCAAAAAAAAAAAAAAAAAAAAAAAGAAGATGATGATGGTTGATTGGTTGAAAGGTTGTTAAACTGAACCGGAAGATACAGTATTCTAGAAACAATATTAACCAATTTCCTTGGGTTCTGTTATTGTCAGATAAACTTTTTAATCATGCTAACATTGTGACTTCAAAAACTGTACATTTCACATTGAAAAGAAAAAACAGAGAACATTTCATCCCTAGATGTTTCATGTCCTATGCTAAGTGGGCCAGTGTGAAGCCCAAGGTAATATGGATCAATAAACCCACTTTGTTTCTAAAGCAAATGCTCTTGTTTTCTCAGAACAGTGTTTCATCACCTCAGCCTTCCAGAGGAATAAAACAATAAATAACCAAATTCTTATTGGTGGGGTCTCAATGGTTGGAGAGCATTCCACATTTCTGTTATAATATCATACCTTTGCAGACACGTTGTAGATTCTTGTGTCACAAACAATAGTTTGTATCTATCTCTAGCAATCTTATCCTGTGAAATTCTCTTTTTTTTCTTTCTTTTCTCTTTTTTTCTTTCTTTTTTTGAGACAGGGTTTCACTCTGTCACACAGGCTGGAGTGCATAATCTTGGCTCACTGCAACCTCTACCTCCTGGGCTCAAACCATCCTCACACCTCAGCCTCCCAAGTAGTTGAGACTATAGGTATGCACCACCAGGTCTGACTAATTTTTTGTATTTTTGATAGAGTTGGGGTTTTGCCATGTTGCCCAAGTGGGGCTTGAACTCCTGAGCTCAGATTATTCACTCACCTCGGCTTCTCAAAGTATTGGAATTACAGACTTGAGCCACCACACCCAGCCTATCTTTAAATACATAAAAAGGGGCTTTCAGTGAAAATGAAAAATACATCTGGAGGATGTGCCATATTTTCCTTTTATTTTAATTACAGAATTATTTCATGTTCATTGTGGGAAAACATGGTAGTATAGATAAAAGGAAAGGAAAAACACATTTTGTTACATTACCTTCTAGATCAAAATTTACCATGTCTTTCTTAAGAGTGAATAAGTGCATCCTGTTATTATTATTATTTTTACAACTTCCTCTGCACAATGGAGGTGGCACAACAAAGCCCGAAAGATTCCTAGAATTTCATCTCCAGGCAGCTTAAACTAGGAAATTAGTGTTGGGGGTGGCCAGTTCTTTTCTGCACTGAAAAAAAATTTAACAGTGAGGTACGATTGGCCTAAAATAAACTGCACAATTTGACAAATTTTGGCTTATGTATACAACTGTGAAATCATCACCACAATCAAAATGTGAGCATATCTATCACCCACTAAGGTTGTTTCTTCATTCCCTTGATAACCCCTTCCTTCCATCCCTCCTTGCTTCTCCCCATTCCCAGGAACTTTGTTTTTGCACTACAGATCAGTTTGCATTTTTTCAAATTGTATGTAAATGCAACCGTACAGTATGGACCCTGTATCTATATCAGTCAGCATTCAAGCAAAGAAAGTGGCGTCGGGGTAAAATGTATATATGAATCTGTTACAGGAAATTGGCTTCATGCAGTTGTGGCAGCTGGTCAAGGAGTCTCTTTAAGGCTGTTTCCGTGTCTGATTCTAGAGTTGGAAGTCTACTGGGCAAAAGTCAAGACGATCACAAGCGGGCTGGCATGAATAAGCATGAGGGGGAGGCTCACAAGGATACGCTGAAACTCTCGTCCATTCTTGTTGCCTCTGATGTTGGTGATGAGGGTATCTTGTAGAAACTAAGCACATACATGGTCTCAAAGTCAGAAAAACTGGTGAATCCAAGTATAGGTAGTAGAGCAATTGTAGGCCTAGATGCTGCTTCAAAATAACTGCTGCCTTTTCCCCAGCCTCTGAAGTCCCTTGTTGCTAACTCTGATAGAAAACAGAATTCTTGGACAGTTTAGACTGGCCAAGCAAAACATTAAAAATCCATCACTTTCCACATACTTTTTTTTTTTTTTTTTAATTTTTCAGACAGGATCTGGCTCTGTTGCTCAGGCTGGAGTGCAGTGGTGCAATCTTAATTCACTGCAACCGCCACCTCCTGGGCTCAAGCAAACCTCCCACTTCTGCCTCTTGAGTAGCTGGGATTACAGGCACACACTACTATGCCCAGATACTTTTTGTATTTTTTGTAGAAATGGGGGTCTCATTATGTTGCCCAGCTGGTCCTGAACTCCTGAGCTGAAGCAGTCCACCTGCTTCAGCCTCTCAAAGTGCTAGGATTACAGGCATGAGCCACTGTGCCTGCCCACATACTCTTTTTTCGTCTGGCTTTTTTTACTCAGCATAATGTTTCGAGATTCAGCCATACTGTAGTGTGTATTAATAGTTTATTCCTCTTATTGCTGAGTAGTATTCCACTTTGTGGATATACCATATTTGTATAATAGTTATCTTTGTTGTTGAATATTTGGATTTTTTCTAGTTTGGAGATATTATAAATAGAGTTGCTATGACTATTTGTATACCAGTCTTTTATTTCTCTTGAGTGACTTGTAGGAGTGAAATGGTTGAGTCACATTATAGGCATTTAGTTAATTTTTAAAGAAGCTGTCATATTGTTTCCTAAAGTGGTTGTACTATTTTAAATTTCCACTGGCAGTGCATATTCTAATTCTGCCACATTATTGCTAAACTTAGTACAATAAGTCTTTTTAATTTTAGACATTATAATAGGTGTGTTACCTTATTTTGATTTTAATTTGCATTTCCCTAATGGCATACAATGTTTATTAACTTTTCAGGTGCTTATTTCCTATCCATTTTCTTTGATGAAGAATCTTTTCAAATAATTTGTCCATCTCTTAATAGACAATGATTGTTTATTGTTATATTATTGGGTTTTTAAGAATTTGTAGATTTATGTATATATTATATTTATGTATTCTAGATACAAATCTTTTATGAGGACTTGTGATTTGTAAACATTTTCTCTCAATCTGTGGTCTGTATTTTTCATTCTCTTAAAAATGCCTCTAAAAAACAAATTTTAAATTTTGATGGAGTCCATTTTATCAATTTACCTTTTACTGATCATGTTTTGGTGTCATAATTAAGATGTTTTTGCCTAACCCAAGGTTATAAAGATTTTCTTTTAAAAGTGTTATAGTTTTAGTTACATTTAGGTCTGTGATCCTAATTTTTTTGTATTGGTGCAATGTATGGACCAAAGTTGGGGTTTTTGCATATGGGTATTCAATTGTTCCCGTACAACATGTTGAAAAGACTATGCTGTTTCCACTTAACAGCCTTTGCGCTTTTGAAGGAAAAAAAAAATCAGTTGACCTAATGTGGATTTACTGCTGGACTTTACTCTGTTCCATTGGTTTATTTGCCTATCTGGATGCTAATTACACACTGTCTTGATTATTGTAGCTTTAAATTTCTATAAATTTTTTTGGGTGGTGGGTATAGCCAGGCATGGTAGTGCATGCCTGTAGTACCAGGCACTTGGGAGGCTGAGGCAGGAATATCACTTGAGCCCAGGAAGTTCAAGGACAGCCTGAGCAACATAGCAAAACCGTCTCAAAGAACAACAACAAAACTGGGAGGGAGAAGGTATCTTTGGTTCTTTTACATTTCCACGTAAGTTTTAGAAATAGCTTGTCAGTATCTACAAAAAAAGGCTGCTAGATTTTGACTGAGATTGCATTTAATCTATAGATCAATTCAGGAAAAATTGACATCTTAACAATCTCAAGTCTTCTAATTCATGAGCACAGTATATTTCTCCACTTATTTAGGTTTTCTTTAATTTCTCTCAGAAATGCTTTGTAGTTTCTAGTATACGAGTCTCGCGCATCTTTTGCCAGATTTATCCCTAAGTATTTCATATTTTGGGTGCTATTGTAAATGTTTGTTTTTAATTTCAATGTCTGAATCTTTGTAGCTAGTATATACACATACAGTTGACTTTTGTATATTGATTTTGTATTCAGTGATCTTTTTAAATTTAGTTCTAGGGGCTTTTTTTTTTTAAAATAAATTCTTTTTTTTAATAGGTAGTCATTTCATTCGCAAAAAAAGACAGTTTCTTCTTGCATTGTTTCTGGTGAAAAATCTGCTGGCATCCTTTTCTTTGCTCCTCTGTGTGTAATGTATCTTTTTAAAATTTACTTTTACTTATAATATTTTTAATTGACAAATCATAGTTGTATTACATGTATGGAGTACAATGTGATGTATACACACACACATACATGTGGAGCAATTAAGTTAAGCTAATTAACATATTCACTACCTCAATTACTTGACTTTTTTGTGGTAATACATTTGAAATTTAGTTTTTTAGTTATTTTGAAATATACAACATATTCTTATTGACTGTAGCCACGCTGGTGTCCAATAGATCTCAAATCTTATTCCTGCCATCTAGCTCAAACTTTGTACCCTTTGACCAGTAGTAACTCCCCATTCTCTCACTCCTTTGACCCCAGTATCTGGTAACCATCTTACTACTTTCTACTTTTATGAATTCAACATTCTTAAGATTTCATGTGTAAGTGAGATCATGTGGTATTTATCTTTCTGTGCCTGGCTAATTTCACTTAACATAATGTTCTTCAGATGCATCTACATTGTCCCAAATGACAAAATTCCATTCTTTTTAAAAGCTGAATAGCATTATTCTATTGTGCATATATAGATTTTCTTTATCCATTCATCTATTGATGGACACTTAGGTTGATTTTCTATCTTAGGTATTGTAAATAATGCTGCAATAAACATGGGATTGCAGATATCCCTTTGACATACTGATTTCAGTCCTCTGGATATATTCCCGGAAGTGGGATCGCTGGATTAGATGGTAGTTTTATTTTTAGTTTTTTTGAGGAACTTCCATACTTTTTTCCATATTGGCTGTACCAACTTACATTTCTATCAGCAGTGTACAAATGTTTCCTTTTCTCCACATCTTCACCAATGCTTGTTTCATCTTTTTGATAAAAGCCATTCTAACAGGTGTGTGGTGAGATCTTGTTGTGGTTTAAATTTGCATTTTCCTGATGAGTGGTAACGCTGAGTATTTTCTTGTAAACCTGTTGGCCATTTGTATGTCTTTTTTTGAGAAATGTCTGCTCAAGTCTTTTGCACATGGATTATTTGTTTTCCTGCTATTGAGTTGTTTGAGTTCATTATATATTTTGAATGTTAACCCCTTATCAAATGTGAAGTTTCTAAATACTTTTTCTCATTCTGCGTGGGCTGTCTCTATTTGGCTGTGCAGAAGCTTTTTAGTTTGATGCAATCTTATTTGTCTATTTTTTGGTTTTATTGCCTGAGCTTTCAGGGTCATATAAAAAAATCCTTTCCTAGACCAATATTATGGAGTTTTTCCCCATTTATTTTTCTAGTAGTTTTATAGTTTCGGGTCCTACATTTGAGCCTTCAGTGTATTTTGAATTGATTTTTGTGCTTGGTATAAGGTAAAGGTCTAATTTCATTCTTCTGCATGTGGATAACCAGATTTCCCAATGTCATTTATTAAATAGACTTTCCTTTTCTCATTGTGTACCTGGCAGTTTTTCCAAAAACCAATTGGTCATAAACAGGTGGGTTTATTTTTGGGCTTTCTACCTGTTCCATTGGTTGATGAGTCTGTTTTCATGCCAGTACCATGCTGTTTTGACCACAATTGCTTTATAATGTATTTTGAAGTCTGGTACTATGATGCCTCTAGCTTCATTCTTTTTACTCAGGATTGTTTCAGCTTTTCATGGTCTTTTGTAGTTCCCATACACACTTAAGAATTATTTTTTCTGTTTTTGTGAAAAATGGCATTAGAAATTTAATGGGGATTTTATTGAAGCTATAGATTTCTTTGAGTAGTGTGGACATTTTAACAATATTAATTCTTCTCATCTATGAACATGAGATATCTTTCCACTTATTGGTGTTTTCCTCAATTTCTTTCATTAGTGTTTTATAGTTTTTAGTATACAAGTCTTTTACCTCCTTAGCTAAATTTATACTTGTGTATTGCTGTGGCTCCTCTCATAAATTCCTTTTCAGGTGTATACTGCATTACTGGTGTATGAAAAAAATTACTGATCTTTGTATGTTGACTTTGTATATTGCAGCTTTACTAAATCTGTTGATTGGTTCTAACAGTTTTGGTGGATTCTTTGGGGATTTTCTATATTTAAGATTATGTCATCAATGAGGAGAGACAATTTCACTTCTTTCTTTCCTATTAGGATGTCTTTTATTTCTTTCTCTGCCTAATTGCTCTAGTTAGGTCTTCCAATACTATGTTGAATAGAAGTTGTGAGAATGAGAATACTTGTTTTCCAGTTCTTGGAGGAAACACTTATAGCATTTTACTGCTGAGTATATTAGCTATGGGTCTGTCATACATTGCTTCCATTATGTTGAGGTACATTTCCTCTATAGCTATTCTGTTGAGAGTTTTTATTACAGAAGGGTGTTGAATTTTGTGAAATTCTTTTTCTGCCTCTGCTAAGATGACCATATGGTTTTTATTCTTCATTTTGTTAGTGTAATGAGTCACATTGATTTGCATATTTTAACCACCTTGCATCTCAGGGATAAATCCCATTTAATCATGGTGAATAATTCTTTCAATGCATTGTTAAATTTGGTTTGCTAGTATTTTGCTAAAAGTTCTTGTATATATGTTCATCAGAGGTATTGGCCTGTAATTTTTTTTTTTTTTGTAGTGTTCTTGTTTGATCTGGGTATCAAGGTAATGTTTGGCTCATAAAATCAGTTTGGAAGTATTCCCTCTTCCTCCATTTTTTTTTAGAAGAGTTTGAGAAAATTTGGCATTAGTTATTCTTTAGTTATTGGTAGGATTCAGCTGTGAAGCTATCAGATTCTGAGCTTTTCTTTCATTTCTCATTTATTTGATCTCCTTATTTTTTATTGGTCTCTTCAGATTTTCTGTTTCTTCATGATTCAGTTTTAGTAGGTAGAATGTGACTAGGAATTTATCTGTTTATCTAGATTGTCCAATTTTTTGCATATAATTATTAATAGTAGTTTCTGGCAATCTTTTGTATTTCCGTGTTATCAGTTGTCTCCATTTATTTTTAATTTTATTTGAGTCACCTCTATTTTTTAACTTAATCTAAGTAAGGGTTTATATTATTTTTATTATTTTTATTTATCTTTTCAAAAACAAATACTTTTCTGTTATTTTGCTAGTCTGTATTCCTTTATTTTTTTCTCTTTCTGCTATTGTTATTTACTTCTTTCTGCTAACATTGTTCTTTAGTATTACACCTTGAGGTGTAATACTAGGTTATTTGAGATCTTCCTTTTTTTGATATAGGTATTTATTGCTATAAAATTCTCTCTTAGGACTGCTTCTGCTGCATGCCATAAGTTTGGTATGCTATATTTTCATTTTTGTCTCAAGGTTTTTTTTTTTCTTTTTTATTTCTTTGGTGACTCTGGGATTGCAGTTAGGCAAGAGAGAGAAATAAAAGGCATCTGAATAGGAAAGGAAGAAGTGAAATTGTCTCTCTTCACTGATGATATCATCTTATAAATACATAAAAATCCTAAAAATTCCACAAAATTTCCACATATTAATTTCCATATTTGTGAATTTTCTAGTATTTCCCAAGATTTCTCTGGTTATCAATTTCCAGTTTCATGGCATTGTGACTGGAAAAGATACATGCTATGATTTCAGTCATCTTAAATTTTATAAGATTTGTTTTGTGGCCTAACAGGTGGTCCTGGAGAATGTTCCATTGAGAAGAAAGTGTATTCTGTTCCTGTTGGATGGAACATTCTGCATATGTCTGTTAGGTACATTTGTTCTAAAGTATAATTCAAGTCCAGTGTTTCCTTGTTGATTTTTTAATAATGGACAGTTCATCTGTTCATTATTAAAAATGAATACCCCTGCTATTATTGCATTGAAGTCTGTCTCTTCTTTGAAATCACTTAATAATTGCTTTCTGTATTTAGGTGCTTTGATGTTGGATGACTATATTTACAATTGTTATGTCCTCTTGATGAATTGACCAATTTTCATCATATAATGGCCTTTTTGATCTCTTTTTATAGGTTTTGAATTACAGTCTATTTTTTCCATATATAAGTACACCTAACTGCTCTCTTTTGGTTTCTGTTTGCATGAAATATCTTTTTCCATCCCTTCATGTACTATCTATGTATGTCCTTATAGTGAGGTGAGTCTCCTGCAGACAGCATATGATTGAGTATTAGTATTTTGTTTGTTTGTTTAAGACAAGATCTTGCTCTGTTGCCCAGGCTGGAGTTTAGTAGTGCAATCTCAGCTCACTGCAGCCTTGACTTCCTGGGCTCAAGCATCCTCCCACCTCAGCTCCCAAGTAGCTGGAACTACAGGTATTCACCACCATATCTGGCTAATTTTATTTGTTGTAGAAATGAGATCTCACCATGTTGTTCAGTTTGGTCTTGAACTTCTGGGCTCAAGCAATCTTCCTGCCTTGGCCTCCGAAAGTGTTGGGATTGCAGGCATGAGCCACCATGCCTGGCCTGAATATTGTTTTTATGCATTTAGCCACTCAATGTCTTTTGATTGGAAAATTAATTTATTTATAGTCGAAGAAATTAGTGACAGGTAAAGGACTTGCTACTGCCATTTTGTAATTTGTTTTCTGGTTGTTTTGTAGATTCTTTGTTTCTTTCTTACTCTCTTGCTCTCCCTTTGTGGCTTGATGGTTTTCAGTGGTGGTCCGTTTTTAATTCTTTTTAAATTTTATGCATCTATTATAGTTTTTTGCTTTTTGGTTACCATAAAACTTGTATAAAACATCCTAAACTTAAAACAGGCTATTTTAAACTGATAACAATTATAATTGCAAGACAAAAAATCTACACTTTACTCCTTCTCCCTACTTTTTATGCTGTTGATGTAAAAAATTTCCTTTTCTTATAATTTGTATTCCATAACAATCTATTGTAGCTACAATTTTTAATAGTTATTTTTTAGTCCTCATAGTAGAGATAAAATTGCTTTACAAACCAACTTTACACTTTTAGTAGATTCTGAATATGACTATGTATTTCTTCTACCATTAGGTTTTTTATTTTATATGTGGTATATTATTAGTTAGTAGTCTTTCGTTTCAACTTAAAGAACTCCCTCTAGAGGCAGAGGTTGCATTGAGCTGAGATCACACCAGTGCACTCAAACCTGGGTGACACAGCAAGACTCTGTTTTAAAAACAAAACAAAACAAAACAAAAAACTCCCTTTAGCAATCCCTGCAGAGTGGGCCTAGTGGTGATGGTAAACTCCCTTAGCTTTCATTTGGAAAGTTTTATTTATCCCTTATTCTGGAGGACAGCTTTGCTGAGTAAAGTATTCTTGATTGGCAGTTGTCTTTTGTCCTTCAGCACTTTTAATGTATCATCCCACTGTCTCCTAGACTACCAGGTTTTTGCTTAGAAATTCCCTGATAGCTGTATTGAGACTCCCTTGATTATGATATGCCTCTTATTTCTTGCTGCTTTCAGTATTCTTTCTTTGTCTTTAAGTTTTGATAATTTGAATATAATGTGTCTTGGTGAACTTGTCTTTGAGTTAAATTTGATTAGAGATCCCTAAAAATGACCTGGATATCATCATTTTTCCCTAGATTAGGAAAATTTTCAGCCATTGTTATCTTTAATAAATTTTCTGGTTCGTTTTCTCTTTCTTCTCCTTCGGGAATTCCTATTATGCATAAATCTGTTTTCTTGATAGTGTCCCATAGACCTTTTCCATTCTTTTCCTTTTTTTTTTTTTTTTCTTTTCCTTCATTGTTCCTCATCTGACTAATTTCAAACATCCTGTATTCAAGTTCACTGATTCTTCCTTCTGCTGGTTGAGATCTGCTATTGACACTTTCAATTAATTTCAGATATTTTTTCATTATATTCTTTAGTTTTATAGCTCTATAATTTCTATTTGGGCTTTTTAATATATTTCTTTGTCAAACAGCACATTTTGTTCATGAATTGTTTCCCAAATTTTATTTAATTTTTCATCCATATTTTCTTGTGGTTCTCAGAACCTCTTTGCAAAATTATTTTGAATTTCTTTATCAGTCATGTCATAAATCTCCACTTCTTCAAAGTCCACTATTGGAACTTTGTTAGTTTCATTTCCCACATTTTTTTTTTCTTTTTTGTGATGGAGTCTCACTCTGTTGCCCATGCTGGAGTGCAGTGGTGCATCTTGGCTCACTGAAACCTCTGCCTCTTGGGTTCAAGTGATTCTCCTGTCTCAGCCTCCCAAGTAGCTGGGATTACAGGCATACACCACCACATCTGACTAATTTTTGTATTTTTAGCAGAGACAGGGTTTCACCATATTGGCCAGGCTGGTCTCAAACTTCTGATCTCAGGTAATCCACCTGCCTCAGACTCTCAAAGTGTTGGGATTACAGGTGTGAGCCACTGTGCCCAGCCTTCCCTCATTTTTTATAATCCTCGTGTCTTTGCATTGGTACCTACACATTTAAAGAAACGCCCTCCAGACTTCGCTGGTATTCTTTGGCAGTACAGATATTCATTATTTAGTATAGCCTAGGATTCTAGTTGGTGCAGTAGGTGGTGACAGGTAGATCTTGCTTTCATGCTCTCTATTTGGACTGGGCTGTTAACTGTGTTCTGGTGTCAAGCAAAACTTCTGGCCATGGCGATCACTATAGTCTGGCTCTCAGGAGCGCTTCCTCTTAGTAAGAGGGGGCGAGTACCACATCATGGGAACACCCTGTGGGACAAAATAATCTGGATGACAGGCCTTGAGTCCCAGATCTTTCCAGCAAGAAAGTTTCTTTCAGCAGAGACACAATTGCAGTACTGGACTCAGCAAGGGAAGCCTGTGTCTCTATGCCAACAGTCAGGCAGCCTTGGTGCTCATGAAGGGTCTTAGAGAAGGAGTCCTCTTTCCCCATTTGTTCACCACTGCAGACACATCTGGGGCTTCTCTCATGGGAACTCTGTGTGGATTCACCTATAGACAGCCTTCCTGGAACACTTCAGGGTGACAGCATCCCCACAGGAGGAGCATTTCCCAGGTTTGGGCTTGCATAAAAAGCAGACTCACAACTTCTCTCTTCTTGAAACATCAATATTTGCACAGACAAAAAGAAGTGCCTGTATGATCTGAATAGCTGGAAAACTGGGACAGGCATGAGGCTGGGAGGTAGACAGCTTTTCTGCTGGCCTGGCAGGGGACCTGAGGTAGCTCCCAACCTTCACCCTGATAAGACCTCAGTGCATCTATTTGGGAGCTCCCTAATGAACCTTAATCAAGGGTAGACTTTCTGTCCATCGTTAGGCATTGCATCTATCCACCTGTTTTAGCTACAACCAGTTCCTACCCAGAGATACAATACCTCCCCTGCTGGCCTGATGCTTGAGCCATTAACTCAGTAAATACAATACTGGGGAAAAATTAAATAAATTTTAAAAGTACACAACACGGGGGAATGAGATAAGCTCCAAAGATCCCTGCCATTCCAATTCCACAGGAGACAATGAACTTGTCTATACCAAGTACATAGATACTACAAGTAGCATGTGAGAAACCCATCACACAAAGACTCTCTATAACCAAGGAACACACATAAAATCTTCACTTATAAAAGTACCAAGAACCAAATTAAGCTATAATAAACTATACATATTAAAGTCACATCCTTAAGAGAAAAAAAGAACATTAAAAAAAATAATATGGCCGGGCGCAGTGGCTCATGCCTGTAATCCCAGTACTTTGGGAGGCCGAGGCGGGTGGATCACGAGGTCAAGAGAT
>NW_016107535.1:159368-198550 GCF_001604975.1 Cebus imitator
AAAAAAAAAAAAAAATAATAATAATAAATAAATTCAATAACAATTAGAAGAAATAGTCCACCCAAATAGGAAGGAACAAGAAAAGCAATTCTGGTAATATGACAAAATAGGGTTCTATAATGGCCCCAAAAGATCACATTAGCTCCCCAGCACTGGATCCAAAGCAAGATGAAATCTCTGAAATACCAGGTAAAGAATTTAAAAGGTTGATTATTAAGCTTCTCAAGGAGATACTGGAGAAAGGTGAAAACCAACATAAAGAAATTTAAAAATTAATACAGGATATGGATGAGAAATTTTCCAGAGAGATAGGTACAAGGAAAAACTAATCAGAATGTCTAGAAATGGAAGACACATTTAGGGAAATAAAAATACAGTAGAAAGTTTCAACAACGAACTAGAACAGTAGAAGAAAGAATTTCAGATCTCAAAGACAGGCTTTTTAATTAACCCAATCAGACAAAGACAAAGAAAAAGAATCAAAACAACAAAGTCTTCTAGAAATATGGGACTATGTAAAACAGCCAAACCTAAGAATAATTGTTGTTCCTGAGATTACAGAGAAGGCTAAAAGTTTGGAAAACATATTTGAAGGAATAATTGAGGAAAAGTTTCCTGGCCTTGCTGGAGATTTAGATATCCAAGTACAGGAAGCTCATAGAACATCTGAGAAATTCATTGCAAAAAGATCAACAAGGCACAAAGTCATCAGGTTATTGAAAGTCATCATGAAGGAAAGAATTCTAAGAGCTGTGAGACAAAAGCATCAGGTAACCTATAAAGGAAAACCTATCAGACTATCAACAGACTTCTCAGTAGAAACCTTATAAGCTAGAAGAGATTGGGGGTCCTATCGTTAGACTCTTGAAACACAGTAATTATCAGTCAAGAGTTTCGTATCCAGCAAAACTAAGCTTCATAAATTAAAGAGAAATAAAGTCTTTTTCAGACAAACAAATGCTGAGGGAATTTGCCGCTACCAAACCAGCACTACAAGAAATGCTACAAGGAGTTCTAAATCTTGAAAGAAAAGCTTGATATGTATCAAAATGGAACCTCAGTGAAAGTATACAACTCATAGAGCCTATAAAACATAATGAATGTATGAATGTAAATGGCTGAATGCTCCTCTTAAAAGGTATAGAATGGCAGAATGGATTAGAAAAACAATAAGCCAGATATCTCTGACTTCAAGAGACTCACCTAACACCTAAAAATTCATATAAACTCAGCTAAAGGAGTGGGAAAAGGTATTTCACACAATGAAAACCAAAAAGCCTGAATAGCTATTGTTATATCAGAAAAAACAGATTTGAAAGCAATAACAGCCAAAAACAAACAAACCAAAAACAAAGAAGAACATTATATAATGATAAAAGGATCAGTCCAACAAGAAGGTATTACATCCATAAATTTATATGCACCTAACACTGGAGTTCCAAGATTTATAAAACAATTACTACTAGATCAAAGAAATGAAATAGACAGCAACACAGTAATAGTGGTAAATTTCCATACTCCACTAACAGCACTAGAAAGATCACCGAAACAGAAAGTTAACAAGAAGCAGTGAGCTTAAAGTATACTCTAGAACAAATGGACTTAACAGATAATTACAGAACATTCTACTCCACAACTGTAATACACATTCTTCTCATCAGAACATGGAACATTCTCCAAGATAGATTGTATCATGAGCCACAAAGCAAGTCTCAATAAATATAAAAAAATCAAAATCATATCAAGTATCTTAGACCACAGTAGAACAAAACTGGAAATCAGCTCCAAAAGGAACTCTCAAAACTCTAAAAATACATGGAAATTAAATAATCCACTCTTGAATGATTTTTTAAATAATGAAATCAAGATGAAAATTTGAAAATTATTTGAAATGAATGATAATAATCGACACAAGTTATCAAAACCTCTGGGATACAGCAAAAGCAGTGCTAAAAGGAAAGTTCATAGCATTAAATGCGTACATCAAAAAGTGTGAAAGAACACAAATTGACAATCAAATTTTATACCTCAAGAACAAGAGAAACAGGATCAAACTAAACCCAGAGCCAGCAGAAGAAAAGAAATAAATATCAAAGTGGAACTAAACAAAATTGAAGCAACAATAACAATTAAAGAAAACCCCACAAAACACAAATGAAATGAAAAGCTGTTTCTTTGAAAAGAGAAACAAAGTTGGTAGACCATTAGTAAGACTAAGAAGAGAGACGATCCAAATAAGCTCAATTAGAAATGAAACTGGAGACATTACACAGAATACCACAGAAATACAAAAGATTATTCAATACAACTATGATCACCTTTATGTGCACAAACTAGAAAATCTAGAGGAAATGAATAAATTCCTGGAAATGTGTAACCTTCCTAGATTAAATTAGGAGGAAACAGAAATCCTGAACAGACCAATAACAAGAGTGGACTGAATCAGTAATAAAAAAATTGCCAACTAAAAAAAAATCCAGGACCACATGGTTTCACAGCTGAATTCTACCAGACATTCAAAGAATTGGTACCAATCCTAATGAAACTATTCCAAAAGACAAAGAAAGAGGAAATTCTTCCTAAATCATTCTATAAAGCCAGTACCACCCTAATACCCAAACTAGAAAAGGACATAACAAATAAAGAAAACTACAGACCAATATCCCTGATGAACAAAGATACAAAAATCCTCAACAAAATACTAGCTAACTGAACCCAACAGCACATCAAACAGATAATATATCATGATCAAGTGGGTTTCATCCCAAGGATGCAGGAATTGTTTAACACACACAAGTCAATAAATGCAATACATCACATAAACAGAATTAAAAGCAAAAGCTATATGATCATCTCAATAGATGCAGAAAAAGCATTTGATAAAATCCAGCATCATTTTATGATAAAAACTCTCAACACAGTAGGAAGAGAAGGGACTTAACTTCAAAATAATAAAAACTATCTATGAGGAAGCCACTGTCAACATCATACTGAATGGGGGAAAGTTGAAAGCATTCCCCCTGAATACTGGAACAAGACAAGGATGCCCACTTTAACCACTTCTATTCAACATAATACTGGAATTCCTAGCCTGAGCAATCAGGCAAGAGAAAGAAATGACGCCATCCAATTTGGAAAAGAGGAAGTTAAACTATCACTGCTGATTATATGATGGTATATGTACAAAACCCTAATGACTTATCCAAAAGGCTTCTAGATCTGATCAACAAATTCAGTAAAAACTCATGTTACAAAATCAGTGTACACAAATCAGTAGCACTGTTATACACCAACAATGACCAAGCTGAGAATCAAATCAAGAACTCAATCCCTTTCACAACAGCTGCAAAAAAATTAAAATACTTAGGAATATACTTAACCAACGAGGTGAAAGATCTCTACAAGGAAAAACTACAAAACATTGCTGTTAGAAATTACAGATGGCACAAACAAATGAGAAAAAAATCCTAAAATTCATGTGGAACCAAAAGAGTCCACATAGCCAAAGCAATATTAAGCAAAAAGAACAAATCTGGAGGCATCACATTCTGATTTCAAATTATACAATTTGAAATATAATTTGGTATAATTTGGTATACTATTTTGGTAAGGCTATGCCAAATTGGCTATGTGAATAGCCAATAGACCAATAGAACAGGATAGAGAACCCAGAAATAAACCTCATACTTAACAGCCAACTGATCTTCAACAAAGCATACAAAGACATAAATTGGGGAAGGGACATCCTATTCAATAAATGGTGTTGGAAAAACTGGCAAGCCACATGCAGAAGAATGAAACCATCTGCATCTCTCACCTTATACAAAAATCAACTCAAGATGGATCAAAGGTCTAAATCTAAGACCTGAAACCATAAAAATTCCAGAAAATAAAATTAGACAAACTCTTCTGGACACTGGCCTACACAAAAATTCATGACTGAGACCCCAGAAGCAAATGCAACAAAAACAAAAATAAATAAATGGGACCCAATTAAGCTAAAAAGCTTTTGCACAGCAACAGAAATAATTAGCAGAGTGAACAGGCAACCCACAGCATGGGAGAGAATATTTCAAACTATACATCCAATGGAGAACTAGTATCCAGAATCTACAAGGAATTCAAACAAATCTACAAGTAAAAAAACAAATAATCCCTTCAAAAAGTGGGAAAATGACAGGAATAGATAATTCTCAAGTATACAAACATATGAAAAATGCTTAGCATCACTAATCATCAGCGAAATGCAAATTAAAACCACATGAGATACAACCTTACTCCTGCAAGAATGGCCATAATTAAAAATTTTTTAAAAAATAGATTTTCACTTGGATGTGATGAAAAGGGAACACTTTTACACTGTTGGTGGGAATGTAAACTAGTACAACATCTATGGTAATCCCTTAAAGAACGGAAAGCAGATTCACCATTCAATCCAGCTATCCGCCTACTAGGTGTCTACGCAAAGGAAAGGAAGCCATTATGTGAAACAGACACATGCACATACACATTGATAGCAGCACAATTCACAATTGTGAAGATATGGAATCAGCCTAAGTGCCCGTTAACCAATAAGTAGATAAATAAAATGTGGTGCATGGAATACCACCCAACCATAAAAATGAATAAAATCATGTTTTTGAAGCAGCTTGGATGGGGCTGGAGGCCATTATTCTAAGAGAAGTTACCCAGGAATGGAAAATCAAATACTATATGTTCTCACTTACAAGTGGTAGCTAAGCCATGAGGATGCAAAGACATACAGAGGGATATAATGGACTTTGGGGACCCGAGGCAGGGAAGGTTGGGGACATGAGGGATAAAAGACTACATATTTGGTACAGTGTACACTGCTTGTGTGATGGGTGCACTAAAATCTCAGACTTCACCACTATAGAATTCATCCACGTAACAAAAAACCACTTGTGCCCCCAAAAGCTACTGAAAAAAATAATTTGAAGAAATTAGAAATTTACTATATGTATAAAAGAAATGACTGTAATATTAAGAGCATCAAGTACAGAGAAAGACGTTACATGAATTCAAAGAATCTATGGAATAGCTAGTGTTAATAAAATGTTCTCCTTAAAAAAAAAAAAAAATCCAAACTGCTGGCTGTGCTCTGCAATCTGATGAGACCAGTGGCTGGACTCTGCAGTAACTCTGAGCTGTTTATTGCACTCTTTGATTGCTCCTGGTCAGGCGGTGTTGTAGGTTGTCTTCTCTGGTTGGCCAGTACTGCAGTTTTGAATCTGTAGTTGGGCAGGGCTGCATGCTGGGCTCTGAGGCTGAGCAAGGCTTCGGAGATCACTGCTTATCGGAGTGGATGGGGCCAGAGGTGATGCTTCGTAGATATGTGTGAACTTGAGCTTGCCTCTCATACCAGGGTAACCTTCAGCAGACCACTGAGGCTTGGTGTTTTGGCTGTTTGACTGATAGACCTGGGTGAGGCCAGATACTCCCTTTGCAGATAATCACTGACCTGCCCCTATCTCCCAAACTGGGTAAATTTCAAGGAGAGTAACAGGACTGGCTGTGGAAGCTGGCCAGGTACCTGAACTTGAGAGACCAATTGACTGTGCTTTGTGCAGAGCAGCGCTGTTGGCTAGCCTCTCTGGTGGTGTACCTCCACTGGCCTGAATGCAGGACAATTGCCAAGATGCCTGCACTAGTTGAGGTGAGCCCCACATCTGTTCCTTGTCTCCAAATGATCTCAGATGGTCTAGCTCTGCTGATACTCCCAATACTTCCTGTGTGATGAGACAAGAGAACACTTCCTGTGAAGGGTCCCAGAATGGTGGCAAAGCTGAATGTTCACCTCTAACTCTCTCCTCCCTGAGTTAACAACCGTGGGTTCCAGAGAATCCTCTGTGTGTGGCACATTGCCCAATTGGGGAAGGAGGAATGTGGCCAAAGTGAAATGAATCCTCTTACCCTTGGCATGTGGCTGTTCTCAGTTCTGCGGTGCAGGGGAGTGTCTTAGCTTCACTCCCAAGTGCTGGAATAGTCGCAAGAGTGTTTTTGTCTGTGGACAGTTGCCAGTGGATTTGTGTATGTGCTTGTGGTGGGGGAGGAGAAATGCAGCTGGAAAATTCCTATTCTGCTTTCTTGCTGATGTCACTCTCAATGTCTTTTTTCTTTTACTGCTTTTAAGATTTTTGAATCTTTATCAATGTTTTTAAAACTACATATGCCTTTATGTAGTTTCCTTTGTGTGTTTTTTTTTCTGCTTAGGGGTATTTGAGCTATTTGGATCTGTGTTTATAGTTTTAATCAGATTTGGAAAATCTTTTTTTTTTTTTTTTCCTTTCTGAGACAGAGTCTTGTCCTGTTGCCCAGGCTGGAGTGCAATGGTGTGATCATAGCTCACTGCAGCCTCAGTCTCCTGGGCTCAGATGATCCTCTGACCTCAGCCTCCCGAGTAGCTGGGACCACAGGTGCATGCTACCATGCCCGGCTCCCTCAACATAGGAAGACTCTGTTTCTCCACAGAAAAATTTTATTTTATTGCTCAGGCCAGTCTCAAACCTCTGGGCTCAAGTGATCCCCCTGCCTAGGTCTCCCAAAGTGCTGGGATTATAGGTATGGTCCCCCATGCCCACCTTCCTTTGGAGAACCTAATAACATGAATGTGAAGTTGCTTATGACTGTTCCATAGCTCATTGATCCTCCTTTAATTTTTTAAATTGTCCTTTCTTTTATTTTATTTGGGTAATGTCTAGTGCTATGTCTTCAAGTTCACTTATATTTTCTTCCACAATATCAAGTCTGCCATTAATCCCATCCAGAATGTTTTTATACGAGATATTTTAGTTTTGATCTTTCCTTTAGCTTCTTGAATATGTAAAATGCAGTTTTAACAACTATTTTTATGTCCTTGTCTAGTAATTATGTCAAGTGTGTTATCTATGGGTCAGTTTTAGCTGATTTTACTCTTAACTATGGGTAACATTTTACTGCTTCTTTGTATGACTGGCAATCTTTTATTGGATGTCAGACATTGCAAGTATTTTCTTTTAGGGTGCTAGATGTTTCTGTATTTTGATAAATATCTTGAGCTTTGTTCTGGGCTACAGTCTAGTTTCCTGGCGACAATTTGTTCCCTTTGGATCCCACTTCTAAGCTCGTTTGTTTCCTGTTCCTCAGGAATCCACTGTTTGTCATTACCTGGTTTCCAATGTCTTAAATATTGTTGTTTTTCTGATGTTCTTTGTTTCACTTAAGGGGGTAAATCCAGCTTCTTTTACTCCATCTTGGCCAGAAATTGAAATATCTCTTCATCAAAACTTAAAATAAATATGCTGCAGGAGTTATACTTCAGCAGAATCTGGGTTCATTCAAGCATGTGGCTTTCTCTCAGAGACTGGAAATAGAGACCCTACGGGCCTCCTTGTGCCCCACCTCTGCCACCCGAGCAGTATACACTGTACCAAATATGTAGTCTTTATCCCTCACTGCCCCCAACCTTCCCTGCCCCAAGCCCCGCTGGTAAGGAGCTTCCATAGGGCAGGGGGCAGAGCTTAGGTGAACCTGACACATAAATTCAAGAAGCCACAATAGAAGGGACTAGGGACGCTGATTGTTCTATGGCCCTGTCTTGTGGACTAGGAAGACAGGACTATAGTGAAAATATGAGAAGACCCCATGAGTTTTGATTATCTGCAATCTCTATGAAATAATGAAATCTTGGTGTGGCAAGAGAAGTCTGTAGCTTCAATAGCAGCATCATGGTAATAAGAAGAGACTACAAGAATGGTTGGTGTCTTGGATTAGAGCTCACAGAAGAAAGGCAGAAAAGGAGGAAAGTGATGGCTGTTATAATGACAGGTTCACTTCAGATCAGTGCTTCTCTGTCCTTTTCCGGTAGGCATTTGAGGGGACCAGATTCCGAACTAAAGGATCTAGGTCAAAGCAAGGCCTTGGGAAGCAAAAATGGCCAGTGACAGGAAGTCCTTGTGAGTGCACTTACACAGGCCAGTCAAGATGACAGTGGGAGTATAGTGTGGCTGCCTGAGTAAGTGAATTTCTAAAGTCATTAGTGACAAAAGTGACTTTTTTTTTTTTTTCCAGACATGAGATCTGGCCCGTGTTTCTGTGATGATGAGGTCCTATGTGTTTGTCACTGCTGGCCACATCTCTGCTCTGTGGAAGCCTATAGGTGGGTCTGCCCAGCTGAGTAAACAGAGAGGCCAGGACTGAAGGCTCAGGGCTGGGCATAATCCAAGCACTCACTGGTGCTTCCTCAGATGTTTGTTTTACCATTTTGCCAAAGAGAGATTGAAGAAGCCTTAACACTGGTGGGGAAAACTTCCACAAAGTTCTTCATCAGAAAGCTTGGAAGACTGCTTGGTAAAGGTACATCTGGAGACCTGGTTACATGAATGGAAAAGGATCAGTCTGTAGGCATAGGCACACTCCTCTGAAAATGCTGAAAATCCTGAAAATCCATTAAATTCTGCAGCTCAGGTTGAGACAAATGCTGTGACAGCTTCACAAATCACAGTAGAAGGAAATCAAAAGAGAAATGTCTGTAAGGACTTTATATGAGTATTTATTTTCCAAATATGGAACATCTCATTCTTGGAACATTGCACAGCGTAAGTGTGTGGCCCTGGGAAGCACTGAGTTATAAAGTAGTATTCCACTGAGAGTTCTAGGAGAAAGTCAAAAAAATACAGAGAAACCCTGAGTAGCTGCTTTTCCAATCAAATAATCCAACAGTGGTAGATCATAATGTCCCAGGCAGTATTCACCAAGAGAAAAGGGTTAGCGGTTTGGCCTGTGGTAACTGGGCTGACTTCACTGCTGTGCTTGGCCAGCAGTTAGTAATCTCCATCTCTTTTTCCATCAGTTTCACTTGTGTGAGTTATTTCTCACCAGACCACGGTAAATTCCACTAGGAGACTCATAGCAGTGCTTCACGTTTACTAGCAGGAAGAACACCAATGCCATCCCACTACTCAAGAGTGGACAGAATTGAAATTGCATTTTGAGGAAACAGGTCCCAAATGCACTTTTTGTGGACTCTAAGTAGTGACATTTGAGTCTATTGAGCCCTTGTATTAACATGAATATCTAGCCCTAAAAACGAGAAACAAGCTATCTCTGAAAATGCTATGTGCTATTTTATATAACACAATAAAAACTGTGTTTTGATTCAACAAGTTCAAAACACAGTTTTTGTGGAATTTAAGAAGTGTAACACTTTCCAAATTTATCCTTACATTGAAGTTTTTTTTACTATTGCCTAACTCAGCAACTTTCAGTTATAACAGATTCTCTAGTCTAGACCTAAAGCACATTTTAAAATATTTGAATATAGTGCCCCTAATCCTGCCAGCTATCTCTGCACCCTCCTCTTTTAGAACTTAAAAAAATTTTTACATTTGTTCTGTCATCCGTCCATCCACCCATTCACTTGTTCATTCAACCAAGAGATACTAGCATAACTACATTGTCCCTAATCTTGGTGTCATGTGAGGGAGTTACAAAAATAACAACATTAGTGACAAACTCTTATATTATCACTTGCCAGGAAGACTTCCATGTACTTAACGTATTAACTGTTAATCCCTGTAACAACTATTGAGAAGTTGTTAGCTGCTGAACTATGAGAAGATACTATTATTACCATGTGCAGATAAGGAAACTAAGATTAATAAGACATGGTCTTTGCTTTCAAAGGAGTTTACAGAGTAGTAAGAAGTCAAATTATATGTGCATAAAAGAGTGAAGTTAACATTGTTGGTTCTAAATAACAACACAAGCTTGCAAAATTAATGGCATAGGATATTTTCATACAGTACAAGGGAGTGTGTCTTACATCAGGTTCTCCCAAAAGCAGACAGTGAGTTAAGGAATTGGGTGGTTGTGATTGATTAAGAAAGTGCTCTCTAGACGAATCAATAAGGAATGGATGCAAGATAGGAAAGAGGAAGAAGCCAGCAAAAGGGTACCTTCAGGTGAAGGTCTAGCATCAGTCCGATCCCATGGAGAATACTGGAGTATAAATTACACCTTGGATATAGTCCTTTTACTATCTTGGGTTTAAGCCATTTGCAACAAAGCATGTAGAAGCTGGGGTACACAGAATTGGTAGAAGAGACCTGGAGGGTATCAACATATCTGCTATAGTTCACCTCTTGTACCTCACAGACGAGCTCACTTCTCTCACTCCATCCTTAAACTTACTCCATCTCATCACAGCTTCTTCAAAACTCTGGTTGGTTAAAGATTCTGAAGGAAACTTCTAAGAAATAGATTAATGGAATAAGCTACAATGCTCACTACTGCAGTTGTTCCTGGGATTGCACCATCTATTTGTCCTTTTCTTCCTCTACCACCCTTTCTAGAGTTCCCTTGTCCTTGGCTACCACTTCTGCTAGTTTAGCTGGCTTGCTTGGTGGCATGACCCAGACCTTCAATCCTGAGAGCCCTGAGCTCCTGGCTACCATGCTTTTATCAGGCCATGGTTGCTGTAACTACCCATCCCCACTTAATGCTGGCCATGGGAGTATCAAGAAATGTCCCAGTGAACCACCTGAATTCTACACATATTCCTCCACATCTTCATTATGGAGCACAATTCTACCTCCTCATGATGTCAGAGTCAACTCTCCTGCTAGTATGGTGACTTTTATTTCTGTGCCTTTTGGTATAGTGGCAGCAACTAGTTAGCAGTCATAGCTTTTTAAACGAAATAATTAATGTGTTCTCTGGTGGAAGTACACCTCCTCTGTGAAACAGGACTTGAGACCCACAGTGACTGAGTTTGGGGAGACAAGAGGTACAAATTCCCCAAGTGGGAATGATGGTGAGTTGGTTCACTTTCTACTATCCACACTTGAATTCTGGAATCAAATATTCAATGTATTGACAACATAGGACCCCACCTTCAGAGAATTACTGTCTCCAAGCTGGCACCTCAACTCTGCCTAACACTGTTAGGCCAGCAGCCTCTGGATGACATAGTACATGGTAGGATCAGTGGATTCCACAGTCTTGGGCCCATGGCCAGACATCCAAGGCATTGTCACATAGTATGCCCTGCTGGTAAATCAGATGCTGTTAGCCTTCATCAGATAGTGATGTTGCTTGAGGCCTGTGGGCAGGAAAGGCAAGCTCATTCCTGGAATACATGACAGTCCCAATGGGAAGAAAATGTGTGGCTTTCCAGAGTGCATGGAGTCCAATGTAATCAACTTCCTGCCAAGTGACTGGTTGTTTTACTTAAGGGTCAGTACCATATTTGGGCCTCAGTGTTGGCTTCTGTTTCTGACAGCTCAGACATTCAGCAATGCCAGTAGTTAGATCCGCCCTCGTAAGAGGAAGCCCACGGGTCTGTACGCAGTGCCTTTGTTTCTGCTATCCTGGCTTCTCTGTTCCTGGGCCTATGCACACACATTGGTTTGGCCAAGGACCAAGGTGAGATCACATCCATTGGAAGAGCTACTCTGTCCAGTTGGTTAGTGTTTCTTCTGGGTAGATGCTTACTTGTGGGGCTTAAATGTGTGCTATAAAGATGTTCATGCTTCGATACCACTCCCACAGGTTAATCCAGTATTCCTCTCTAGACTATTTCTTCCTGATTTTCTAATTTTTCTTCCTCTAGGCCCTTGGTTAATCAGCCAAGCCATTCACTACTGTCCATGAGTCTATATACAGTAATTCCTTGGTATCTACTGGGGATTGTTTCCAGGATCCCCCTTGGATACCAAAATTTGTGGATGTTCAAGTCCCTTATATAAAATGACATGGTATTTACATATAACCTATACATACCATCCATATATATTAAATCATCTCTAGATTGCTTATAATACTCAATACAATGTAAATGCTATATAAATAGTTCTTATACTATATTGTTTTTAAAATTTGTTTTATTTATTGTTGCATTTTTCCCCCAAATATTTCTGATATCTGCAGTTGGTTGAATCCACAGATGTAGAACCAGTGGATATAGAGGGCCTCCTGTGTACATATCATTACCACAGAGCACTTCCCTCTCTACACAACATAGGTGACCAGATGCAATGTTCAAACTTTGTCCACTTAGAGAATTTCTCTTACCATTGTCTTTAGGGCCACCCATGAGTGGGGATACAGTTCAGAAATAGCTAATTTTTGGTTCATACCAAGATATTCAATAACATATCCATGAATCAGACCTGGTAATCTTCCTCCTCTCATAGCTGGTCAAAGAAAACTCCCACACGAGGCCAAAGGGTTAGCAAAAGAGAAGTAACACTGTGCTGGTTTTGGGTGATGGGGATTTGGGCCACCTGTTCATGCAGATTACTGTGCCCTCTGCATCTGCTGTAGCTCCACCTAGAATGTACCACTTCTGTCACATGAGAGATTGATGCTGAGCCTTCCCAACAGTATACATTGGTAGTTCAGAAAGTTCTCAGCTCAAGATAAGCAGCTCTGATCCTAGAGTCACTTGATAAGATGCTCTGCCTCTATGAGAGCTTAGCACCTACCATACCAGGAGCTGCTTTTCATATGGTGTATAACTTTATGCTTTGAATGGCATGGTATTTCTCTCTTCAGTGTATCGAGGACACTCAGCAATAGTCGTCAAGTTGTTCTGCAGTAGCTATAAATGATTTCCCTTGTATCTTTCAATTGCTGAAGATATTGAAGAAGTCAGAGCATTCCTTCCCATGTCCTGTCTCAGCCACAGGTGAAAGTTTTAGGAATGGCATTGCTACAGCCTGCCAGGGCCTATTTACACAAGACATGAGGTCATTTTCATCTGGCCAGAATCTCATCTATAGAGGGTGCATCCCAGGACTACTTTTGGTACCAACTGTCTTAAAATAGGCTCTCCTGGAATCAGATCCTGAGTCAAGGATTCAGGTGCTACTGATTTATGAAGCGAAAAACCAGAAAGGAAGTGGGAGAAACAGCTTAGGAGAGGAAAAGAGACTAAACAAGGCTTCAACTTTTGGTGGGGTCTCAGTTTCAACCCAAATTTGTAATGACTGACTCCTCGTTATTAGTTCCACAGCAAAGGAGCTAGGGAGAGGGGTAGAAGTAGATACAGAGCACCCAGGCCTCCTGTTCTCAGGTGGGGAAGGCAGCCCTAGTGCTTGGGAGAAGGCCTCTGAAGGTCACAGGTGTTGGCTGCTGCTGCAGAGCACGTAGAAGCTGAGGGATGGAGGCACAGAACTGGGAAGAGGGATCTCAGGGCACTCTTATGCCTGCTCCAAAGTGACACAGGAAGAAACGTGCTGAGTTCAGGGAATCAAGCAATCCTGTGTGAGATGGAGTGGTCAAAGAAGGCTTCCTGGAGGAGGTCAGATTTGAGATAGATTAATCTAGAGTCAGTGGACACTTAACTCCAATTATTACCAATGGCATCACAGTTAATGTTTAGTGGTACTGTCAATAGTGGCTAGAACACAAAAGGGTGTGAGGAACAGGATTTGATCACCACAGTATTTGCTGTTGAAATTCTTTGACACTTTCCTTAACACCCTTGCTAGGCTGGAGTAAAAATATAGAACAAGAACACAAATGTCCTAACTATCTCCCCTTTCTCACTAATCTCTCCTGCATGCGTGTTTCAAGTCCTCCTCTAAGAAATGTCCTCTGGAGGGGTCAGTGCTGAACATGTTTACCTAACACCCCTGCTCCCCATCCCATTCCCCACTCTTTCCTTCCCATCCCTTCCTCTCCTCTACATTTTGGGTGCTGATCGCCAGTAAGGGCTCTGAAGACACCACATCCTTTCTCAGGATGTGTTTGTTTTAACTAAACAAGCATTTATGATGTCCCTGCCTCTTTTGAGGGCTTAGCATTTGCTGCAAGTTCAAATCACTGTTACCTAATACTATGAAAGAGAATATGATGACCTGTCCAAAGAAGTCTAATAGATTATGAATATGAGTGCTCACAGACCAATTTTGCCAGGCAAACAAAGAAAACTTTCAGGAGAGCACAGGACCTGATTTGAGTCTTAGAATATAAGACGTAGAGACGGTGGAGAAGAATTGGCCTACAAAGGAGCTGCAGGGTGAGTGAAGACCCCGATGGTCCCTGGTTTACTATGGTTCAACTTCAGAGTTTTTGACTTTAGAATGGTGCAAAAGTGATCGCATTTAATATGCTTCTCAGTTTACAATGGGGTTACGTCAGGATAAACCAATTATAAGTTGAAAATATCAGTTTGTTCAGGCTTAATCCCATAAGTCGAAGAGCACCCGTATTTGATATGGAAGAGTCAGGAGAATGCTACATTAATGCCTCTTCTGCATGATCCTCAGATCATCACCTCAGTACCGTAATGAAAGCACTCATTCTCCATTTCTTCTCTCCCATTCACCTATTCATTCCTGTCCCCCAGAGGAAACCACTTTCAAATCTTCAGCCATTTTATTATCGTATTTACTTTCATTTTCCTAAAGGATATGATTATACTGCCATGGTTTTGTTTTTCGACTTTAAAAATTATTTACTACAATGGAAGATAAAGATTTAGCCATCTTCACCCCTCATCCACACACAATGCTTCTACACCCCACTCCTAACATAGTTATAATAGCATCCTATTTGGTTAAGTCAATATTCAAAGATGATATGTTTTGACTATGTAAATGTTATTTATGGCTGAGCTATGTGTGGCTTTTATGGTTACATTTTCTTCACCTTTCTTTTAACCACCCCCCTATTCTGGAGTTAATGATTACATTTTTCCTTGCTTAGTAGTTTTTTGTAATATCATCAGTTTAATCCCCAAGTTCTGACACAGCTGTCAAACTTTTCTTGGTACAATTCTTTATAAATATTAAATATTCTATAAGCTTTTGTAAAATCCTTCCTTCCCCCCCCCTTCCTTTGTTCCTTCTTTCCTTCCTTCCCTCCCTTCTTTCTTTCCCTCCCTTCTTTCCTTCCCTTCCCTTCCTTCCTCCTCCTTCTTTTCTTTCGAGATGGAGTCTCACTCTGTTGCCCAGGCTGGAGTGTAGTGGCGTGATCTTGGCTCACTGTAACTTCTGCCTCGGAAGCTCACGCAATTTTCCCACCTCCGCTTCCTGAGTAGCTGGGACTACAAGCGTGTGCCACCACATCTGGCTAACTTTTGTGTTTTCAGTAGAGACAGGGTTTTGTCATGTTGGCCAGGCTGGTCTTGAACTCCTTACTTAAGCGATCCACCCGCTTCAGCCTCCCAAAGTGCTGGGGTTACAGGCATGAGGTACCACGCCCAGCCTATAAGCTTCATTTTTGAGGGGTGCCTGTGGGGGCACTGTCCCTCCTGAACTGGTGATCTCTAATCCTACATTAAACAAGTGTTCTCCTAGAACTTCAGTTCATCATCATTTTAGGAATTTCCTTTGCTCCTCTGTGAATCTTGTTCCTTTTTCCCCTCACACTGCTTCTTTCTCGGTTTACATCTCCTTGCTTTTGTGGGACATACCAAAACAGTGGTTTTGAGAGAGAGGCCACAGGGGAGGAGGCAGCAGGGTGAAGGTGGGAATGGATGGCTCAGAGAAAACATCCCCTGTAAGGAAATGTGAAGTTATCACCTGACGGTAATGCAAAAATACTGTGTTGTGTGCTCTTGGAAGTTCTTCTTTCAGAGACAATACATTTCAACTATGCTGAATTTGAAAGGTAAGGCCTTTAAGATAGAGCTTTATGTTTTTTAGTTTACATAACAGGCTTGGATTTCTCCAGGAGGACACACTATTCTGCCCCCAAATACCAAAACACAATCATTAAAGAAGCTGTACTTCACCACGTTGACAGAAGAGGGCACCATTAAACAAAGAATCTTGTAAATTAGCCCACATCCACAAGAATTACAAAAAATGGAATAAATCTATGCAAAGCTACTTAAAGAAAGAGCCTTAACGTACCTCAAGTGTGTTGAAAAACGATCACAAAGCAGAGGAAAACTGCAATGCAACACTCCAGACTCAATTAAATAAACAAGTATACAGACATGTGAGAAGCTATCTTTATTTATTTATGTTTTTTGAACATCCCAGGTTCAAAAAATATAAATAAATAAATAAAGATAGCTCCCAGGTTCAAAAAATAAATTTAAAAACTTTATTTATTTATGTATTTATTGAACCTCCCAGGTTCAAGAGATTATCTTGCCTCAGCCTCCCAAGTAGCTGGGATTACAGGTGCACACCACCACATCCAGCTAATTTTTACATTTTTAGTAGAGATGAGGTTTCACCATGTTGGCCAGGCTGGTCTCAAACTCCTGACTTCAAGTAATCTGTGAGCTACACCACTGCACTCCAGCCTGGGTGACAGAGCAAGACTCTGCCTCCAAAAAAAAAAAAAAGGAAAAATAAACCAATACTCTTGATTTTATATATGGATTCCTCCTTCCTCCTTCTCCATCATAGCTTTCCCAGTATGATGCCCTTAATTTTCTTAACTGTAGTACAGCCATCTCGTAATGCACAGCCCAGATTTTTCCTCCATCGTTCCACCACTGGGATACGTTGTCTTAGTTCTATAACAACATTGATCTAATCCCTGAAGATGAAGGGCTCACTTAAAAAAATTATCTATGTACTAAAAATATATCTATGTCCAAGGCCTTCTTTGTACAGTCATCCCTTGGTATCTGCCAGGGATTGGTTCTAGGACTTCCACCGATACTAAACTCACAGATGCTCAAGTCCTTTATATAAAATGGCCACAGTTATTTGCATATAACCTATTCACTTCTGTATATTTAAAATCACTTCTAGATTACTTATAAGGCCAAATAAAATGTAAACAGCATATAAATCATTGTTATACTGTATTTTTATTGGTATTATTTTTTCTTATTTGTTAGACACAAAAAAAGTTCCTCTTCAAAGGATTTAGTTTATTTGGTTCCTTTGTTCTCCGATTTCAAAGCCAGGCTTCCTTATTCTTTGTGCCTCCCTGCCCTGTTTCAATAAACAACTTTCCTGCCAGTCCTAATCTACAGAACCCACATCTACTACTCACTCTATAAATTACCCCTCTCGCCACAACAGCTCTTCCCACCAAAACTGCCCTTCCCTCCTCATGACACACACCCCTATACTCTTCAAGTTAACCAATCAAGTTCAACTTAAATTGTACAGTCCAACTCCAGCCAATAAAAACAAGACACAATAACAAAAACTACATTAAAAATAAAAATCTCTACCCTTCTTTATTCAGTGTACTCTCATGACAACCAGCCCTACAAACAACACCCTTCTACAAAAGTAAATTTGCCTTACTAAAAATTCCTTAAGTACCTGTTTTATGACTCCAAACTTTTATTCCCAACATTATTGTAATTTTTAGAGCTTTTAAATCTGTGGTCGGTTGAATTTGCAGATGTGGGATGATGAATATGGAGAATTGAGTGTATTCCATTTTTTTTCTAAGCATAAAATTGCACTCCCTCATTCCTAGACCTTCACCTCATATACACGTCTGTGTTCAGGGCAGCTACATATTTAAGTGGTAGAGCCCCCATTCAATTTTGAGAATAGGGAATTCCCTCCCCGTATCAGAGGGAGAGATGAAGCTGCCCTACATGACATCTTAGCACAAAGAAAAATGTACCCTTCCCTCTGGGCGGATGTAGCTTTGCACAATGGTGTGGCTTGGCAAGTGGAGTTCTAGCAGAGTTGTAGTCCTGATTAACTCCCTTGGCCAGCCATCTTTGTGTAACAGCCGAACTGCACGATCATACAAGGTAGCCCTGGGACTGGGACCCATGAAGATTATTTCCTTAAGATTTTTTTTTTTTTAGTAACTGACAAGGCAAGTAGACACAGTCACTTCACAGTTTATAATTATATATTTGCAGGATTTAATATCTACTCCCAGTTTAATGAGTTCCATGAGAGGAGGGACTCCATTTTTACTCACTCCACATGCCAGAGCCCACTATAGTGCGTGGCACATATTAAGCACTCATCACTGGCTCAATTCTCTTAATAGCTGAGCCTGCAGTACTTTTAGAAGAGCAAAAAGATTACCTCATAACTCTCAGATATGACCACTGTCCCGAATTTTATTTATGGCAAACCCAAGAACCCACATGTAGAGAAGAATGAAAAAGACAGGCAGAGACTGCTAGCTAGAAATGTTACAAATTCTAGACCATGGTCTACCACTCCCTCTAGATAATGTCCTATTTAAATAGAGTAGCAATATTTATATTTATGACAAAATCTGTGACTGGCCCTTTACTGGTCACTTACACTTGCACTTTATCAATGGCCTCCTGTTCTGTCCATACGATTCTTGCCTCTTACTCCAATCCATTTTCCATACCACAGCCAACGTGAAAACTAACCCGATTGAAGTATGATTTCAGTTCAAAACCTTTCAATGGTTTCTGATTGCTTAGGAGAAAAAGGCACAATGTTCTTATAATTTATAAAGCCCTATGTGATTTTGGCCTCTGCAAACTCACCTCGAGTCCTTCCCTCTGCTTTCTCTGCTCCAGCCAGCTCCTTTCTATGCTCCTGCCACTTCCCTAAGGAGATAATGCTCACTACTGCTCAGGGCCCTCAAACACACTGTTTCCTCTGTCTAAAAGACTTGCTCTCCCCATGACAATCTTCACTCACCTAACTTGTGCCTCCTATAGGTCCTAACTTATATTGAGTTCTGAACACATACTGAAGGCATAATGTAAAGTGGGTCTCTCCACTTGCCCAGGAACTCTGCCTTCTCTGTATCTTATTTTCCTCTGTAGTCCTGATCTCATTTTGTCCCACTGTATACATCTGCATGATATAATTAGCATCTATCCCTCTCACTACAGGCTGAAGGTCTATTTGGCTCACTAGTTATCCTCAGCATTACCCAGGGGTTTGGCATAGAGCACAGATCCTGATGTTTATTGAATAAATGAAGGTACAGTTTTTAAAGGTCACAGAGACATTTTTGAAACAAAAGCTTTCACCTATTTATTGCTGAATCCACCTTACTAGCACAGAGCATATACAAAAAGAGAAAGATATATTCCAAGTAAAACATGTGCAGCAGTCCAGATAGTGGTGACATTTTCAGCTCGATATTGTAAGATGATCATGATCTTGATACAGCATAAATATGCATGCCATCTCATGTGCAGTTCCTTATAGACCCAGCTTGGTTCTTCTCCAATGTCTCCTTTTGGAGTTGTACCTGATTTTATTACCAGTTTTCATCTGAATCCACTGGGGAATGGGACGATTTTGCTTTTGTTTCTTGGCCAGGAATCGCTTAATGATGAAAGTCTTGTGAGAAGACATGGTGAGAAACAGTCAACCCCACACCACTATGGTGAAGAAAGAGAGAGAGACAGAGACATTACTAACATAGGATAGGATAAGGTAACACGAAAAAATAACAAGACAAGAAAGAGGATCTTTGGTGTCACAATGAGGGCCCATTGCCACTCAGGATCCCACAGCCAGCTCAGGCGCAGCTGGTGAGCCAGTAGCAGGCTGAGGAGTCTGATGGCTGTTCTGGTGGATCAGCAGCAAAGGCAGGAGTCCCTTTGTTCCTCTTCTTCCTGACTTGATGTTACTCATTTCTCAGCAACATACTTCTGTTTCTCTTGTTAAATGTCCATCAGGAGGAATTTTTTTCAACTTCTAAAGAAGTTATGAACAGGTAATACCAGTTCATTACAGAAAAACCAAAGCAATAGAACACTAAAAAAAAAACTATTATCCCATCTAGCTAGAAAAAGCCCCAGTATTAGCAACTTGATATTATAATAGCCTTCCAGTTAAGATAGAAGTGCATGCAGAATATTGTCTTTCTATAAACTGAGATACTGTAGATATTATATTATAATCATAACTTATTTAACTAATATGTGACCCTTTTTTGGCAACTCTTTCTCAATAACCCTTTACATCTGGAGATCTTAAATCTTTCCCAGTGTTCTCATATGGCAAATAGTACAGGAAAATATGGCTGAAAATAGAAATAAAACAAGAAATTCATCCCCATGAAACTTAAAATATAAATGTATACATTTAAAACATGTAATTTGCTATAAAACTACCTCATGGTACTTACATATTATTACTATTTTAAAACCCATTGGCTGTGCATACTAATATTCTTATCTAATTATCAAAATTGACCACCTTGCCATCTACTGAACTGATTTCAAATTGCATGCTACCTTTCCTTTTAAAGATCCTGGGCCCTCTGTAATTAAGGAGTATCAACCTGGGGCATAGAGACACTGGTAGTTATTTTTAATAATTCAGGTGCAGAATAATGTCTACATCTCAGACTGTGAGAGTAATTAAATGATGGCAATAAAGTCCTACTACAAACAGTGTTGGAAATATACAAACAGTATGGCTCTGTCTTGACAAAGGCATTTTTTTTCCTAACCCTAAGATGGTAGAAATAGTGGTAGTGTGGAAAAAGCACAGTTTCTGACTGAGTTCACATGTAGTGTCTAACACAGTCTTTTCAGATGTGACCCACGCTATTATCTTGCCTCTCTCTCATGGTCACCTTACTGTTGTGAGATATCTATTCTATGTCCAGCATCTTCCCCAACATGCAGGCGGGAAGAAGGGAAAGAAAGGCAAAAGAATACATGGCATGGGGCTACCAGCTTTTAAGGAGCTTTATTAGGTCTCTCTCTCAACACCTTTGATTAAACCTCATTGGCAAGAACTGTGTTCCACTGCCATACTTATCAGTAATGAAGGATGAGTACTGTAGTGTTTTAGCTGAGCACACGGTGCACCCAACCCCATGCAAATCAGGTTCTGCTCAAGAAAAAGGAAGAGGAATGAATAGAAGAGTAGATAATAGCAGTCATTTCTATAACAATTTTGGAAAAAATAATTTAGGATACGTGTGTGAATATTAGCTCTCAAAATAACCAAATGAAAACAGAGGGAAATTTAAAGAAGAGAAAAAGGAAGTTCTCAATGGAAATACCTATTAGTTAAGTATTGAAAAGTGGGGTGAAAAAAAGCCCAAATTGATGGGCAACCCATAACTTTCATGGTAAGGAAATACCAGAATAAGTAAGAGTGCTAACTGTACTGTCTGCCTTTCAACCCTAATATCCAAACTTCAGACACTTCTGATGCAACTGCCCTAGTTGGGAGGCCAGTGTCCCCAGATTTGTACACCTTCCCACTTGGAACTCTCAGGAGCAGTAGACTTGACGTGCAAGTAACAGATGAGTGGCCAAGTAAGTTGGGGTATAGAGTGGGGTGTGGTTGAGATACAAACGTTTCATGAAATGTAAAACATTGGAAACTAAGCCACAAGTATCCTTGTAGAAGTCTACAGGCTAAGAGAATAACAAATAGGCCTGGAAATGCTGCATGGGTGATAAACACAGGAAAGGCACACTACTATTTCTGCCCAGTCCTTTCATTTTCTTCCCATACATTAGCAGCAAAGAACCTTTAGCTACTGATCACAGTTCATCCTAAACTGACCACATGCTGACTTTGGCTAGCTATAAAAAGCATCCAGCTGACCCTGTTCTACTCTTTGTATATCAATTCCTTCTATACAATCTCTACCACTGGTTCCAATCACTTCAGAAAAAAGCTTTGAAGAACACAGGGAAAGAACTAGACTGGGTTGCCAATAAAGCCAGAGTCTAACACCCTCTCCCTTGAGAACCCTGGTCGTGCTGGTTAGGGTTCTTGAAGCCAATCTTATTTGAAATTCTTCTCTAAGAAAAATTTACTGTAGTAAGATAAGGAATTACAATAGGTCAAAGAGTTTACTGTACTATTCCAGGTATTAATTTCCAGTGAAGAGGACGAAAGGGTGCTCATGTTTGGAGATACTTTGGGCTAGGAGCTCCAACCAGGTATTTCCTGCAAGTTCAATGCCAGTGACACACAGCTCTTAGCTAGAACTCTCATGGAAACTTTTAAAAATAAACTCAGAGATAATTGCTATCTGTATTGAAGACAGTGAAAGAACTGAAAGAACTGTCTATAATACCAATGGAAATATGCGTATAGCCAGCAAGTCAGTAGTCCTCATTCTAGTACAATAGTAATGGTTATGAGGGCAGTTTTACCTTAAAAGGAATGATTACACTCATTGCCCTGGACATCTCACATGATTCACAGAATCTGTAGGAGTTAAATTTTCTGAAGAAAATATTGAACTGTGTACCTTTGGCTATATGCTAAATTATCTAATTAGAGGCTGCATATACAGTAAAATATAGATCCCACATACTGGATATACACACTTCATTCCAGAAAATTGAGAGATGAGAAATCATGGTACCATGTAAAAAACTGGGCAAATTCTAGAACATGGATAGCCTATGCAAAGGCAAAGTTTATTAAGTCATCATAAATGGAAGTCCTACTGCAGTAGAAATAAAGCACATGTGGAGAAGAGGCTTGTGAGATTTATCAAATCTTTATCAGCTGCAATCACACTTGGTCATTTAGCTGGTGCCGCCAGAAAGATGATCTACCGCTAAACGCCGAGACATACATTTCCTGCCCCTTGCTGTCCTAAGCATAATCTTCAACCATATCTAGATTATTCTGAGAGTTCAAGGGAATAGGCACCAGTGCTTGTAACATCAAGGTGCTCAAAAGGATCCCATTCTTTAACAACTATATTGAACATCAAAAACTGGACTCTGGATTTTGGCAAAAAGCATAGGCCCACTCCTCATTCTTCTACTTACTGGATATAAAGGTCATGTGCACACCAATGGCTGTCTGAGGAATACAGTAGTGGCAGCTATTTGGGCATAACTAGACCACCGGGGCCACTAAATTGTTCCTTAAAATTCTTATTAGGCTCAGAAACAGTATTTGTTATGTAATTTCCAAAGTTCAGTTGACTGGGCAACTTCAGCAATCTGTGATACAGCTATTATATATGACCAGCCATGAAAAAGTAATGCCAAAGAAACATTAGATCATATTCTAGCTGGAAGGAAAGGAGAAGCATGTGCTACTAAATAAGGAGAATACCTGTATCCCAGACAACAAAACACACGGGATGCAATAAGATATGTCTGTAAGAAAGTGGTTAAACTGAGTGGCCTTCATGGTGGTCTGGGCTCTCCATACCTTTTCGTAAAGTAGGATTTTATAATCAGAGATGGGAATTTATACTAAGAAATTTTATACCTGTGAGAGCAGTATTTTGATTTTAAGTGATAAATTGTATGAAAATAATAAATGGTGGTATCATATTGGTTTAAAGGTCAACATGTTGTTTTAAATAAAAGTTATCAGCTAAGGGTTGGATGGTGGTTGGCCGTAGCTTGCCTTGTAACTTAGGAACTGCCATGGCTGGAAAGCCTCTATGTGATGTGAAAATCACCCTCTGTTATTTGTAGCTCAGACCTGGAGAGTTCCTGCATCTTGTGGCGTTCTGAATCGCTGCACCCAGACATAGAAATGCACCTGCTAGCTGTTGACAACTTCCTCTTCCTTACCCATCCCTAATCACTGTCTTTCTGCATGTGGTTACAGTGAGATATTAGATCCCCCACTTGACCACCTGCTGCCTGTTGATCTTCCTTGCCTCTCCTGTTTTCCTTCCCCACTATATAAATCCCTAACTTTGGTTGGAGAGGGGAGATGGATTTGAGGTTTGGCTCTGGTCTCTCTGGTTGACATCAACTGTGAAATAATAAAGCCTTCCCTGGCATTACTTGCTTCTTTTTGCACAGCAAGCAATGGGACCTAGACTGAGCGCCTAGTGTTTGATATCAGTATCACAAATTGTAAAGTGGATCTTGTGCTAGGCATACCTCTGTACTTTGTGAGGCTTTCTGAAGTTGTGGGAAGCATTTCTTGGAACCCAGTGAGTAAATATCAGAGCACTCCAGAGTGGTTAAAGATTATATTACTGTTTAAGGTCATAAGGTTAAAGATCATAACATGATTTAAATATGGAACTCTGGGAATCTTCTAACAAAAAAGAATTTTTTGTATCCAAACCATCTTGTGTGTCCCATGTTTGGTTAAAATTGTAGACTAAAAAAAGAACTTTTTATTCCCAACAATTGCTTTTTTTTATTTTGGAGACAGAGTTTCACTCTTGTTGTCCAGGCTGGAGTGCAATGGCACCATGTCAGCTCACTGTAACCTTGGCCTCCCAGGTCCAAACAATTCTCCTGCCTCAGCCTCCCGAGTAGCTGGGATTATGGGTGCCTGCCACCATGCCTGGCTAACTTTTTTTATTTTTTTTTATTTTTAGTAGAGACAGGGTTTTACCATGTTGGCCAGGCTGGGTTCAAACTCCTGACCTCAGGCAATCCACCTGCCTCGGCCTCCCAAAGAGCTGGGATTACAGGCATGAGCCACCATGCCCGGCTCATCTGCTGCTTTTTAATGTTTTTGAAAAATCACAGTATTTTGAAAAATACTGTGTGTTATTAATTTATTTTCCATTTCTAGTAATGGTGGTCCAGGTTATTTAGATCAGTTTGCCAGCTGAAAACAAAACAACTAAAAAACTCGGTAAAATATATTTCAAATAATCTTTTAAAAAGCATCAAAGAGGTTATAAAATAGTAAGGAATTATCAGACCAAAAGTAAAGAGAAGCAAAGAATCAAGAGAGAAGTAAGCCTGAAGCCACTTTTTCACTGAAAGCACTAGCTAATCCTAAAACATTAGGACCTCCATTTTGACAGCCTTTCAGGATACAGAGGAGATTGAAAACAAAATCCTGGGTTCATATAAGTTGGGGTGTGTGACAGGAGACCTTCTCCTACAACAATCTGGGATCCAAAATCTCAGAGTGAAGGTGAACAAGAATTGTAATAATCTGAAAGTGATGAGACGCTTCTGAGTTGACTAGGAAATATCAAACTTTGAACAGGTGAACCCAAATTTGTACTACCTGCAGGTACCCAACAAAAGCAAATACAGGTGCTCTTTGGGGCAAAGTATCTTAATTATAGGCCAGACAATTATTTCGACAAAATGAATTTTCAAGTGCAATGACTAGCACAGGGTCAAATATATCCAGTCTATAAGAAAATTGGAACAAATAATTAAAAGAGACAATAGAAAGAGATCATTAGAAACTCTAGGTAGGACCCAGTATTTGTGTTTTAAAAGGCCATCTAGGTCATTCTGATACATGCTAAAGTTTGAGATTCATTGCTTTATACTTTTATCATATAAACATGCATCCCATAAAAAATACATAAATGTAATAGATCAGAGAATGGACCCAAAAATTTGCATTTCTAACAAATTCCCAGATAATGCTGATACCAGACCACACTTTGAGAACCACTGGTATGAAAAAAAGAATTTTAGTATACAGGTAAAGATAGTGGTCACCTGTGGGGAGGTGAAGGGCTGTTACTTAGAAACAATATGCATGTATTTCCTAGAATGCTGATAATTTTCTATTTCTTAGTCTGGGTAGTGATTACACAGGTGTCATTGTTAAATGACACATTTACACTGTAGTGCATATTTTCCTAAAAATTTTTACTTTTATTGTACTTTAGGTTCTGGGGTACATGTGCAGATCATGCAGGATTGTTGCATAGGTACATACATGGCAATGTGGTTTGCTGCTTCCATTGGCCCCCCCATCACCTATATCTGGTATTTCTCCCCATGTTATCCCTCCCCAACCTCCCCACCCCCTGCTGTCCCTCCCCTACACCCCCCAAACAGATCCCAGTATGTGATACTCCCCTCCCTGTGTCCATGTGTTCTCATTGTTCAACAATCACCTATGAGTGCATATTTTCATGAATAATGAGATAACTGGTTTCCCTTTCCCATTTGATCATATAGTTCAAATGCCATGGCTTAAATCCTGTCTACCATCATCCCACCATCTTCATTTATAATCAGTGCCTAAAGTCAAAAATGTAAAAGTTTGTGAAGTTCCAAGACATAGCGCTTTTCACTTTACTTTGAAATGTAATTAGTTCACAAAATTAAATAGCTTTAAAAATTAAAACAAGAAAAGTTTAGTCGAAGTTTCTAAAAACCATATTTAAAACACTGCTTAAAATTCAGAGATATACTATCTACAGCCTTCATCCCTAATTTTAAAATATCCATAAAACGAAAAAGAAAGTATCTTAAAATTTTAACAAAGTGTCCAATTTTTAAGATTATGCTTTTTTTTTTTCCCCCACAAATTTCAAGTAAGGGGAAGAAAATCCTACCTTTTCCAAGTGTGAATTTCCTACTCCAAAGAGGCAAAGATGCTTGCTTTTCTCCAAATAAAATCTGAAAAGAAAATAGTAACAGTAATATCCTACTATTTTCAGTGAAACCTTAACTATGGGTGAAAGTAATGTTCATCAATTGGCCTCAAATTTTTGAAAACTTTAAGAGAAAATACAGAAAGTCTTGTTGAGGAAAGAGAGGTAATGACAAAAAAAAAATGAAATATATAATATTAAACTGTTCAATAGCAAGCCTGTGCTTGCTATTGAACTCCCACTCACAAATCCTCAAACAACATTAATAAAATCTGGGATGTGTACACCTGTTTCTTGTGTTTATGAAAAATATACCCTTTTTGGGGATTAGATTCTTCCCAAAACTTCAAAAACAGTAATATTTGCCATTTTTTTGATTGATAGTGTCAACATAGCTATTATACAAGCCCTCTTTATTCTGTGAGGAAACCATTATAACAGTTTTTTTAAATACACACTTCTTTCCATTTTGAGACAGAGTCTCATTCTGTTGTCCAGGCTGAAGCATAGTAGCATGATCCCAGCTCACTGCAGCCTCAAATTCCTGGCCTCAGGTGATCCTCCCATTTCAGTCTCCTGAGTAGCTGGGACTACAGGCTTGTGCCAGCATGCCTGGCCTATAACAATTATTATAGTCACTGATTCTGGCAGCTAGTCAGTAGCTGCCTATGCCTTGTGATATGCCAGACAGGTATCTGAACAACCAAATAGTTCCCACAGAAAGGTCTGTGGGTAATGCCTCCCTGTGGCAAGCTACTGACTGAGGCTATGGCAAAAACATATGCAGTCGGGTTTTGTTATGCCTGTAAACATTATGATGCATCCAACATCCAGCTATGTCTCCCCATGTATGTGGTGACACCTGGCCAGACCCTATTATACCTCTTGCTTTGTTCAGCCCCATTATACCTCTTACTTGCAGGGAGCTGTATGCACACATCCCTTACAATGTCTTCTCCTTCCACTGTTGCAAAATGACTGTATGTTACGATGCCTAATCATTATCATATCAACTGTAGGCAATGTGGCAAGACAGTGATGACAGCTTAACAAGGATTGTTCTTGCATATCGAATGTTAGATCCAGATGGTCAGACAAGTGAAAGGCAGTTTTTGCAACGATGTGAGTTAATACACTGCAATTTCAAGATAATATAGTTGAGGATAAAAGAGGTTTGATAAGCTCCTTTCCTGAGAAGATAGAATACTAGGTTTTAACAGCCTAAATAAACAACCTGGGAGGATCTGGGGAGACGTGAAAAGCCACACACATTGAACACTGTCAATCCAATGTCCTCTGTGTCCTTTAATCACAATATAACCTTCACCAAGCCTCAAAGCCAGTCTTCCCTGGGATCACTTCAATTTAGAAAGCAATAATCATTTTTTTAAACAAAAGCATAACCATGGCTTTGGAATACAGCTGATCTTAGGAGAGCAGTGCTCCTTCTCCTCCTCACTGACAACAATACCTTAAACACACAATTCGTTCTTTAAAAGGACATCTTCACTCAGTTCTTTTGAGTAGAAAATTCTAATAGCTGAGCTTGTTATATTCAATAATTGTTTACCTTGTCTTAAGGATAAATGTGCCACAGTAAAGCACAAAATATGCTATATCTTTTGATTAATGTCTACAAATTGTACTGGATTATCACCTCTCTATACCTTTTGGACTATAAAGTTAACCTTAAGAAACCAACCTTGCCAGGCACGGTGGCTCATGCCTGTAATCCCAGCACTTTGGGAGGTCGAGGCAGGTGGATCAGGAGGTCAGGAGTTCAAGACCAGCTTGGCCAAGATGATGAAACCTCATCTCTACTAAAAATGCAAAAATTAGTCGGGCATGATGGCACATGCCTGTAATCCCAGCTACTCGGGAAGCTGAGGCAGAGAACTGCTTGAACCTGGGAGGCAGAGGTTGCAGTGAGCCAAGATCATCCCACTGCACTCCAGCCTGGGTGGGCGACAAAGCAAGACTACATCTCAAAAAAAAAAAAAAAAAAAAGGAAACCAACATATAAAATTTCTGCCTTTTATCTTTCAACACAATCTGAGTTTTTCTCCCTATTCCCAGGTCACCACTATACCCTCCCTGACCTTTTTTTGTGTGTGTGTCTGTAAGAATATCAGGCTCACACATAAATAAGTGCCACTTAATAAAAGCTGCATTTTATCATCTAGGTCACCCAGTAGGTATAGAGAAGATATTAGTGATTTCCCTTGGGCTAGGCTAAAATACTTCACCTCATACGTAGTTTTAATATACTTTGTTATAATAATCAGTTGGCTTGAAAAACCAATCATAAAACTCTCAAAGCATCCTACTCTTTCAAGACAGCCCTTGCCAAATACTTTGAATATTCTTGTTGACTGTCCTGTCTTTCCTATGTTTCCTCTTACAAGAACCAGTTTGGGAGTTTGGGAGATATTCATTTGTGAATCTACTTTGCTTCACATGTGTTGATAACATCCATGATATTACCTTCAAAGCAAAGTTCTTCATACATTCCATTCATTAGTTTTATTCTCTGATGTATTAAACTGAAATTACTTTTGCACCAACCTAATAGTTTGGATATTTGTCCCCACCCAAATCTCATATTGAATTGTAACTCCCAATGTTGGAGGTGGGGCCTGGTGGGAGGTGTTTGGGTGGTGGGAATGAATTCTTCATGGTTTGGTGCTGCCTTGGTGACTGTGAGTTCTCATCAGTTAGTGTTACTCTTGCTTTTGCCATGTGACATGCCTGTTCCCAGTTCACCTTCTGCCATGAGTAAAAGCACCCTGAGGCCTCTTCAGAAACAGAACAGATGCTAGAGCTATGCTTCCTGTACAGTCTGTAGAACCATAAGCCAATTAAACCTCTTCTTTATAAATTACCCAGTCTCAGGTATTTCCTTATAGCAATGTAAGAATGGCCTAACACATTCTCAATCATTTGATAAAAGTTTCCATCCTAAATTTCTTCTGTATGGCAAGTGGTTTCTGAGTAATCTTTAATTTTGAAATGAAAGTACTCAAGTATTTTATATGCAGAGGTAGAGCTCTTCCTGCAAGAGTTTTTTTTTTTTTTTTTTTTTTTTGCACTTCCACTGTTACTGAGTCATCTGCAACACATGACATTTTCATCAAACGGGCACAACTGTCTGTATAATCATGCTGTCTGCTGACTTATGAGCCCAGGGCATCATCATACTGCTTGCTAACTTCTTTTCCTTAGCATGTCCTCTTTCAGCTTTCTGTACATCCTTGGTTGGCATATGACCTAAAATCAAAGTGGTATTTACGGGCTTTTTTTCACATATACAACTCTCATTTTCTCTACATCGTCTTGAAAGTTGAAATATTTTTTCTCTTCTGTATTTTTGACCACTGTTAACAGTGGTTGAAAGAACTCTGGAGGGCTGGGCACGGTGGCTCACACCTGTCATCCCAGCACTTTGGGAGGCCCAGGCGGGCGGATTGCCTGAGGTCAGGAGTTCAAGACCAGCCTGGCCAACATGGTGAAATCTTGTCTCTATTAAAATATAAATTAGCCGGGCGTGGTAGCAAGTGCCTGTAATTCCAGCTACTCAGAAGGCTGAGGCAGAATTGCTTGAACCTGGGAGGTGGAGGTTGCAGTGAGCTGAGATTTCGGCACTGTACTCTAGCCTAGGTGACAGAGCGAGGCTCCTTCTTAAAAAAAAGAAAAAAAACAAAAACAAAAACAAAACTCTAGAAACCAACTGCATAGGCTCAAGTCTCACTGTTACCACTTGCTATTAATGTGACCTTGAACACATTTCTTAGTCCTGTTGTTCCTTATTTTTCTAATCTGTAATATGTGGACAATAACACCTATCATCATAGGGTTGTTATGAAGCTTATACACGTGAGGATTCAGTGTAATAATGAATGTAAAATGTTTAGGACAATGCTTGGCACATTATAAACACAATACAGGTCTTAGTTGTTATTTTTATATCTACAGCTATATAAAGCCTACAGTTGTTGAACTTATAAATGTTCCCAGTTATAATATTTCTGTGTTGATTCTATGGTACTAATGTCACTATCTTGACTATTTAATAGAAAGATAGCACGTGCATATACTATAAGCTCCTCAAGAGGTTATATTTTTCTTGAATACTCAAGGATGCTCAAGAGTAATTGAGCAAACGATAAAGCTTTCATTGTCACACCAGATACAGTGCATTTCCTTTAGGCTGCCTACCACATAACCCCACTAGTGATGGTTGTAAGGGTCACAAACACTCCTGGTTTCCATGATATCTGAAATAAAAGAATACTATACCAGAGGTACTGCCCATGGCAACATAAACCAAGTATGCCCCCAGGCAGCTGATAGCAAGATTATACATGCATGTGTACACACATGTACTTATTCACCCAAAGTGGCCAATATTAATGTTTGAAGGTTATTGCTACACTCAGCATCTTCCTTTGACAAGAGAGAATATAGATTTTTTTTGAAAAAAGTTTTGCTCAAAAATATATGAAAGATGCTCAGCTGCTGGGAGTAAAATATAAGTCTGGTGCTAGTTGAATGCTGACTACAGGTGTAGAAGGAATAGGTGTGGACCTACCTCTTCAATGAGAGTTCATTTAGGTAATCAGATAAATCTGCTGCTGATAGACAAAAGTGGCAGATACTGAAATGATATCACTTATTCTCTATTTTAAGGATGACTTCACAAGAACCCCCCTGATTTAGTAAGAAACAGATGTTTTCCCCGTATGGTTTCTCACTATCTCAAGAGCCACTTTTGTCCATATTCAACATGAATAAATATTTCAGTGATTTGTCTTCTGCCTCAGATGTAGAAACCTAGAAAGAGCATCGCTCTATGCCAACAACCAGAAAAACTACAAAATAATTTTACTTCGGTCAGTTGCGGGGGGTGGGGAGGGGAGGGACTGCAGGGGGTAAGGAGGGTGGGGAAGTGTAACAAGGGGAGAAATACCAGATATAGGTGATGGAGGGATGAAGGCAGCAAGCCACCTTGCCATGCATGTACCCATGCAGCAATCCTGCATGATCTGCACATGTACCCCAGAATCTAAAGTACAATTAAAAAAAAAAAGTAATAATTTTTCCTGAAACTCAGAGGTCTGAGGTTAGTGAGACCAACTGGATTTTCCAAATATTAGAAGTAAAATCCCCATATCCTGGGAAATTTCTCAGATCCAGGCAAATTGGAATAACTGGTCACCCCACCTAAGGTCACAGGCCAATCAAGTAGCTTGAAATCCAAGGCAAGACTGGCCTGGCAAACGAGCAAAGGGACATGAGCACTAAAGAAGAGACATCAAGTACCTCATACGCTGATAAGAATTCAGCTAAAATTGTTAATTAATTGCTAAAGGTCAAGTGTGGACTAGCATGAGAGTATAAAACCCCTGAGAGCCTCAGACACAAAAATAATTTGCTTCCACTTTTAGTCTCTCTTGCATGATCTCTACTGGGTACTGATGAAAAAGACTCGGGACAAGGCAGGAGACTAGAGAGCCTCCCTTGGTGGTGAAGATCTGTTAGGGGAAAGGTATGGTTTGGCTTTTTGTCCCCACCCAAATCTCATCTCAAATTGTAATCCCCACCTGTTGAGGGAGGTGATTGGATCATGGGGGCAGTTTCCCCAATGCTATTCTTGTGATAGTGAGGAAGTTCTCATGAGATCTGATGGTTTAAAAAAGTGGCACCTTCCCCTTTACTCTCTCTCCCTCCTGCCACCATCTAAGATGTGCTTTGCTTCCCCTTCTGCCAGATTGTAAATTTCCTGAGGCCTCCCAGCAAAGTGGAACTGTGAGTCAATTAAACCTGTTTCCTTTATAAACTATCCAGTCACGGGTAGTTCTTTATTGCAGTGTGAAAACAGACTGATACAGGGATGTAAGCTCTTAATGTGGAAAAGGTAAAAAAAAATCTGCCCAGACCATTCCTTGCCCAAGACTGAGGTTGGACCAGGATGATCAATAGTCTTCTGGCCTCCTCTACCAAGAGAGCAAACACCAAGTAACAAGCCGAGTGAAAGGCAAAAGCATGGAGAGACTACTGTGTGGTATGGGATCATTGAGAAGACTAGAAGCTGAGAATGAAATAGGATATTGAGAAAATCCCTCCAGCACTCCAGCCTAAGCATAAGGTAATATTAGAGGAAGCTGAACCTGGTGATGTACTGAAGATGGACCAATATAACCCAAACCCAGCTTAACTACTGAGTAGACTGATTCAAGATTCACATTACTGACCTAGCAGAAAAAGCATGCTTATTTTGGGACATAGATTATCTTAACCCTTACTGTTCTACACAAGATGCTTGGCATTTGTAAAAGAGCATGAAAAAGAAAAAAACAACTCATTGTGAAGAAGGGAAGTAATCAACAGAACCACACTCACAGATAATCTAAGTGTTAGAACTAAGAGAGAGGGAATTTAAAATAAATTTGATTAATATATTAATCATATATATTGAAGTTTCTAGTGGAAAAAGATAGACAGCAACATGAATGACCAGAGAGGAATTTCAGCAGAGAAAAAAATTATATACATTAAATGAAAATGCTTGAAATAGAAGGCATGGTAACAGAGATAAAGTAGTCTAAAATGGTGATAAGCAACCAGGGGCAATTCTGCCTTTCAGGAGACATTTAGCAATATCTGGAGATATTTTGGTTGTCACCACTGGAGGAGTGCTGCTAGGTCTAGTGGGTGGAGGCCAGGGATGTGGCTGAACATCCTGTAATGCACAGGTAAGCCCCATACGACAGAATTATCCAGCCCAAAATGTCAGTAGTGCCCAAACTAATTTAGCCTGACTGATAAGAAAAAGAGAGAAGACACAAATTACCAACATCTGCAATGAAAATAGGGACAATGCTACAGGTCTCAGGACATTAAAAGGATAGAACAATATCACAAATTATCGTATGCCCATAAAGTCAACTTAGTCATCTAAGTCTTGTAAGGAAATGGACAAATTCCTTATAAGATGGATACTACCAACGCTCATGTACATGCATAATCTAAGTAGTTCTATGTCTATTAAAGATGTTGAATTTGTAGTTAAATATCTTGTAACAAAATTATGGGCCAAACAGCTTCACTACCAAAAGCTAGAGATCAGGACAAGACCTAAACCTTATTCAGTGCCAAGAAGAATGCTTGAGCTTCAACTTACTGTTCCCGCCTGTTATGCTTCCAGGGATTCCCAAACATTTTGCATTCTGTGGTGTACATACCTCTATCCTATCTCAGCGTGCTGAGTTGATCATGGCTGAAAGGTGCTGTTGCATATAAGATGGACCTTTGCATGTTGGCTGAAAGGGAAGCCTCAGAAAGGCAGTAATTTGAGCCAGCGGTAGACATTCTTTCCCAACTCAACTTGCCAAGGCTTTTTTGCTTAAAGCTTTATTAATTTCCTAATAAATTATATGGCTATATGATGGTAGATCCTCCCACCCTGATGGAGCAATCTTATTTCAGTCACCTGCAGGTGTCTACAGAGTGGAGATCCAGCTTCTAAGGCTTTGTCAAATACTGTGGCTCCTGAGGCAAAGCAGTTCAGAAGCACAGCTGAGACGGAGCCTTATGATGGGACAGTGATATGGTTTGGCCGTGTCCCCTCCCAAATCTCATCTTGAATTGGAACTCCTACACTTCCCATGTGTCATGGGAGGAACCTGGTGGAAGGTAATTGAATCATGGGGGCAGGTCCTTCCTCTATTATTCTTGTGATAGCGAATAAGTCTTAAGAGCTTTGATGGCTTTAAAATCGGGAGTCTCCCTGCACAAGCTCTCTCTTTGCCTGCTGTCATCCACATAAGATGTGACTCGCTCCTCCTTGCCTTCTACCATGATTGTGAGGCCTCCCCAGCCATGTGGAACTGTAAGCCCAATAAACCTCTTTCTTTTGTAAATTGCCCAGTCTCGGGTATATCTTCATAAGCAGTGTGAAAACGGACTAATACAGATGGGTCAGCAGTGAGTAGGCAAAACATACTCCTGGATGAGGTAGCTCACAAACAGCCATATCTTTCCTTAGGAAGACATAAACCAAGTGTCAATCCATTTTGCATTGCTGTAAAGGAATACCTGAGGCTGGGCAATTTATAAAGAGTTTTATTTGGCTTATGGTTTTGCAAGCTGTACAAACATGCCATCAGCATCTGCTAGGCTTCTGATGTTTTAACCCTTGGTAGAAGGTGAAGGAAGAGCAGGTGAGAGAGGGAGCAAGAAAGAGATGCCAGTCTCTTTTGAACAACCAGCACTCATGTGAACTAACAAAGAACTCTTTCCATGGACTAGAGGCTCTGGAAGGAATGGATTAGGACCTCATCCAGTACACACTGATTCACAGCTAACATCTCTCATCACACTGCTTTTGAGAGCCATTCAAAACACTAAAGATGGATATATTGGAGTACACCCATTTTATATTCCATAACTAAAGGAGATTGCTCAAGTGAGAGCTTACATTTACAGATAATTTTCTGTCCCTATTTATACTTCAGGCTAGAGCATCGGGCAATGTCTTCACTAAAGCTAATTACTTTTTAAAGTGGTGTGACTGTTAAAAAGAAGTCAGGCCAAGGATGCTGTAATACCAGAGTCTGTAACAATATAATTTGGAGTGAAAGCTGGGGAGGTGACCACCCTCCTTGATGACATCTTTCTTCTCTTCTCTATTATTTCTTTACAGTTCACTTATGCAAAACTGGACAATCAAACAGCCAAAGCAGTAGAGATGGGTCTGCCAGGAACTGAATTGGTTCTAATGCAAAAGCTGAGGGAAGTTTGAACCTTTCTCTTAAAAGTGACTGTAATTCTGCAGTCCTAGACGATCTGTAGTTAGCCTATGGCTCTTTAACTGCCAAAGCCTTTGAGTTGAGCTGGGTTAGTAAGGTTGTTTGATATGGATTACATAGGATAAGAGTAGGTAGTGGTATTTTCTAGGAGATAATAAGGGTCAATGTGAGGTTTGGGGGGAGTGGGGAAGGCAATTTTTCTGAACATTATAAGAAGTTTCCAATATCTTAAAACATTTTTTTTTTTTTTTGAGACAGAGTCTTGCTCTGTTGCCCAGTCTGGAGTGCAATGGCGTGATCTTGGTTCACTGCAACTTCCACCTCCCAAATTCAAGTGATTCTCCTGCCTCAGCCTCCCAAGTAGCTGGGATTACAGGTGCCTGCCATCACGCCCAGCTAATTTGTGTATTTAGTAGAGGTGAGGTTTCACCATATTGGCCAGACTGGTCTTGAATTCCTGACCTCAGGTGATTCGCCTGCCTTGGCCTCCCAAAGTGCTGGGATTACAGGTGTGAGCCACCACACCCAGCCCTCAAAACTTTTATAATAGTGTTTTCCAAAAGAAATATAATGTGAGCCATATATATAGGTATAATTTAAAATTTTCTAGGAGTCATGTTAAAGTAAATAGGGACAAGTGAAATTAATTTCAATATATTTTATTTAATCTCATGTATTTAAAATATCATTTAAGCATGTAATTAATATAAAGATTGATAAAATATTTTAAATTAAAAATGAGACTAGGCTGGGTGCAGTGGCTTACATCTGCAATCCTAACACTTTGGGAGGCGGGAGGATTGCTTCAGCTCAGCAGTTCGAGGCCAGCCTGAGTATGTTTCTCATAGTGAGACCTCATTTCTACAAAAAAATTAAAAATTAGCTCAGCACGGTGAGGCATGCCTGTGATAAAGGCTGAGGCAAGAGGATGGCTTGAGCCCAGAAGGTTGAGATTGCAGTGAGTCATGATTTAGTCAATGCTCTCCAGCTGGGCAAAAGAACGACACACTTTCTCAAAAAAGAGAGGGCCAGGTGTGGTGGCTGACAGCTGTAATCACAGCACTTTGGGAGGCCAAGGCGGTGGATCACCTGAGATCAGGAGTTTGAGAACAGCCTGGCCAACGTGGCAAAACCCTGTTTCTATTAAAAATAAAAGACAATTAGCTGGGTGTGGTGGCATGTGCCTATATCCCAGCTACTTGGGAGGCTGAGGCAAGAGGATCACTTGAACCTGGGAGGCAGAGGTTGCAGTGAGTTGAGATTGTACCACTGCAGTCCAGCCTAGACAATAGAGTAAGACTCTGTCTCCCAAAAAGAAAAAAAGAAATCGGCTGGGTGTGGTGGCTCATGCCTGCAATCCCAGCACTTTGGGGGGCCAAAGAGGCAGATCACCTGAGGTCAGAAGTTCAAGACCAGCCTGGCCAACATGGTGAACCCTCATCTCTACTAAAAATACAAAAATGAGCCGGACGGGGGGTTGGGCACCTGTAATATCAGCTACTCGGAGGTCCTAGTCAGGGTTTATGTCTCTGGAGGAATCCAGACATGTAAAAGGCAGAGAAATGGAGAGATTACTTGGGCTATCTTTCAGAAACTGGGACTGAGGGAATGTATTAACTTCTCTTCCCAGGTCCACAAGGGGCGTGGTTTCAAAGGCAAGGCCTTCCCAGCGATGTGTTCAACCTGCCTTCTTTCACGTCTCCATCCAGGAGCTTAGAGGTCTTTGATTAGCTTTACCTCGTGACGGAAGATAGACTCCCCAGGTGAGCGTCGTTTGTTTAGAAAAGGCAGCGAAAGCTATGGGAGGACTGTAGGTGGAACAGAGCCAATCCGATGTCAAGTCAAAGATCAATCACTCCAGCGAAGTTTGAAGGAACTCCTCTCATGGGACAAGAACTTGGATGCGGCGGGAATAACTCCCGGATTAAAAGACCCCCTGCCCCTCACCTGTGCGGATTTCCCCTCTCTGGGATCCCCTTCCACGACAGCGTGGGAGCTGGCTTTCTCTCTCTCCGTACTTTTCTTTCTCTGTCTGCCTAATAAATCGCTTTTCTGCAAAAGCTCTTGGGGTCCGATATGTACTTGAACAATATCACGGCGCCAGGGCATCTATCCATTCTTGGGTGGAGGAGAGCGCAAGGACCTGAGCACGTGGGGCACAGCCCATCCCGGAGCTGAGCCTCCCCGGCGTCCTGCAACCTGGTCACAGGACCTTAAAGGAGACTCCAAAATCTTGCCTATTGGAATTAATGGAAAAAGAGAAAGTGTTTGCGCCTGTGAGAACGCCTTGGAAAGAGGCAATGAGCAGACGAGGCTGGTAGGTAAGACACCCACCTGTTTTGCTGAAAACCACTGATGAATCAGTCAGTGCTGCTCACATCCTGGGTAATTCTAGGGACCCTAGTTGGGACAACACTGACATCTGCAATGGTGGCAGGCCTGAACACGGATCCCTGTAAGGCTACTTTATTGTCAATTTCCCCCTTCTCCAAGCCAGAAACAGGCGGTGCCTGAGTAGCCCTCAGAGGCCACTACTGCAGGCGGGCGGTGGCTCACGCCTATAATCCCAGCACTCTGGGAGGCCGAGGTGGGCAGATCATCTGAGGTCAGGAGTTCGAGACCAGTCTGACCAACATGGGGAAACCCGTCTTTACTAGAAATACCACAGTTAGCCGGGTGTGGTGGCGCACACCTGTAATCCCAGCCACTCGGGAGGCTGAGGCGGGAGAATCGCTCGAACCGGGGAGGCAGAGGTTGCAGTGAGGCGAGATCGCGCCACCACACCCCAGCCTGGGTGATAGAGGGAGACCCTGCCTCAAAAATATAAAATAAATAAAGAAAAAGCTGCTAGGGTGGGAGTCCGCTCGAGCTGCGGCATTGTTTCCAGCCGGTGACCCTCAGCCCGCTCTCTAGGCGGACCCGAACCCGGCGGCGGGTGAGGACGGGCCTTGACTTACCGGCGGCCTGGCCACTGCTGCTTTCTCACTCCAGGACGCGAATCCCGGTCTACAAGGGCCTGGGGCGCAGGCGGAAAAGCGGGGCCCCGCTCCCTCAGGTCTGCGCGCCAACGCCCGGAAGCCGCTCCGTCGTGCTGACGCCTCCGGCCTGGCTGCAGCCACCTCGTCACAGAGGCCTCGGCGTCTCTGAGTCTCCGAGGCGCGTCGGCCCCAACCGGCGTTCGGAGGCGGTTGCCGCGCGGGGGGCAGCGGTTCAAACTGCGCGCGCAGCTGCTAGGACGGCGGTTTCCCCCGTGACAGGCCCCGCCCCTGCCCCGCCCCGCCCCGGCGGTCCCACCCCTACCCCGCCCCTGCCCCGCCCCGCCCCGGCGGTCCCACCCCTCAGCGCTGTGGCGCGGGGGCCGCGGGTCCGGCTCCTGCGTGTGATGCCACCAAGTTGGCTTTGGGGTCCCCCATTCTTCCTTAGTTCCCTATTTTGCCTCAGCGCGTTGTCTAACTGCTGCCTGGCCACGGTACTTAGCACACAGCGTGACTTAATACCGGATAAACGAGGAAAGGATTGGCCTGCCCGGGCGGGGCCGGAGGCTGACAAAGAGCCAGGAACCAACAAGCCCTCCAGGGGGCGCTCTCCCACCCATCGAGCCACCGCCGGGCCTTGGGGGACCGGGAGGACCACTCAGCTTCATCTCCGCCTCTCTCACAATTGGCTCATCTCCCTGCCTGCAGTCAGTGTTACCATTCCCATAACACAGATTTTTAAAATGCAACTAAATTTTAAATAAGTCACTTTATTTAAAAACGACATGAACAAAATGGGATTTCCGCTAATGCAAATATCTATACAAATTTAATAATATTGGTTCTAATTCTAGATGAAAAGTCAAATCTATTACATATTAGAAGTTTACCTCTTGTTACCTGTGTTGTAACTGCAATAGCAGTTTCAACTGTTTCAACCAAATATGTAGTTGAAGTGCTGTTATTAGAAGTGTATCTTCCTAGCACTTTGGGAAGCTAAGGCAAACAGATTACTTGAGGTTAGGCGTTCGAGACCAGCCTGGCCAACATAATGAAACCCCATCTTTACAAAAATACGAAAATTAGCCTAGTGTGGTGTCGGCTGCCTGTAATCCCAGCTGCTCTGGAGACTGAGGCACGAGAATCGCTTGAACCCTGGAGGCGAAGGTTGCAGTGGGCTGGGATCACGCCACTGTATTCTAGCCTGGGCATCAGAGTAAGACTCCATCTCAAAAAA
>NW_016107535.1:198820-337639 GCF_001604975.1 Cebus imitator
TAGAGACGGGGTTTCACCATGTTGACCAGGATGGTCTCGATCTCTTGACCTCGTGATCCACCCGCCTCGGCCTCCCAAAGTGCTGGGATTACAGGCTTGAGCCACCGCGCCCGGCTGACATGTTATTCTAAATAATCACAAACTAATTGATCACACATATCTTTAAATCTAATCATAACTTTAAAAACTGTATTTGAATAAAATCAGCATATTTCTAAATCTGTCTTTAAGCCTATCCTTACTTAACTGATGCAAAGATGGAAATTTGAAATGTCTTGGTAAATGAGGTTAACACAATATAAATTTTTTGACGAATTCATCATAATTTATTCATTTTAAGGACATTGATTTTATCTTCTTGAAGTTTAAGGAGGACTTTGACATTTTATTTATTATTTATTTTTATTTTAATTTTCTTCTTGTTACCCCTCCACTGACATTTTAAATGTATCTAAAAATAAGCCAGTTTCACATTTCTTTTTTTATTGATTGAAACAAAGCATTCCATAGTCATTTCAAATGGTGTACAAAATATTTTAAAACTTTTTTCTTCAAAGATCTATTTGCTTTTCCTATGCAGGATAAGCCATTCAGACTCTTATTTGTTGTTAATGTAAGATTTTAAAATATTCAAGACATTCCATTTAGTTCTTTCTTTCTTTCCTTCCTTCCTCTTTGTTTCTTTTTCTTTTTTTCTTTCCCTTCCTCCCTTCCTCTTTCCCTCCCTCCCTCCCTCCCTTCCTTTCTTCCTTCTTTCTGTCTTTCTTTCTCTTTCTCTGTCTCTATCTTCCCTCCCTCCCTCCCTCCCTCCCTTCCTTCCTTTTGAAGGAGTCTCTGTTGCCCAGGCTGGAGTGCAGTGGTGCAATCTCACCGTAACCTCCGCCTCCCAGGTTCAAGTAATTCTCATGCCTTAGCTTCCCAAGTAGCTGGAATTACAGATGTGTGCCAACATACCTGGCTAATTTTTGTATTTTTAGTAGAGACAGGGTTTCACCACGGTGGCCAGGCTAGTCTCGAACTCCTGACCTCTAGTGGTCAGCCTGCCTCAGCCTCCCAAAGTGTAGAGATTACAGGGGTGAGCCACTACGCCGGGCCTCCTTTTAACTTTATGAATGGTCTTGATAACATTCCATTGTTCATTTATTAAATTCATTGTTGTGATGTTTTAAGGTTGGTGACTTAGTGTTGTTGATGAATAATGCAACCAGTTACCTGATGCTTACTTGACTACCTAACTACAGCTGATGCTCAAATAATGACATTGGGATATGATTTTTAAATTTGTCTTTATGAAATAATGTGTATGTGTCAAATCTTAACACCCCATTTTATTCTTTGTCAGTAATTTTGAAGACAACAACAATAAAAAAAACTTTCTCTCCCTCTATCACTGTTTTTATCTATTTGCATTGCTATAAAGGAACAGTTGAGGCTGGATAATTTATAAAGAAAGATTTATTTGGCACATGTTCTGCAGGCTGTATAAGAAGCACGGTGCCCACATCTGCAACTGGTGAGGGCCTCAAACTGCTTCCATTCATTGTGGAAGGGGAAGGGGAGCAGCCTGTGCAGACATCACATGGTAAAAGAGGAGGCAAAAGAGAGTGGAGAGGGAGGCTCTTTTTAAATACCAGCTCCCAAGGTGTATTAGTTCAGTCTTACACCGCTAATAAAGACATGCTGGAGACTGGGTAATTTGTAAAAAAAAAGAAAAAAAGCAGTTTAATTGACTCACAGTTCTACATGGCTGGAGGCTTCAGGAAACTTACGATCATGGCAGAAGGGGGCGCAAACATGTTTTTTATCACATGGTGGCAGCAAGGAGAAGTGCTGTGCAAAAGGAGGAAAAGCCCCATACAAAACCATCAGACCTCATGAGAACTCAGTATAACAAGAACAGCATGAGGGTAACTGACTCATGATTAAATTACCTCCCGCTGGGGCTCTCCCACAACATGTGGGGATTATGGGAACTACAATTCAAGATGAGATTTGAGTGGGGGCACAGCCAAACCATATCACAAAAGAACTTAGAGTGAGAAGTCACCATCCCGCAGAGAGGACATTAGTGTGTTCTCGAGGGATCCGCCTTCAACCTCAACTCCCAAACATTTCCCATAGGCCCCACCTCTAACATTAGGGATCGAATTTCAATATGAGGCTTGGGAGACGAACATCCAAAGTATAGCAATCAGCCTTTTAAAACTGAGATTCTCTGTGCCCTTTGCTTAGTTTCCCCAAAAGGTAAAATCTTGCAAAAATCTACAATAAATTACTACCAAGATATTGGCATTGTTACAGTCAAGATACAGAACACTTCCATCACCATAAGAATCCCTCATGTTGCTTTTTAATAGGCACACCAACTTTCTACTGGCTTCTATCCCTCCTATATTTCATTAGTTCTCCATTTCATAACCTTGTTCTTTCAAGATTGTAATATAAAGGAGAACTATAGCATGTAATCTTTTGGGATTAGCATTTTGTTGTTGTTGTTGTTCAGCATAATCCTCTGGAGATTTATACAGTTCACTGCCTGTATCCGTAGTTTGTGTTTTTTTATTGCTGAGCAGTATTCTGTAATGTCCACAGTGTGTTTAACCATTACCAGTTGTAGGACATCTGGGCTAATTATGAATAAAGTTGCTATAAAATTTGTGTCTAGGTTTTCGTGTGAACATGAGTCTTTATTTCTTGGAGATAAATGCCCAGAAGTGCAATTGCTAAGCCATATGGTAGTTGCATGCTTAATTTTTCAGAATCTGCCAAACTTTTCCAGAGTGGCTGTATCATTTTTTATTCCCACTAGCAAAATATGAGTGATTATTTTGCAGCCTCACCAGAATTTGATGTCTCTTTTTTGTTTTATTAATTTTACTAGGTATATGTCACTATCTCATTGTAGTTTTAATTTGCATTTCCCTGATGGCTAATGATATTGACTATCTTTTTTTTTTTTATTATACTTTAAGTTCTGGGGTACATGTGCAGATCATGCAGGATTGTTCCATAGGTATACACATGCCATGTTTGTTGCATCCATCCCTCTGCCGTCATCTACATTAGGGATTTCTCCTAATGTTATCCCTCCCCAATTCCCCCACCCCCTGCTATCCCTCCCCTAGCTCCCCGACCCCCCAAGAGGCCCTGGTGTATGATGTTCCCCTCCCTGTGTCCATGTGTCCTTATTGTTCAACACCCACTTATGAGTGAGACCATGCAGTGTTTGGTTTTCTGTTCTTGTGTCAGTTTGCTGAGAATGATCATTTCCAGCTTCATCCATGTCCCTGCAAAGGACATTAACTCATCCTTTTTTATGGCTGCGTAGTATTCCATGGTGCCACATTTTCTTCATCCAGTCTATCATTGATGGACATTTGGGTTGGTTTCAAGCCCTTGCTATTGTAAACAGTGCCACAATGAACATATGTATGCATGTGTCTTTATAACAGAACGATTTATAATCCTTTGGGTATATACCCAGTAGTGGGATTGCTAGGTCAAATGTTATTTCTATTTCTAGATCCTTGAGGAATCGTCACACTGTCTTCCACAATGGTTGAACTAATTTACACTCCCACCAACAGTATGAAGTGTTCCTATTTCTCCACATCCTCTCCAGCATCTGTTGTCTCCAGGTTTTTTAATGATTACCATTCTAACTGGTGTGAGATGGTATCTCAATGTGGTTTTGATTTGCATTTTTCTAATGACCAGTGATGATGAGCTTTTTTCATTTGTTTGTTGGCTGCATAAATGTCTTCTTTTGAGAAGTGTCTGTTCATATCCTTTGCCCACTTTTTGATGGGATTGTTTGTATTTTTTTCTTGTAAATTTGTTTAAGTTCTTTGTAGATTCTATATATTAGGCCATTGTCAGATGGGTAGATTGCAAAAAATTTTTTTCCTATTCTGTTGGTTGCTGGTTCACTCTAATGATTGTTTCTTTTGCTGTGCAGAAGCTGTGGAATTTAATTACACCCTGTTTGTCTATTTTGGCTTTTGTTGCCAATGCTTTTGGTGTTTTAGTCATGAAGTCCTTGCCTATGCCTATGTCCTGAATGGTATTGCCTAGGTTTTCTTCTAGGGTTTTTATGGTGTTAGGTCTTATGTTTAAATCTTTAATCTATCTGGAGTTAATTTTAGTGTAAGGTGTAAGGAAGCGGTCCAGTTTCAACTTTCTGCATATGACTAGGCAGTTTTCTTAACACCATTTATTAAATAGGGAATCCTTTCCCTATTGCTTGTTTTTGTGAGGTTTGTCAAAGATCAGATGGTTGTAGATATATGGTGTTACTTCCAAGGCCTCTGTTCTGTTCCGTTGGTCTATATCTCTGTTTTGGTACCAGTACCATGCTGTTTTGATTACTGTAGCCTTGTAGTATAGTTTGAAGTCAGTTAGTGTGATGCTTCCAGCTTTGTTTTTTTGTTTGTTTGTTGTTTTTGCTTAGGATTGTCTTGGCTATGTGGCTCTTTTTTGGTTCCGTATGAAGTTTAAGGTGGTTTTTTCCAGTTCTGTGAAGAAGGTCACTGGTAGCTTGATGGGGATAGCATTGAATCTATAAATTTCTTTGTGCAGAATGGCCATGTTCACAATATTGATTCTTCCTAACCATGAGCATGAAATATTTTTCCATCTGTTTGTGTCCTCTCTTACTTCCTTGAGCAGTGGTTTGTAGTTCTCCTTGAAGAGGTCCTTCACATCCTTCACGTTCCTTGTTAGTTGCACTCCTAGGTATTTTATTCTCTTTGTAGCAATTGTGAATGGGAGTTCGCTCATGATTTGGCTCTCTGTTTGTCTGTTATTGGTGTATAGGAATGTTTGTGATTTTTGCACACTGATTTTGTAACCTGAGACTTTGCTAAACATCTTTTTTCTCATATGCCAATTTGCAATCTTGTGTATCCTCTTCAGTAAAATGTTTTTTCATTACCTTCTTTCTTTTTACTGTTGAATTTTGAAACCTCTTTATATATTTAAAATGCTATACCTTTGGTAGATATGTGTTTTACCAATATTCCCTCCCATTCTGTAGCATTTCTTTTCATTCTTTTAACAGGTTCTGTGACAGAGCAAAAGTTTTTAACAGGTAAAGTGAAATTTATCAACTTTTCTCTTATGAGTGATGTTTTTAGTGTTTAGACTTTGTCTAGCCCTAGATCTTAAATATTTTCTTTTTTTACTATAAGTATTATAGTTTCACATTTTATATTTAAGCCTGTGATCCTTTTTGAGTTAATTTTTGTATAAGGTACTTTTGTTGTTATTGTTGTTGTTTTTTGCTTACTGTATGAGTCCATTCTCACACTGCTGTAAAGATACTACCTGAGGCTGGGTAATTTATAAAGAAAGGAGGTTTAACTGACTTGGCTGGGGAGACCTCAGGAAACTTAAATCATGGCAGAAGGCAAAGGGGAAGCAAATACCTTCTTCACAAGGTGAAGGCAGGCAAGGGAGGGAGGGAGGGAAAGAGGGAGAAGGAGAGAGAGGGAGAGAAAGAGAGAGAGAGAGAGAGAACACAGGGAAATTGCCAGACTTATCAAACAACCAGATCTCACATGTAATCACTCACTATCATGAGAACAACATTGGGGAAAACCACGCAATGAGAAATCACTCATTATCATGAGAACAACATGGAGAAAACTGCCCTGATGATCCAATCGCCTTCTACCAGGTCCTTCCTTAAACATGTGGGGATTACAATTCAAGATGAGATTTGGGTGAGGACACACACCCAAACCATATCATTCCACCCTGGGTCTCTCCCAAATCTCATGTCCTTTTCATATTTCAAAACCAGTCATGGCTTACCATCAGTTTCCCAAATTCTTAACTTATTCCAGCATTAACTCAAAAGCCCAAGTCCAAAGTCTCATCTGAGACAAGGCCAGTACCTTCCACCAATAAGCCTGTAAAATCAAAAGCAAGTTAGTAACTTCCAAGATACAGTGAGGGTACAGGTATTGGGTAAATGTTCCCATCCCAAATGGGAGAAATTGTCCAAAACAAAAGGGCTACAAGTCCCACGCAAGCCCAAAATCCAAACAGGGAAGACATTAAATCTTAAAGCTTCAAAATGACCTCCTTTAACTACATGTCTCACATCCAGATCATGCAGGGATGGTTTAACATACACAAGTCAATAAATGTAATACACCACATAAACAGAATTAAAAACAAAAATCACATGATCATCTCAATAAATGTAGAAAAAGCATTTGACAAAATCCAGCATTCTTTATGATTAAAACTCTCAGCAAAATTGGCATACAAGAGACATACTCTAATGTAATAAAAACCATCTATAATAGACCCACAGCCAACATAACACTGAATGGGGAAAAGTTGAAAGCATTCCTTCCGAGAACTGCTACAAGACAAGGATGTCCACTCTTACTACTCCTCTTAAACATAGTACTGGAAGTCCTAGCCAGAGCAATTAGACAAGAGAAAAAAATTAAGAGGATCCAAATCGGTAAAGAGAAAGTCAAACTGTCATTGCTGATGATATGATGGTTTACCCTGAGAACTCTAATGTCACCTCAGGAAAGCTTTTAGAACTGATAAAAGAATTTAGCAAAGTTTTTGGATACAAGATTAATGTACACAAATCAGTAGCTCTTCTATACACCAACAGTGACCAAGCAGAGAATCTAATCAAGAACTCAACTGCTTTTATGATAGCTGAAAACAAAAAATACTTAGGAATATACCTAACAAAGGAGTTGAAAGATCTCTACAAGGAAAACTATGAAACACTGCTGAAAGAAATCATAGGGGCCACAAACAAATGGAAACATATCCCATGGTCATGGATGGGTAGAATCAATATTGTGAAAATGACCATACTGCCAAAAGCAATCTATAAATTCAATGCAATAACCATCAGAGTACCACCATAATTCTTCATATAATTAGAAAAAATAATTCTAAAATTCATATGAAACCGAAAATGAGACCACATAGCCAAAGCAAGACTAAGCAAAAATAACAAATCTGGAGGCATCACACTACCTGATTTCAAACTATATTGTAAGACCACAGTCACCAAAACAGCATGATACTGATATAAAAATAGGCACATAGACCCATGAATAGAGATTCCAGAAATAAACCCAAATACTTACAGCCAACTGATCTTCAACAAAGCAAACAAAAATATAAAATGGGGAAAGGACACCCTTTTCAACAAGTGATGCTGAGACAATTGGCTAGCCGCATGTAGAAGAATGATCCTCATCTCTCACCTTATACAAAAATCAGTTCAAGATGGATTAAGGACTTAAACCTAAAGCCTGAAACTATAAAAATTCTAGAAAATAAGATTGGAAAAACTCTTCTAGACATTGGCTTAGGCAAGGATTTTATGATCAAGGACCCAAATGCAAATGCAATAAAAACAAAGATAAATAGCTAGGACCTAATTAAACTAAAGAGCTTTTGCATGGCAAAAGGAAAAGTCAGCAGAGTAAACAGACAACCCACAGAGTGGGTGAGAATCTTCACAATCTACACATCTGACAAAGGACTAACATCCAGAATCTACAATGAACTGAAACAAATCAGTAAGAAAAAAATAATCCCATCAAAAAGTGAACTAAGGACATGAATAGACAATTCTCAAAATAAGATATACAAATGGCCAACAAACATATGAAAAAATGCTCAAAATCACTAATAATCAGGGAAATGCAAATCAAAACCACAATGTGATGCCACCTTACTCCTGCAAGAATGGCCATAATAAAAAAACAGTGGATGTTGGCATGGATGCAGTAAACAGGGAGCACTTCTATATTGCTGGTGGGAATGTAAACTAGTACAGCCACTATGAAAAACAGTGTGAGATTCTTTAAAGAACTAAAAGTAGAGCTACCATTTGATCCAGCAATCCCAGTACTGGATATCTATCCAGAGGAAAAGAAATCATTATTCAAAAAAGATACTTGCACACTCATGTTTATAGCAGTACAATTCACAATTGTAAAATCATGGAACCAACCCAAATGCCCATCAATCAATGAGTGGATAAAGGAACTGTGATATATATATATATATATATGTTCATATATTTATAATGGAATACTATGCAGCCATAAAAAGGAATGAATTAACAGCATTTGCAGTTACCTGGATGAGATTGGGGACTATTATTCTAAGTGAAGTAACTCAGGAATGGAAAACCAAATATTGTATGTCCTTACTGATATGAGGGGGCTAAGCTATGAGAATGCAAAGGCATAAGAATGATCCGATGGACTTTGGGGACTTGGGGGGAAGGGTGGAAGAAACACAAAGGATAAAAGGACAACAAATATGGTGCAGTGTATACTGCTTGGGTGATGGGTGCACCAAAATCTCACAAATCACCACTAAAAAACTTACTCATGCAACCAAATACCACCTGTACTTCAATAACTTATGAAAAAAAAAATCCAGGTGGTAGAATTTTGTTTTAAAAACTTATGTATTGCTATTTTTATTTTTTATTATTAGAGAATGTTATTAATAGGATTTCTCTGTTTAAAATTTTTTTTAATGCTTTCTTGTGGCCTAATATGTGATCAACTTTTTTTTTTTTTTTTTTTTTTTTTGTGAGGGAGTCTCACTCTGTTGCCCAGGTTGGAGTGCAGTGATGCCATCTCAGCTTACTGCAACCTCTGCCTGCCGGGTTTAAGTGATTCTCCTGCTCCAGTCTCCCTAGTAGCTGGGACTACAGGCATGCACCACCACTCCTGGCTAATTTTTGTATTTTTAGTAGAGATGGGTTTTCACCATGTTGGCCAGGCTGGTCTCAAACACCTGGCCTCAAGTGATCTATCCGCCTTGGCCTCCCAAAGTGCTGAGATTACAGGTGTGAGCAACCATGCTCTGCCATGGTCAAGTTTCATAACTGTTCTCTTCCATGGTTTCTTAGAAGAAAGGTGAATTTTCCCCCTCAAGATGTGTAATTTGGTATAAATGCATCAATAAGTTATTATGCTATTTAGGTCTTCTATATCCTTATTTATTTATTTTTATTTATTTGGAATTTCTTGGACTAAGAGTAATAAAGCCTCTTTCTACTAATGTATTTTTAATGTGTTTTTCCTTATAACTTTTGCAATTTTTGTTTATGGATATTGGTATGTTATTGATGCATAAATATTCATAATCATTTTAATTGTTATTTGTGTACTTTAACACTATAAAGCTTTTTTTTTTTTTTTGAGATGGAGTTTTGCTCCTGTTGCTTAGGCTGGAGTGCAGTGATGTGAATCCTGGCTCACTGCAACCTCTGCCTTCTGGGTTCAAGCAATTCTCCTGCCTCGACCTCCTGAGTAGCTGGGATTACAGACATGCACCACCATGAATGGCTAATTTTGTATTTTTAGGAGAGATGGGGTATAATTATGTGTTATGAATGGCTAATTTTGTATTTTTAGGAGAGATGGGGTATAATTATGTGTTGGTCAGGCTAATCTCAAACTGCTGACCTCAGGTGATTCGCCCGCCTTGGCCTCCCAAAGTGCTGGGATTACAGGCATGAGCCACAGTGCCCGGCCTATAAAGCACTTCTTAAGACATCTCATTTGATACTGTTTTCCTTAAATGTATCTTATCCGATGTAAGAGAATGATCCCTATCTTCACTTTTTTCCCTCTATTTATCTAGTGTATATACGTTTGCCCACCACTTTACTTTCAAGGTTTTCAACCCCTTTGTTTTAAGAATCTCTTGTATACACTACTAAGTTGGCTTTGCTTTGTAACACAATGCAAAAATTTTCTCCTTGGCTGATTTGGATTTGTTGGTATCAACCGTGGAGTGCTGGAACCAGCTCATACTACCTCATGAGAGCTGAAGGTGTCCATCTCTTCTCAGCTCCTCATTTAGCAATGTCAGGTTCACAGCTTGAAGCTGGTAATGGTAGAAGTATGTACACCATGGAAATTACCAAAGCTCCAAGTCGAGGTATTTTGTTTTGTTCCTCAGATTCCATCTCAAGTCCTCTTATTAAACATTTACCAGCACACCACTGGCTATAGCTGAATTTAGTTTAGTTCTTTCATATAATTTTATGTTATGTTTTTGCTTTGTAATATCTACCATGAGATGTGTTTTATAATTTATTTGAATGTATGTTTCTTCTAATGCTTTGGAAAGTATTTGTTTTTATCTAAAGATTACTGTTATGAACAAAACTTGGGATAAAACCTTTAATCCTCTCTTTAGACAGAATCTATTAATTCCACACTGTGAGCAGTCACAAATTAGTATATTCTCTTTTTCTTCCTCACAACCCTCCCATGAAATTTTAGTTGCTATTTTTCTTAGCACTTACCTTTGCACTACTAAATACATTTCCATTATTTTTACTTGATTTATCAGCTTCCGATGATGTCTTTTGACCCCTTGCCTATAAAGGATGAGTGAATTCAATATACATTAATATCTATTTATTCTACCAATTATTTTCTCAAATATGTTTGATACATAATTTCCATACTACCAAGATGACTACATTTGCATTCTGCTCTGTTACTATAAGCCCTGCATTTACTTTAATTTTTGTCCTACAGTAAAGTAGTTCCAATTTCAATGTCAATAATGTTGTTTTTTCATTTATGCTTGGTTGACTGAAGTTCATCATCTAGTATTTTCTATAAGAAGGGCTCATCAGATATTCAAAATGCACATTTCTTGCCATCATATTTGAATGGCATTTTAAGTGAATAAAATATTCTTTGGTTACAATTTCACTTCTTGAGGATTTTATAAGCATTGATGTACTATTTTCTGGTTTGAAATTTCATCTGGGGAAATCTGAGGTCAGTTGTATTTTTCTCCTTTGTAAATGACCTAATATTTTTTCATAACTCCCCAAGGGATTTTTTTTTGTGTCTTTGAAGTTAAGTAGCTTTATTACAGTGTGTCTCTGTGTTACTTTTTCCTGGGACATAGTATGTTTTTTCAATTGTAATAAAATTGTGTTTTATTTTTGGAAAGTGTTTCTAATCATTTGTTTAATTTTTATCTGGTTCATGTTTAAATGTAGAGATTCCAGGTATTTATTTAGATAGGATTTCCTTTGTGTATCTTTCCTATTATTTTTTCTGTTATCCCTTTTAACCCTTTATTTGGCTTTCTCATTTTCGCCTAGGGCCATTGCTGCTTTTTCACAGTTTGTATTTTCCTTGTCCTTCTCCCATGATCACTCACCTTTTTCTGTGATGGTTTAATTTTTGTTCACCTCATTCCTAAGCTGTGCCAGCTCATAATTCACTCTTTTCATAGTTTTGTCATTTCTGCCCTGTTCGCTTGTATTTCTGCACTAAAATGTGTGTGTGTGTGTATACGCATATACGTATATACATAGTAGACCCTCAGTGTCCATAGGGGATTGGTTTTAGAACCTCCCTCTGATACCAAAATTTGTGGATGCTCAAGTCCCTGACAGAAAATGAATAGTATCTGCATATAACTTATGTACATTTTCCTTTATATTTTAAATAATCTCTAGATTACTTATAATGGCCAATGCAATGTAAATGCTAGGTAAATAGTTGTTATATTGTATTGTTTAGGGAAGAAGGACAGGAATAAAGTCTGTACATGTTCAGTACAGATGAAACTTATTTTTTCAAAATTTTTTAAATCAGAGTTGGTTGAAGCCACCAGTGTGGAACCCACCAATATGGAGGACTGACTCTCTCTCTCTCCCTTTCTCTCTCTCTCTCTCTCTCTGTGTGTGCGTGTGTCTTCTTTTTTAAAACTTAAAATATTCACAATTTTCAAACTGTCCAAGCCAACTTTTTTTCTCCTGATTAATGTATTTTGTATCCTATTTGCTTTCTTTCTTTTTTTTCTTATTTGTTCTGATAGGGTCTTTGCATAGATCTTTTGCACTCTTTTTGGTGACCTCATTTTCGAATGAGGTGAGGTTTTTCTGCGTCAGATATTTATGAGAGTTTTATATTGAAGATGAGCCAAGCATTAGTTTTAGGTGAGCAAAAATACTCCTTAGATTTTGAGTTTTAAGCATTAATTTTTACAGCCTTTAGTTGTTTCCAGTAGTGGGAAAAGGTGGCTATAGAGCTTTTCATTTTATAAGTCTCTCTTCTTTCCCCACATATGTAGACTGTTATCTGAAATTATATCTTGTCTACATGATTCAATTTTACCTTCTCCGCTTTTCATATCAAAACCAGGTCTAGGGAAACTGCCATTGCCCATGCATGATATTCATTCAGTTACAAACAAGATCTAGGTTTTGCATCTCAGAGTGTGCCCTGTCCTTAGAAAGTACAATTTATACACTTTATAATCTCTTTCCAAGATCTGTAGCTGTCAGCATTCTCTTTTCATCTCTCCCCATACTCCTCATGACTTCTAATGCTTTCCCTATCCCTTCCCACTTCCTCTAGTTTTGTGTCTAGAGATTTCAGCAATCTAGTTTTCTTGAAGAAAGGGTTTATTTTTGTTTCTCATTCTGCTGGTTGCTTTGGGTTGATTTTCGAGAAAGGAAAGAAATGAAAACATGCCCCAGTCTTCAAAACAGAAGTCCTTAAACAAGATTTGTATCTTGCTGAAGTTTAGTCAATTGCAGTTTCCAACATACAGCATCAAAACTTACTGGAGATGTTTTTGATGCATGTAGGAGACTTGAGTATATGGGGAAATGTAGCCAATGAGAAATTTCCAGCAGCAGATGTCTTAATCCATTCAGGTGCTATGACAAAATGCCATGGGTTGTGATATGGCTTGACTCTGTGCCCCCCCTTCCCAAATCTCATGTTGAATTGTAATCCTCAATTTTGGAGGAGGGGACGTGGTGGGAGGTGATTGGATCATGGGGGTGGCCTTTCCACTTGCTGTTCTCATGATAATGAGTGAGTTCTCATGAGATCTAGTTGTTTAAAAGTGTGTGGCAGTTCCCCGTTCCCCACCCTGCCCCACTCCTGCTCCATCGTGTGAAGACGTGCCTGCTTCCTTCACCTTCTGCCATGATTGTAAGTTTCCTGAGGCCTCCTTGGCCATGCTTTCTGTACAGCCTGTGGAACTGTGCATCAATTAAACCTCTTTTCTCTATAAATTACTCAGTCTCAGGTAGTTCCTTCTAGCAATTCGAGAATGGCCTTATACAGAAAATTGGTACTGAAAAGTGGGGCATTGCTATAAAGATCCCTGAAAATGTAGAAGCAGCTTTGGAACTGGTTAACACGCAGAGGTTGGAACAGCTTGGAAGGATCAGAAGAAGACAGGAAGATGAGGAAACAAGTTTGAACCTCTTGAAGAGTTGATAAATTGTTGACCAAAATACTGGTAGTGATACAGACGTGAAGTCCAGGCTGAGGCGGTCTCAGATGGAGATGAGGAACTTACTGGGAACTGGAGTAAAGGCCACTCTTGCTATGCTTTAGCAAAGAGACTGGCAGTATTGTGCCCCTGCCCTAGAGATCTGTGGAACTCTGAATTTGAGAGAGATGATTTAGGGTATCTGGTGGAAGAAGTTTCTAAGCAGCAAAGCATTCAAGATGTGGTCTGGCTCCTTCTAACAGCATATGCTTTCTCTGTGCATGCCGATAGGAGTGTGTGATGCTGTACCTCTATCTCAATTAATGAAGGCTACAAGAGAAAGCCACAACTGACCGCTGGCATCAAAGTTGAGAGAGTGATATTATTTCTGAGATAATCAGGAAAGCTTCTGGGAAAAGGTGGCATTTGAGCTAGACCCTGAAAGATTGATTTGCTTTGACAGACAGAGATGGAGAGAGAAGCAGTGGAGGTCTTTTGGAGGTTACATTAAAGCTGGTCAGTAGATACGAGGCTTTGAATTCAAAATATCTTACTGGGTAGGAAAATTCTGATCTATGAAATTAATAAACCGGGCATGGTGGCTCATTAAAGTGATGGCTTATCATGGTGGCTTATTTAAGTGTAATCCCAGCACTTTGGGAGGCTGAAGCTGAAGGAACACTTGAGCCCAGAAATTCAGGACCAGCCTGGGCTACATAGGGAGACATCGTCTCTACAAAAATAATAAAAAATCTTAGCAGGCATGGTGGTGCACGCCTGTGGTCCCAGCTTCTTGGGAGGCTGAGGCGGGGGAGTGGCCTGAATCTAGGCGGTTGAGGCTGCAATAAGCCATGATCATGCCACTGCACTCTAACCTGGGCAACAGAGTAAGACCTTCTCTCAAAAAAGGAAAGAAAGAACCAAATTAATAGGTGTGTAGTATAAGGTAGGAATGAAGTATCAAGGGGATTTCTGGGCTCATAACTTGAAGGTAGAAAACTTTAGGTGCTTGGAAGGTAGGAATCCTTGCTGAGGCTGTGGCTTGTCTAGTCGCAGTGGGCTACAGTGAGAATATAGTGATGTCAGAGTAAGTGCCGGGGTGTGGCTTGTCTGTAGTCATTGAAAGCAAGAGCTTGAGTCAGAGCAGCCTACGTAGCATTTTGGTGCTGTGTGGCTTTGGTCAAGTTCTATCTGAATTTGTTTCTTTATACTTTAAGTGGATAAAACCATGGAATTTGCCATATAGATAATTATATTAAGATTAAAAGGGATAGGCCAGGTGCGGTGGCTCATGCCTGTAATCCCAGCACATTGGGAGTATGAGGTGGGCGAATCACTTGAGGTCAGAAGTTCAAGACTGGCCTGGCCAACATGTTGAAACCCCGTCTCTACTGAAAATACAAAAATTAGCTTGACTTGGTGGCATACGCCTGTAATCCCAGCTCCTTGAGAGGCTGAGGCAGTAGAATCTGTTAAACCTGAGAGGCGGAGTTTGCAGCGAGCAGAGACCACGCCATTGCACTCCAGCCTGGTCAACAAGAGCGAAAACTCTGTCTCAATAAACAAATAAATAAATGGATTAAATGCATGTCAAGCACTTAGCACAGTGCCTGGACATAGCAGTTGCTCAATAAAGCGTATCTAGTGTTAAGTTATATAGATTTTTTTTTGCAGTTTATCACTCAAGAATTATATAGTAACCTAACATTGTTTCATAACCGTGTTTACAGTGATTATGTTGTTGCTTTTCGTGACTATTTTTAAAATTTTAATCTATATCTGCTAGAATGGGACAGCTTTCTTTCTATCCCATCTTCCTTCCCCTCAGCTGTCCACGCCTGCCCTCTACCCGAGCCTTCCTGCTCTATTTTGACGGTTTTCTCAGATTCTGGTAAGGCCTGAGATTTTTCTCTCAGGCCCTTTTTTCACATGTGACTAGTTGGTCAAGACTTTGTGCAATCTCTTCCCATCTGCATCATTTCCTGAAAAAATGTTTTTAAATCTTTGGTCCATTGATGACACTATTCCTTGTTGTTCAGGGTATTACAGATGATTGATTGCTCAGTATTTTTGAATTCTTTGGTGTTTTTTACAAAGGTTCGGTGGAACATGAGCTCAGAGTGTAGGCTCCAAAGCACGTTTTGGCAAGGACACCTTGGCAAGTTTCCTGCCGTAGTGTGTAGGCTCAAGGGGGTGGCAATTAGGTTCAAATGTCTGACAAGCTGATTTCAGCAGAAGCCCCGTTTACTGTTCAGAAAGCATGTTCTCCTGTGGTTCAAACCCTCACAAAGTTCCCGGTGCCCTAGAGAACACATGGGCTGTCTCCCTGGTAACTCTTAAGCCCTCACTCCTTGATCTATCAGCCCTTTTATAACTTAGGCCAAGGTTTAAATTTTATCTCAAATTATTACTGCATTCCTCCAGAAGATACTCATTGTGTGGACATACTGAAATTTATCTAATCGATTGAACCTCCATAGATTTATCTAATCTATTGAACGTCTCCATTAGTTTTGATAACTAATGATAATTGTCAAAATTCCTGCTTTACCTTTAAAAGTAAGAGCTGAAGCCATAGCCAGTGGGGAGGGCGGGACGGCGGGAAGGGTTGAATAATTACTGGGTGCTGTGCTCAGGACCTGAATGACGGATAATTTGTACTCCAAACCTCAGCGTCAAGCAGTATACCCAGGCAACAAACCTGCACATGTCCCGCATGAATCTAAAATAAAACTTGAAAAAATAAAATAAAATGCTATGATTCTTACTAGGTCAAAAAATTAATAATAATAAAAAATTAGTAAAAATAAGAAGTAAATAAGAGCTGGATTTGCTGCCCCCTTGTGTCTTAGAACGGCCATAACAACATCATCATTTACATCCTTTCTTACTCCTTACCAGCTCCGGTTTCACCTTGCCTGCTTGCTCAAATCACACCTAGGGGTTTAGGAGACCACATCTCTCAGTTGCAAGGAACTCTCCTAAGGGAAAGGTTTTTATTACTAGCACAAAGTTCACCTCTGTCGGACTTTGCTAAGGTTTGAATCATCAGAACAGAAAGAAATTTGGCATGAATAGATTTACCAAGATACAGTTGGTAGATACTCAGGTACCAGATAGAATGTTTTCAAAAAAGATGTATTTTAAATATCATTAACTCAGATACCAAGTGCTACTTAGAAAGCAGGCCAGGAAAATTCATTTTAATGGGTGTTTTATCCTTTTATTTACCTGATGTTACTACTGAATGCCAGACACTGTTTTTGACATTAGAAAATAAAACTGAACAAATACAATAAGCAAATAGACAAATAACTACTGCAATAAAATGCTAGTCAGTGATAAGTGCTAACATGAAAATGAACTAATGCTAAAGAAATAGAGGGTAATAGGGTGATTCACGGAAACCGCTCAGAGTGTAGGGAAGAGTGTAGAGAAAAGAAGCTGCAAAGGGAAAAGTGTTGAGGTAGAAAGAGTCTGGCATGTTTGAAGATCAGCAAGAAAGTCAGTATGGTAAGAGCAGAGTGAGAGAGGCTGAAGTAGCAAGAGGTGAGACGGACAGATAGGTAGGGCCTTGTACCTACAATAAGAAAATTGGCTATTACTCTGAAAGTGATGGGAATCCACTGGAGAGTTGAGAAGGAAAGCACTACGATTTAAATTACATTTTGAAGCTGTCATTCTGACTGCTGGGCAGAAAATTGATTCTAGGTGACAAAAAGAGAAGAGGGATGATAAAATAGCAAATTATTGCTTGCAGAAATATTCCCATCACCCCCAAATATAGGCTGCCCCAAGACAGAGTTCTTTAATGCTTAGATCTTTGTGTCTTAGGTTAGTGTTCACTGGGGTTAGTGTGGGTCACGGAGTTGATGAGAAGTCCTGCTGGGCCAGGGCTCTCTTTTCCTTCTCTTGCTACCACATAAAATTTGTATGGGATTCAGTTGACCTTTTTAAAGAAGGTTTAAACTCTTGGTTGAAAATTGAGCTTTGGTAGCTGACCTGCAGGTTGATGGCCTGCTTAGGAGAGGTGAGGATGCTGAGACAATGGCTGGACAGCAGGTGAAGAAAGAGCTGGGGAGGGGACAAGGGCTCTCACCTATTCTTAAATAAATATTCTGGGATAAGTAGTCTTGTCCTAAAGCTTCACACATAGACAAAAAAAACTGAAGGAACTGGAATGTAGCGTAGGATGACTAGAAAGTACAGATTTACCATCTTCAAATATCTGAAGAACTATTTTTTTCCCAGAAGGATTAGCATTGTTTCCTCAGCCTCCCAATACAGAGAAGAACTAAAAAGGCGGGGATAATATTTACAACCTGAATTAGTCTGTTCTCACACTGCTAATAAAGACATACCTGAGATGGGGTAATTAACATAAAAAAGGGGGTTTAATGGACTTACTGTTCCACATGGCTGGGGAGGCCTCACAATCACAGTGGAAGGCAAAGGAGAAGCAAAGGCACGTCTTACATGGCAGCAGGCAAGACAGCATGTGCAGGGGAACTCCCCTTTATAAAACCATCAGAACTCATGAGACTTAATTCACTTACATGAGAAGAATATGGGGGAACCCACCCCCATGATTCAATTATTTCCATCTTGCCCCACCCTTGACACATGGGGATTATTACAATTCAAGGTGAGATTTGGGTGGGGACACAATCAAACCATGTCACCACCCACAGCAAGAGAGTAATTTCCATCAGAGCTGGCTAATGGTAAGGTAGGCTGCCTTGTGGAATGAGGTTCCATGACTGCAAGCATTCAAGCAACAGTGGGAGGCCTGTGGGTGAGTGTGCCAGACGCCCAGATGGTACCCAGGGATCCTTGCCTCCAGGTGTTCATACCTTGTGTAGTGAATAGCATTAACTAGGCAACCAATAGGATATTGCAGAAATGACAGTGTTACTTCTGGTACTAGGTTATAAAAGACATTGTGATTTCTACCTCCCTGGTATTTGGATTATTGCCTCTGGAGAAACCAGTCATCATGTCAGGAGGATACTCTAGAAGCTTTTAGAAGAGGCCTATGAGACTGCAAACCCGAGGCCTCCTAAGGTATGGCTCACAGCAATGCAAATGAGCTATTTTAGAAGTGGATCTTCCAACCCCAGTGAAACCCTCAGGTCATTGTGACCCTGGTCAACATCTTGACTGCGTCCTCATGAGAGCCCCGAGCCCAAAGGACTCGGCTAAGCCATTTGTTAATTCCTGACCCCAAAAACTTTGAGATAATAACTGCCTTGGGTGAATTAAGCCAAGTTTTAGGATAACTTTTTTTGTAGCAATAGATAACGAATTTAGTGCTACACAAGAAACTCACACATCAGTTGGAACTGAAATCAAATGGCTTCTGAAGCCCTTTTTAGCCCAGAGCTTAGGTTTTTCACAGTCACTTTACTGGAAAAGAAGTGAAGTTAGACTCAGATTCCGGGCACCCTTAAGATATGTTTGCCTCTTTTCTCTCTAGCTAATTTTAGCAATCCTCCAGAGCACTGGGCAGCCAAATGTTTCAGTACCTGGACAGAGCCCAAGGCTGGCTTTCGAGAGATGTCATTACATTATAGACTTTATCACTTATGTGTTGCTACAGAGCTCGTATTGAATAATTCTCTAGACACTGAGAATAGACAATCTCATTAAATTTTTTAAAATGCCATGAATGTATACATAAATTAGGTACTTATATGTAAGTAATACTTACATATAATATTTATGTATATGTAAGTAATACATATACATAAATATTTATATGTGGATATACATTTTGAGGCATATACACATTTAATCAAATAACTCACATTCTATATATGTACGCATAAACAAAATAATCTATGTACACTCGGCTTTTTAGAAATCTGACATTTCTAAAAGTCAACACAGAGGACCGACTTCACCTCAAGAGCTGGACAAATACTACCAAATGAACTAAAGTCCCTGCTACTGTCTTACTAAGTAATAACTTGTCAGTTTTACTTGAAGGAGAAGAGTAGTCATTAAAGGTCCTTAATCCCTATGAACATCTCTACCACTGTGGGAGCCTATCAAAATTTGTGTATAATTTTTCTGACTGACGGTCAATTGTCAACACTAATTTAATGCATGTCTCTTTACTGTGGTCCCCCCTTATATGTGGAGATACATTCCAAGACCCCTAGTAGATACGTGAAATGGCAGATAGTACTGAAACCTATATATACTATGTTTTTTCCTATGCACACATACCTACATAAAGTATAATTTATAAATTACACATAGTAAGAAATTAACAACAATGATAAAATAGAACAATGATTATAATATACTGTAATAAAAATTAAGTAAATGTTGTCTCTCTCAAAATATCTTATTCATCATGCCTGTAATCCCAGCACTTTGGGAGGCCGAGGTGGGTGGATCACGAGGTCAGAAGATTGAGCCCATCCTGGCCAACATGGTGAAACCCCGTCTCCACTAAAAATATGAAACTTAGCTGGGTGTGGTGGCACATGCCTGTAGTCCCAGATACTCAGGAGGCTGAGGCAGGAGAACCACTTGAACCAGGAGGCGGAGGTGGCAGTGAGCTGAGATTGTGCCACTGTACTCCAGCCTGGGCAACAGAGTGAGACTCCGTCTCAAAAAAAAAAAAAAAAAAGTCTTATTGTATGGTGCTCACCTGTTTTCAAACTGTGGCTGACCATGAGTAACTGAAACCATGGACAGCAAAACCTTGGATAAGTGGGGAGCTCCTGTGCTAAGCAGCACAGAAGGGTGTGCAGACCACCCTTGCCTTTGCTTTATGTGGAATGCCACCCCTAGCAAAACCTATCTTGGGCTAACAACGCACAGTTATGGTGTGTCTCTATGAAACCCTAACTTATTCTGAGCATTTAAACTGGAGCCTTTCTCTACTTCCAGAGAACTTTCTTATTCGCTGTCATGACCTGTCCCATCTTTGCATGATCTTATGAGTGTATGAATGCCAGCAAATCTCTATAGTGTCTAAGTTCACTGACAGCAGAGCTACCTTCTTTGTAAATAAACACTTTACTCTTACCACATATGGCAAAACACAGCAGAGCTTAACAAATGTCCCTTAAATGAGGAGGGGTCTTTTGGCCTTTATCATTCAGGTAGTTGGGGTATGGAGCAAAGGCGTTAAATGTTTGGCAAATCAAATTAAGAAGAGAAGTTGTCCTGGGTTTGTTTTAAGTGATGATCTAGGGTAGATGACTTGCTCAGGACTTAGCGCTAGAATGATGCTGTACCTGAAAATCTGGTTTGTTTTTGCTGCAGAGGCACTGAGCCCTTTCTCACTATTTTTCTGTCCCTTCTCACATTGGTGGCTGCAAACACAGAGCTTGTTTTGTGGTACTCCTATAACACGTGTACATCTGTGCACCAAATTCAGTCCAGGATCCATCTTATTTACAGTTTTGTTTCCTTTTACCCTCTGCTTTTGTTTTTACTATTAAAAAATGTTTTAATTTCAAATTTTCAAATGCAACTCCTTGAAATTCTTCATAATTATCTTCATAATTCCTCATAATTCTTCAAAAGGAATTCCTTAGAATCATGTAATTTAGTACATAATTAAATTGTCTGTGTTATCTTAAATGTGCCTTTTTATAGCTGATTTGATTCAATCAGAAAGTACACACATCACATCTGGTTGTACAGCTCAATTCTTTTTAACTTTACAGCAGTCCTCCCTTCTTCTTTTCTTATCATTTATTTATTTGGAAAAAAAACTTGTAGAATTGTTCACATTTTGAACTTTGCTGACAGCATTCTTATGGTTTTGTCTTACTTCATATTTCCTGTAGATTATCTACAGGCCTAATCAGATTTGGATTTTTTTTTTTTTTTTTTTTTTTTTTTTTTTTTTTTTTTTTTTTTTTTTTTTTTTTTTTTTTTTTTTTTTTTTTTTTTTTTTTTGAGACAGTGTCTTGCTCTGTCACCCAGGCTGGAGTGCAGTGGTGCGATCTCAGCTCCCTGCAACCTCTACCTCCCGGGTTCAAGTGATTCTCCTGCCTCAGCTTCCTGAGTAGCTGGGATTACAGGCACCCACCACCACACCCAGCTAATTTTTGTATTTTTAGTAAAGACGGGGTTTCACCATCTTGATCAGGCTGGTCTCGAACTCCTGACCTCATAATCTTCCTGCCTCGGCCTCCCAAAGTGCTGAGATTACAGGCATGAGCCACCACACCCGGCCAGATTTGGATTTTTTAATGTGAATATTTCATTGTTAGTGTTGTATACTTCCTGTAGCATTGTATTAGGAGACACATGATGTCTGATTGTCTTTCTTTTCATAACTGATCAGTAAAATCAGATGGTGTCAGCCTGACCCATCTACTATAAAATTCCCCACATTTTAATTAATGAGTTAATTAATTTAGGCTATTTTTATCTTTATAATTATTTCATTATGACTGCAAAATCGTGACATTCTGATCCTACTGTTCCCTTTTATTTTTTATTTATTTATTTTTTGAGATGGAGTCTTGCTCTGTTACCCAGACTGGAGTGCAGCGGTGCTATCTCAATTCACCGCAACCTCCACCACCTGGGTTCAAGCAATTCTTGTGCCTCAGCCTCCTGAGTAGCTGGGATCACAGGTGTGTACCACGATGCCCAGCTAATTATTTTGTATTTTTAGTAGAGATGAGGTTTCACCATGTTGGCCAGGCTGGTCTTGAACTCCTGACCTCAAGTGATCCTCCCACCTTGGGCTCCCAAAGTGCTGAGATTACACGTGTGGACCATTGTGCAGAGCCGCTTTTTCTTTTATTAGTTGTAATACTTCTATAAAGAATAGCTTTCCCTCAACTATTATTTGGTTATCACAAAATGCAGATTACATAAGAAAGCCAAAATACATATGTAATTTTTTCTCTTGTCTAGTTTTGAAATAACTAGTTGGTACTTTTAAATTTAAAATATCATTATTAACTTATAGACTTTTAGCATATTTGATGTATTTCAGTGAGTTACAGTCATTATTCTTTTTGATGATCCAATTATTTTGTTTTTGGCCAGTGAAATCTTCTTCAGGTTAGTTTCATTTGCCTTTTGTCTGTTGATGTGACCCTAGGAATTTTTGAAATCTGGTACAAGAAAATGTTCCAGGCTCATTTTATACATTTATTGACTTAGATCTGAAGGAGTTATTTCTCTAGAAAGTCCTGAACACTTTTGGTGATCTGGGTGTGAGAGGTGCTTCTTGCAAATGGATTGATGATTTATTTTTTTTTCAGGTCTGTGTAACACACAAAGTTAGGAAGTTCATAATTTTTATTGGCCATACAATTTCATTATGATATAATACTTATATTTTCAATTCAAATTCAGATAATAGGAATTTGTATTTACTTTCCTATATTGCATGTATTTTGAATCTCTTTTTGATTACCATGAAAATCTTGGTTCCCAGTAACATTAATGGAAGGACTAATATAATGTGTTACTTACTTTATCAAGGTAAAAATAGTAACACTGTAATTACTCCCCCTCCCCACACTTCAACCTCCTTGAGATATATAAAAACAGTCAAATCATTATGCTTTAAAGTCATCTGAAATAATTCACCATTGGGTAAGCTACAAATTTCATAATGTTAGGCTTATTTTTTCCCCTAAGTTTTCAGAATTTTTAAAAATTCTATTTTTATTATATAATTATGTAAAACATGACATGGACCCAAAACAAAATGACACAACAAAATGCGCTTAGATATATCTGTCTTCTACCTGTATCTCCTCTACCCTGTTCCCTCCTCCCCAGTGAGCCGTAATGTTTCTTAGTTTTTAACTTATCTTTCCGTTTATCTTTAATATAGTCAAATATGTCCTTTTCATCCTTAGAGAAAAGGTAGTAATCTTTCTATACAGTTCAGCCCCCTGGTTTTTCCCTTTTTCTTTTTTTGTTTTTTAGTTAAGGGGCTATCCTGGATATCACTCTATAATGGTTGATAGAGGTGATACTCATTCCTTTGTTTAGCTCCATAGTTCTTCACTAGGTGGTGTTCCGTATTTTATCCCTCTAGTATCCCACTATAGGTAAAGTTTGCAGTACAGTTTAGATTGTTTCCAATTCTGACTGATACAAACAACATTGTACTGAGCAGCATTTTGTGTATATCATTTTCCGTTTTTGCCAATGTATCTTAGGCACAGATTTCTAGACATAGGATTGCTGGGTCAAAGGAAAATTCATATATTATTTTGTTAGATATTTCTGACTGTCTCAAAAATAGAACATATTATTATGTTTTATGCTTCTTTGAAGGCTACTTTAAACTTTTTAAAAAAGAAAGTTGGATTATAAATTACTTTTAATTTTTATTGTAGTAATATGGAGCACTAAGTAACATACATTTATAATTATATGCATATCTTCTATAGGCACAAGACTCTGTTGTAAAAATTAATATTTTTCAGGGATTATCATCAAATTTCCCTCTTCCCCCAGCCCACCAAAGTGAATGCAATTGCTGGATGGACCTTTCCCCACTTTTCCACGTGCTTTTCCCATCTCTCACTCCTTACATTTGTCATTGCCAGACCAGTCTCTAGACTTTTGTAAGAATGGATCAGGAAGGATTCTGTGGCAGAGAGCATGACCCAGGGAGAAAGTTGGAGGGATGGGAGGCAAGAGAAGTGGAGTCGAGGGAGGCTGGGAGTGAACAATGTGGTGGAGAGGTGGAGGCAGCAAATGCAGGGTGCTGGGGGACACAGAAGGGAGGAAGTCGAGGGGAAGAGACACAGGAATATGAGAAGTGTTGCTACAACTTGTGAGTCTGATCCACTCTCATCTTCTTTTGGAAAAGCAAGTTGATAAAATTCTTCTATAATTACTTTTCTGGCTCTTATACTGTGCATCTTGAACATGACACCACATACAGACTGATCTATATAGACTGTGGCTTCCGTCTATATAGAAGGGCATCAAGTCTTCATAAAGAAAACACCTGAGAGTTTGCAGAGAATACAATACTGAGATTTAAGTTGGCTGTCAGTGTGAAATAAGTTATGCATGAATTAATATAAATGCTGTAGCCTATGTACTAACTGAAGCCCACCCATATCTCTATGATATAGAAATACCTTTCTAATTATAAGCAGACCTATAAGGCAAGGCTGAGTCACACCAGATGTCCACTTACGTCTTAATGCTTGATTCCAAGTCTTCTGGCATAAAATTATATAGATCACTGGCACGCTGTCTAAAAAAGAAAAAAAAAAAGATTAATCTCAATTCAACTTTTTTAACATAAGCACAAATATGTTTAATTTGTCATGAGTATAGGGTTTAGGAAAAAAAAAAAAAAAAAAAAAACCCATAGCAACAGAAAGTAAAATCTGATCTTAGCAAAGCCAATGCATTAGCTAAACAGAATAGTTCTGGCATCAAAATGTTAGCATGCACGGCTGCCCTCTAAGGAAAAACTGAGGTCAGGTTGCCTTGGATCAAAGCCTGAGGAGAAGCCAGATCCTGCCTTGCACGGAATTCATTCACTGGAAAGGAGTCTTCTAGACGGAGTGCCTGATGACCTTGAGGGCTGACTGGAAATGCATTCCCTAACAGAAGGGTATTGTAATCCTTGATTTAGTTCATTTCAGTCTGTGGAAAACCTGGGGGCTGAATTCAGGATCCTTTCTTCCAGAGAAGATTTGGGCTTGTGTTTGCAACAGCCTTGGACAGCCATAGACCTGGAATTCCTTTAGCCCCTTTCCTTGTGTCAAGCTTAACCTGGGAACCTGAGCCGATTCTGCTCTCCGCTCTGCCCAAAGTCTAGCTCTGGATTATTGTGTTGATATTGGCATTCACCCTGAGGGCAGCTCCCTCTTGTCGCTATGGTTTCACCTCAAGGTTTTAAGAGTAAGTGTAAAATTTCCATATATTTATCTCCTTTATCGCCATAAGAGCCCTGTGAGGTAGCAATAATTACCACCTCCCTCTCCCATGAGCCAAAAGAGAGAAGAGGCGTTAGAGGGTATAAATTCTTACAAAGTTACAGACCCAGTTAAGTGGTGGAGTCAGCATTGTCTGCCTCACTCCAGAGTTGATGCTTTTTGTTTTTTTGAGATAGTCTTGCCCTGTGGTCTTGACTGGAGTGCAGTGGCCCGATCTAGGCTCACTGCAACCTCCGCCTCCTGGGTTCAAGCGATTCTCCTGCCTCAGCTTTCTGAGTAGCTGGGATTACAGGCATGGACCATCATGCCCAGCTAATTTCTTTCTTTCTGCCTTCCACCCTAGCCTGCTGTGGGGCCCATCGGCCGGTCCCACCCCCATGGAGAACCCAAAGTCTTACTGTATGTAACTCCAGCTGATGTTTCTATGTTTATAGCAGTGTTCCAAAACCCCTTCCTTCCCAACCCCAACCGAAGTATCCAAAACCCTTCTGGTTCCTGGGGCAGGAGGAAACAGACTCACAGCTTGTGTGTTGGCTGCAGCAATAAGTCCATCAAGCAGCTCCAGGGTGTGTGTGTGTGGGGGGGGGTCGATGGGAAAATACAAAAATTCATCATTGAAAAAAGATTGGCCAGGTGCTGTAATCCCAGCTTGTAATCCCAGCAGTGGGAGGCTGAGGTTGGAGGATCGCTTGAACCTAGGAGTTTGAGACCAGTCTGGGCAACATGGTAAAACCATCTCTATAAAACAAAAAAAAGAGAGAAAAATATAAGCTAGGCATAATGGCGTGTACCTGTGGTCCCAGCTGCTGGGGAGGATGGGTGGGAAGATTTGCTTAAGCCTGGGAAGTCAAGGCTGCAGTGAGTCATAATTGAGCCTCTGTGCTCCTGTCTGGATGAAAGAATGAGACCCCGTCTCAAAAAAAATTATAAAACAATTACTTAAGATGTTTGTAATTTGCCAATCTTGCTGTAGATGCCATGTTACCAGTGATTTCCTGTGTTGAAGGCTTGTCATTGTTTATTCTTGTATTTACCAAATTCTGGCCTATGCATGACCATGGGCACCTTTCTCCAGCCCATTGCCTATGTTCTGTGTTAGAAAGGTTTTACACAGCAATACATAGTTACCTATATGTATATATATATGTAATTTTGGGGACCCCATTTGTTACACATTTTACAGTTACCTTACTTTTCCCCTTGTACGTATTTGAGAGAATGCTAATACGGAGAGAAAAAGTGGTTCTTAAAGCTTAAACGTGTGGCTTTTTCCACTCCATTGGATTTACACTGGGCTTTTAGCATTTAACATTACTAGTATGTCATATTATATATATGTGTATATGTAATACACATTTGAAATTTTTAAGAGATTTGTTCTTTTTTAAAAAATGAAAGTTGCTGGTTCTACTTGACTAAGTAGGGAAATCATTATTTTAAAAATATCGTTGTTGATTTCAGAGGGATATTCACTAATACATGTATAATATATACCAGTGTAAACAACAACAACAAAACAAACCAAATGAAGCCAAATAAAAATAAAAATTGAACCCAAATAGAATCTGTAAGAATAATTAAGCCATAAGGATGCAAAGGAAGCATAAACTTAAACGAATTGCTGCTGTTTTCAGAAGTGCACTTGTGGGGAATCTGCCGTCTTTCTCTCTCCAGTTCTGTTTCTCACTCTGTCACCAGCGTGGAGTGCAGTGGTGTGATCTCAGCTAACCGCAACCTCTGTTCCCTGGTTCAAGCGATTCTCCTGCCTCAGCCACCCAAGTAGCTGGAATTACAGGCACACGCCACTACGCCCAGCTAGTTTTTGTATTTTTAGCAGAGATGGGGTCTCACCAGGTTGGCCAGGATGGTCTTGATCTCCTGACCTTGTGATCTGCCCGTCTTGGCCTCCCAAAGTGCTGGGATTACAGGCGTGAGCCACCACGCTCAGCCTAGTTTTTCTTCTTTATTTCTCTCTCCTCTTTCTTCCCCTACACTTGTCTTCCCTCCTCTGTGTCTTATTTTCCCCTTCATTCCTTTCAGTTTATTTAGTCTTTGCTAAGGATGACCTGGGAGACATTTTTCAGACTTCCTCTGTTCTTTGTCCCTTGTCATGGAGGGAGTACTGAGGTCTGAAGCTACAGGTCCCCTCAATCCTAAAGGGAAAATCTCTCCTCCTGAGACTCCCTCCCTCGCAGCCTTTGAGTTCACACCTTACATCAGCATTCCCTTGGCTCCATGTTTATTTGTTGAGGCTTGTTGAGGAAGGCAGGATGCAGCAGGTGTGTGACAGTAGTGATGCCCTATGGTGAATCTGAGGATGCTTTCAGTTGAGTTTCCTGGAAACAGACTCTGGGACGGAGAGTTGCATACAGAGTTTTCTGGGAAGTGCTCTTGGGAGTTATACCTACAGGAAGATGAAGAAGGCAGGAATGGACAGACAAGAAACTGACATGCAATTAGATTGCAATTGAGCCTCAGCTCATCCTGTGGGCAGCTCTGAAATTGCAATAGCCCTTCAGAGTTATCCTAAGTCAGGTACAGGCCTTTGGGCCCTTCGGTCAGCCAGTCGCTGGTCTTGGGCACCTGTTGTGAAGGGCAATTCCTATTGTGCCATCAGCAGCCAGTATTCCCAGTTAAGGAATGGGGGCATCTGCAGAGAGGCGGGGATCTAGGTTGGATCTGGAGTTATATCTATAGGGTATGCATAATATGAGTGTTCTGTCTTCCCTCATCCAGTACACTCCATTCTTCTGCAGCCGTAATGATGAATGAGACATAGCTTGGTTAATCAGACCTGAATTTGACCTTCATATAAGATACAAAGAGATAATGACCAAAATAATTTTTTTATGCAAGAAAAAATTCAGGAAGAGGAGATGTTATTCTCAGGGGCCAGTCTGGAAAAGCCCCCTAGGAGGTAGCTTTGAAATGAGCCTGAGGGGAAAGGCCAGAGTTTGAAGGGTAGAGATAAGTGGCAGAGAAGCAAGAATGCAGACAGAGGTGTTCTTTTTGAGTACAGTCAGTCTTCTGTATCTGTGGGTTGCACATCTATTCATTTAACCAACTGCAGATAATGTAGGTAGGCCTATGATGGTCTATACTGAGCATGTACAGACCTTTTTTCTTGTCATTCTCAAAAAAATACAGTATAAGTCAATTTACCTAGCATTTACACAGTACCAGGCATTATCAGTAATCTAGAGATGATTTAAGTTGCACAGGAGGATGTACGTGAGTGACATGCAAGTACTGTACCATTTGATATCAGGGACTTGAGCATTTGGAATTTTGGTGTCTACTGGGGATTCTGTAACCAACTCCCCATGGATACTGAGTCATGACTGTACCCTGAAGTCTATGTAGGTCTCCAAGCCCCAAATCATTGTGAATAAAGAAGTCCTGATTCCTTAAAATAAATATCCCTTAAAGACCTGGAGCAAAGCATAGAGTGAGTAGGATGGAGTGGAAGAGAGGTCCAAGAGGCCTTGGCTGAAGGTGCTTCTTTGTGTTAATACCTGGGACGTGGCCGGAAGCTGCAGGTACGGAGGCGTTCCTTGTGAGGACTAAGCTCTGATTTATCTTGCCCAAATTCCTACCTAAGGGGTCTGGGGAGTCATGCCCTACAAATCATCAATTCTCACAGATGGGTTTTATTGAACCCTATATATCATGATTTACTTTCCAAGCTGACTCTGGCATGACATTATGAGGCAAGAAAATAAAAATATTTTACCCCAAATACGTTTCTTTGCCATATTTTGAAATGGCCCTGCAAAGCTGTTCTTTGCGGGGGGAAGTTTGCATCTGTAAAGACTCTCTATTAACATAGCTAGATCTTTTTCTTCCAGACCCTCCCAATCCTAAAGAGATGAACTAAGATCTGAATAGGAAGCATTCATCACCTGTTGTCTCTAAAGGAGGACACTATAAGACTTTAACAGAACTTTGGTCTCCACGATCTTTATCTTATCCTGAAGATGCCCTTTCCATGAATCCCTGGTCTTTAGGCAAACTCAACCAATTGTTTCCAGAAAATGTTTAAATTCACCTATAGCCTGGAAGCTCCTGTGTTGAGTTGTTCCACCTTTCTGGACCAAACCAATATATTTCTTAAATGTATTTGATGTCTCATGCCTCTCTAAAATGCATAAAACCAAGCTGTGCCCCGGCCGTCTTGGGTACATGTTCTCAGGACCTCCTGAGGGCTGTGCCATGGGCCATGGTCACTCATATTTGACTCAGAATAAACCTCTTCAAATTTTTCACAGAGTTCAATTGTTTTCATAGACACCTGGAAATTCTCTCTACTTTCCCCCATGACTTTAGTATCCTGTATGTAATGGAAGTTAGTCACAGAGCCATTTTCTGAGGCTTGTATTTTGAGATGAGGACTGGGAAAGCTCTAAAGGTCACAATAGCTGTGGCCTTTAAATATCTAAAGTGTGCCATGAAGTTATGGGAAAAATAAAGTGTAGTCACTTTGAGTCCAAAAAGCAAACCTAAGGTCACTATATGGATGGAACAGTAAAACAGGTGGCTTGCCTGTTTTATTTTAAACTCTCAAGAAAGAGTTTAACAAAAGGAAGTGCTTTGTCGAAATCCAGCAGGTTATGGAGTAGTGAGTAAGTGTAGGACGAGATATTCAAAGCAGAGGTTGAAATGCAGACAAGGTTAAAGAGGATTCTTTCATTGGGATGAGCAGTTGACCTAGATGATCTTTAAAGCTCATTCTAACTCAAAAATAACACAGTCATGACTAACATTTATTCAACATTTACTATATTAGTTAAATACAATTCTGAGACAGCCAAATGCCTAGGCAGATAAAAAGTGTCCTCAGGGAATCTCCAACCCACCTATTAGACATAGTGAACTCCAAGTTTCTCTTCCAAGAATCAGTATGTCAGTATGTTCAGCTCTTTGTCCTCTATTTTAAAGTTTAACTTCCTTGCAGTTCCACAAACAACCTTTTCCACCAGTTCTAATCAGTAGTTCACATCTGTTCTCCCTGCCCCCGTCCCCTGCTCCATCCTGACTCATCCTGGTCACCTGCCCCGGTCACCTGCTCCAGTCACCTGCTTTGACCTAGATCACCCCTGACTACCTGCTCTGACCTGCCTGTAGCCGTCCTTCTCACCAAACTATCCACTCTGCCACTCTGGCTCATACCGGCTCATTTTAAAATAGCCAATAGGGGTTAGTTTAGACTGTGCAGTCTAACCCTAGCCAATAGGAGAATGACACAGCGGTAGGGGAGACCTCCATCAGGAATAAGTACCCCTTTCCCTCCCTTGTCCAGATGTGTGCTTGCCATTGTTCTATCCGTGAGCCATGCCCTTCAATAAAAGTAAATTGCCTGGCTGAGAAGATTTATATTTGAGTGCTGCTTCTTTTGTGGCACTGAAAATTTTACGTGTAACACACCCCTCAAGTGTTTACAGCAGATGCTCTGGTGCAGATGAGGGAACCTGCCCAGGGCTTGTGTGGGCATGCCCACAGCCCACTGGAGCCCAACATGCACACTGGGGGACATGGGTGGAGTATGGGGTATTTGCATCTTAGGCAGGGGAGGAGCCTGCTCTCTTCAGTTCCTGTGTGTGGCCTGGGATTAAATCCGTGAGGTCAGGGGCCTGTTAGCAGGACTCTATCTCACTTTGCTGAGTTTTCTTTTTTTTTTTTCCTTTTCACCCAATAAAACCCAGCTGTACTCACCCTTCAATGTGTCTGCGTGCCTAAATTTTCCTAGTCAGGTGACAAGAACCCAGGTTTTAGCTGAACTAAGGAGCAAAGTTCTGCAACATTTCTATGAATAATAAATATTATTCTAAGAACTCTGAACATGTGACACCATTTAATTCTCACAGATTTGTAAGATGGATACCATTATTTTGTTCGTTTTAAATATAGGAAATTGAGACCTAGGGAAATCAAGTCACTTGGCCAATTGTCACACAGCCAGTAAGTGGTGAAGCCAAGGTTTGAATGTAGATGGGCTGATGGTAGAGTTTACAATCTTTATCTGTTGTAAGATCAGAGTGTCTTAACCTGAGGTATTATTGCACAACAGTGTGACACTGAGACAATCATTAGAAAGAGCCCAGGAATAACAGTGATGGACTCTTATGTGTTAGCAAATTTCACCTCCTTTCAGTGAGTTACTTCGCTCAGTAATCCATGAAATGTCCACATATACTAACCCAAGGGACATATCACTGCCTGTTGCCTCAGAGAATGAGACAATCACGCCCTTGACAGATTGTCTCGAAGCACTGTTTATTCAGCATGGGTAAATTTGCAGTTGTGTTTCTTTGCTTTTCTTATGACATTAGAGGGTATTGTGAATGCGTGATCCAATCTGATCGCAGGGTCCCTGAGGGCAGGAAGTGTAGCTGTGTGTCTTTAAGTGCAAAAAATTTCTCCTCTTCCTCTACAGGTCACCCTGGGTTCACAAACAAGTACACTAAGTCTATGTAGTTCTGGCAGACATAGCCCCTGACCTTAAGGAGCTTGTGAACTATTGTGAACTATTAGAACTGTTGTCACCCTGCAACTCACTCATAATCAAATGCATGGGAAATATAATAGAGGTACCAGAAAGAGTTTTTAGTGGCCAGAGAAGAGAGAGTATATTTCCTGGTGGAAGCAGTCGGGGGAATCTTCCCAGTGCAGGCAGGATTTTAATTCATTCATCCAACTTCAGCTTTCTTTGGTGTTCTACTTGACGCTGGGATTGCATCAGCAAGTAAGCCAGGTGTGGAGCCTCTGAGAGTTAACCTTTTTGTTGGAGAAGATAAATAATTGATCCTGCCATCACATTGCCTAGTAATTAAGAGTGAGTGCTGCCACTGGGCTACCCAGTTCAAATCTATCCTTTAATCCCTTGCTGGCCAAGTGACCCAGGGCAAGTTTTTGAATTATTTCAAGGCTTATTTGAGTCACCCACAAACGGTGGAAAAACAAGTGTCTATTACAGGGTTGGGATGAGAAGAAAATATAAATCTTTAGCAGAGTGCCTGCTTGGCATATAGTAAGTGCTCATTAAGTGCTAGCAATCCTTATAAATGCTGTGGTACAGAAAATGTGAGCTTCTATAGAGTATAGAAACTTGCCTCCTCCCTGGCACAAGTATGGGAGAGAAACACACCAGGCTGGATAAAACAGTGCTCTAGGTTGGGCACAGTGGCTCACGCCTGTAATCCCAGCGCTTTGGGAGGCCGAGGCGGTGGATCACGAGGTCAGGAGATTGAGATCATCTTGGCCAACATGGTGAAACTCTGTCTCTACTAAAATACAAAAAAATTAGCTGGGTGTGGTGGCGCACGCCTGTAGTCCCAGCTACTTGGGAGACTGAGGCAGGAGAATTGCTTTAACCCAGGAGATAGAAGTTGCAGTGAGCTGAGATTGCGCCACTGCACTCCAGCCTGGCAACAGACCAAGACTCCATCTATAAAACAAACAAACAAACAAAAACAAACACACAAAAAACAGGGCTCTATGAAGAGGGGAACAAAACATTTTAGGCAGAAGCAAGAGCAGGAACAAAGAAATGGAGGTGCAGGAACAAAAAAATGCATCCTTTTATGGGAAAAGAAAAGCATCCACTAGGTCTGTCGAGAAAGGGTCAGGTAGTACGACCTGTGTTTTACAAGTTAAATGAGACCAGACCATGGTTTGGAGCTTGAGTGCTTTGCCAAGCAGTTCGCCCAGTGGAGCAGCCCTACAGTGTGAGAGCAGGGCTTGATTTCCATGCTTATGTACCTTTTTTTTTGGGAAGGCCCTGCTGAGTTTACTTGGAATCAGAAAACTTCTGGGAAATACTGATTCGGGTAAAGATATAGCTAAGAGCTGTCTATATCAGGGAGTGGCTATAACTTTGGGTGTTAAAAAATTGGGGGAGATTTCTAGATAGCCATTATTTCTTATTTATTCTGAAAATATTTAATAAGGAAAATTTATGAGCATAGCAAAACTCTTTCAGAGGGGAAACAGAAAGTAGCTCCTTGTATATGTTTCTGAGTACTAAGAGGTTTGGGAGAGGAGAATCTTGGCTTTACCAAACCTATAGGTGTTTCATGTAATTGTGACCCACAAATTGTTAGAGCAGGAAGGAAACTTTGAGATCATGTAACATGGTTCTACTGATTTTAAGTACACAGAAATGTAGACCAAACAGAGGCCATGTTCTTTGGTCACATGGCAAGTCTCACAGCAGTGACATAATGGGGACTTCTCATTTCTCCCTTTCTTGTTCTTTCCACACAGGTCTTGCGAATACTCTCTCTCCTGTAGTTTCTAAGGGTTATATATGTAGGCTGTATTAACTGAGTATCACATTTACACCCAAGACAGACCTGCATATATATGCAGAGGCATAAGGCACCATTTTATCACACCAGATGTCAGTTGCTTTCAGAAGCATGGGTCCAAGATGCCTGAAATTCCAGTAAGTCAAACAATGGCACAAAGTTAAAATAGTAAAGGTACTGCCCAAACCAAAAAGTCTAAGGATGCCAAGCCCTTAGACTAGCCAGCCCTGTTAGCTGTCATGTAAGGCCACACCAGGGGCAGTATGACTCATGAGTTTATTCTGGTGCAGACTTGGCCAGTTCTGGGCTGGAGTGTTTATTTGATTGGACCTTCTGAGCCTGTTCCCCATGGGTTTGCAGATAAGGAGCTTTAGGCTCCTTGGTCTTCTACTAGGTGTGAAAGTCATCTCTCTTCCTGAGCAGGGCTTGGCTCCTGGAGAGAGAGGAGAAGGGGAGAGAGGTGTAGCTCCTGGAGCTGTTGCCCCAGACAGCCTGCAATAAGGCTGACCTCACACCTGCCCTGCTGGCCAGCCTCTCAATTGGACATTGCTCATTCTAGCCTCAGGGCTCATCTTTCCTACTTCTCTTTCAGGCTGTGTTTGGCCCTAACCATACTCCTACCCCTAATCACAAGGTAGGGCGTGGCCTATACCCAGCTCAAGAGAAGGACCTCCCTCCAGGTTATGTAGATCGAGCTCTTTCTCACTGGAACTTCTCTCTGTGATTCATACAGGAGTTAATCTAGGTCAAGAATTGGGTCCCAGGGAAGTAAATATCTGCTCTGGGACACCAAAGAGAGAATCTGTAGTTTGAGGATTCTTGGTTCCTTAGTGGCTAAGAAGTGAGGAGTCCCTTAGCTCTCTTTTCCTGAATCAGGTCTATGAAGGAATTAACTTATATCCTTGAGAGACCAATATTGGCTTCCAAAAGAAAGTGAGAGCAGTTTTTGATAAAGCAATGAACTTAACAACTGATGTGACTGGCAGTGAAGGATGTACCTGGTGGTTTCACTGTCTTTTGTCCTGTTTGCCTGCTGTGCATGAATTTCCAATTTCATTCACCTATGTCAAATTATTGCAACCCCCAAATTCCATGTAAAGATATAAATTAACTTCCAAAGCAGCGCCAATCAAAAGCTGAGGCCTTAGAAAAACGACAATGCTTTTGGCCTGAGAAGCTGTCAGGCTGTAAGAGAAACAGTTTTGAACTATTTTCCATATACAAGGTTATTACAATGATAGGAACAATATGGAAAAATTCAGACCGCAGAAGATTAAACTAGAAGTCCACAGCTACAGAGAACAAGTAGTTCACTGTTTTTCTTTTCTTTTCTTTTTTTTTCTGAGACCAGAGTTTCACACTGGTTGCCCAGATGCACTGGTTGCCCAGTTTGTTTTCATCTTCTTGAAAACAAACTACCATGTAGTGAAGAAGCCTAAGTGGCTGAAAGGAAAGACCCAAGTGGAGAAATACCATAATAGTGAATAAAGCAGTAGGAAAGTTCACAAATGACAGAGGCATTGTGGAGAGGGAAGGAGAGTCTATATTCATGACAATTGTCTCTTCCAGTGAAAACAAAGCTCTACCCCTTCCTTGATGGAAATGGTCCAGTGTAATCAACTTACCACCAGATGGTTGGTTGGTTCTCCACGGAATAATACCCCAATCAATGGTTCATTATGGATGTCTCTCTGTTGTTGGCATTTGGGCACTGTATTCGTCCATTCTCATGCTGCTAAAAAGAAATACCTAAGACTGGGTAATTTATTAATATAAAGAAAAGAGGTTTAATTGGCTCAACGTTCCATAGGCTGTACAGAAAGCATAGTTGGGGAGGCCTCAGGAAACTTACAATCATGATGGAAGGTGGAGCAAAGCAGGCTTGTCTTATGTGGCTGGAGCAGGAGGAAGAGAGAGTGGAGGGGGAGGTGCTACACTCATTTAAACAACCAGCTCTCATGAGAACTCACTCGATACCACAAGAACAGCAAGGGGAAATCTTCTCCTATAATCCAATCAGCTCCCACCAGGACCCTCTTCCAACACTGGGGATTACAATTCGACATGAGATTTGGGTGGGGACGCAAATCCAAACAGGCACTCAACAGTGGATTTAGATAATTCCTTATATACCCGCGTGGTATTCCATATGGCATTGCCTCTGACTGGCAACTCATTTCAAAGTAAAGGAAACCTGGCAATGAGCTCATGCTCATGAAATGCATTAGTATTAACTGTATCACCCATAGTCCTGAAGCATTTGCCCTGACTGAACAGTGTGGTGGCCTTTGGAAGACTCAGTTATAGACCTAGCTGAGGGACAGGACGTTTCAGGGCCAGGATAATGTTCTCCAGGATGTGGCATATGTTCAGAATTGCAACCATGATATAGTGCTTAGTTCCAAAAATTAAAGGGTAGCATGAAATGCCTCTCTCAAAATTACCCCTAATGGTCCTCTAGTGGTTTTTTTCCTTTTCTTTCTGTACCCACAACTTTGAGCTCCGCTACTTTAGAAATCTTAGTTCCCAAGGAAAAAGAGATGTTTCCATTAGAGAAGGAAATTAAAAATTCCTTTAAAGTTGAGACCACTATATGGGGGCTATTTATATCATTAAATCAACAGGTTATGGAGGGGCTTGCTGTTCCTCTGGCTCAGCAATGTTGGGGCGTTCTGGGAGGAAAGAGTGTTTTGGGACTGTGAGGCACAATCAGATCTTTGGCACAGGGTACCGTAGAAACTTCCAGTCATGGGTCCAGCCCTAAAAGACCCCTCCTTCTTCTCAAATGCCACTTAGGGACAGAAAATTACCCATAACAGAATGATTTTTCATGAGTGCACCATTTCAAGAGTGATGATGTTTGTTGTTATAAAATGTTTATAATTAATAATGGAATAATAAACTTCATACTTTGAAACAAAAAATTAGAGGCATGGTTTTTTTCTTTTCATCACTCTATTTTCTAGTTGAGAATTTAGTTTAAACCATTTTATACACTTAAAACATGATCACAGACTTTAAGAAATTGGCCAGGGTGAGGCCAGCAGCTTTAGAGACGTCTGAATTGGCATTCTCCAATGTGCGGATTTCATGGCATTAGAGGTTATTTTGATAGAGAGTAAGTTGCAATACCACAGTGCTTTGCTTTTTCCTGTCTTGATAGAAATTTTTATTAGAGAAAATACTTTGCTATCTAGAAAGATGCATTATATTGACCTCTGCACAGCAACCTCAGGTTCTAAATAGAACCTTATTTGTGCCAGTGGGGATTGCATCAGCTGGTTACACACACACACACACACACACACACACACACTCACACACACCCCTCTGGTGATTCTTACTTTCTGTGTTCTGTCATCATAGTGTTTATTGTAGCCACAACGGCAACATAGTTCTAGAGGGTTTCTTCTGGGTAGCACTCTTCGTTATAAGCACCTCTCAGCTTTACGTACTTTTTTGGGAAGGTCCAAAGTCCTCATTCTCATTTTGGCCAGTAGCTCCCACCTGAGGTAGCTTCCATCGTATCTGTGAGGTTAGTTAAATTAGTTTATTTATTTAGGTGTCGACTGCCTTAATTCAGAGGCATGAATACTGACTTGAAGGACTAAAAGCTTAATGAAGGGTCCTGAAGAACTGAAGTTTTCCCCAGTGCCGCCAGGTGAGGTGGCTCATGCCTATGATCCCAGCACTTTGGGAGGCTAAGGCAGGAGGATTGCTTGAGCCCAGGAGTTTGAGACCAGCCTGGGCAACATAGCGAGACCCCATCTCTCTATAAAAAAAGGCTTCCCAGTGTTAATGTTCAGTGGCTCTATATATTTAATTTCTGTCCTTCTTGCTATGTTCAGTACAAATCTAGCAGAGTGGCACCTCCCCAGAGATCTTCAGCTATGTAACAGGCCCCAGGAGACAGAGCATGGCTCCAGGCACCAGCTGCCATGCCCCTTTAGAAGCTTCCCTCTTCCTTTATTTGTCAAAGGAGTGAATGAGGCTAAAATTAAGATTTTGAATGGTATAAATATGCAACTAATTCAATTGTAGGATATTATTATTAAAGTTTTAAATTTCTAAACCTCTTTCTTTCATACATTGCAGTGCTTGCAGTTCCAATAGCATTCCAAGAAAACATTTCTATGTTTGCATAATTTGTAGAGTATACATAAATAATGTAAAATAATTTGGGACTATTTCAACTTTACATTGTATGTTTCAATTTCATCGATGTCATACCTGGCTCAGTCAATCGTTGTCACAGCTGTTAAGCCATTTTGGAATTTGCCATTTCTTTTCTGAGGAACCTGTTTTAGTTTAGTTTACAGCATTTAGAAATAGAAGGCAACTTTGTAGAAGTAACATCAATATCCTAGTCTGCTTATCACGAATATAATTAATAGTGTTAGGACGTAAGTGATACTCAGGTGGTTTTTATTATTTTTTATACACTGTGTGCTTTGACTTTTAATTTCAACTACAGCTAAAACTGACTTTTAAACTAAAATTAAGTGATATTTATCTTAATGCCCAGTTATTAACCAAATCATACTCAGAATATGTTATTATGTACCAAGCTAAGGAGTCCTTTAAGTTGGGGATGAATTTTACTTACACATGCCATTTCAGTTTTAGTTGCCCTATTCTGTTACATTATTCTTGTCAAGTCTAAGCTTTACGATGTCTAAATTCTTTTAACGCTGTATCTGTGATGTAAAATGTATGATGTCCTACAAATTTTTTTCATGATAAACTAAGTTATAGCCTATTGTAAGCTGTAAAACATTTCTTGTACATTATTTTTTCATTTATGTAGTTTCTTATGTAAATTTGAAAAATATTTGCCATGGTTCATTCTGTAAACATTCCCATATTCTTTTCCTCAATGCTTATTTGCATGAAAGTAACTTGGATTTTGCTTGTTTGTATTGGATAGCCATTAAGTTAACTTCAGTATCTCTGCCTTTTTTTTCTGTAGTTTAACTGTTTCTAATTTTGTTCACAATCTAAATAGATGTTAGAGTCATACTTTTTATTTTCTACTTTCTAAATAAATTTTCCAAGGTTTTTTTTTAGACAAAAGAAGCTTCCCTCTTCCATCCGGTGGCCTCCATCATACCTCCTGCCCTCCCAGGATTCAGTTTTCTAAGTATAAAGCTATTCAAAACCATATATGACTATAGTCAGAGAGGACCTTATCTTTGTCATCTGCCCTAATTCTTCATTGAACAGATGGACAAACTGAGGCCAAGAGAAATTAGTGACTTGCCCAAGGTCACAGAGCCAGCCAGGAGCAGAGCTGGGCTATGACTCTCCTGACTCCCACTTCAGTGCTCTTTCCATTGAGCCAAGATCCCTGGCTTCAAATGATTGAGGCTTTACAGGGTTGCTGTGCCTGGAGATGACTTTCTGTACTATATTTTCTTCAGTAAGATTTCAAGCTAAATGTCTCTCTCAGCTCTAAAATATTTACACCGAGTATCAGGGCTCTGTGGAGACCATTGCTTCATTAAGTTTGGCAGCTGAGGCAGCATCCCCAGCAGCAGCAGGGAGCCTGGTGGGTCATGCACAACTCACTCCTCTTCTGGGGAGATGTGGCTTCAGCGTGGCCCAGTGAACCATTTGCTGAAATGATATAAACTTCATTTGAAATTCTTGGGGTCTGGAGTGGCCATGCGAATGATGAAGAAACTCACATTTAATTAGCAGATGTTATGTTCTAGATTCCATGCTGAGCATCACAATGGCGAAAGCTGGGGCTTTGTAGACAGTCATATAGGTTCAAGTTTACGTTCAACTAATTTTTAGCTGTTAAATCCTGAGCATGTTATCTAACCTCTAGACTTTAGCTTATGTATCTGTAAAATGGAGCTGCTGCTATTACCTACCTGTCAAGGTTATTATTGAATGAAATAAGTTAATATTTATAAAGCACTAGAATAATGCATTCTAAGCACTTACTGGGTAAGTGCTGTATAGTAATTGCTATAAAGTGGTTGCTGTTACTGTGAAAATTAAAAATATATTCACATAAAACATTCACATCTGTTTTTACTAGGATGAAAAGATGTAGATCACATATGTTAGAATTGCTACCTATGAGGCCATATGGAAATTAAAAAAAAAAAAAATGCGGCCAGGCGCAGTGGCTCACACCTGTTATTCTAGCACTTTGGCAAACTGAGGCGGGTGGATCACCTGAGGTCAGGAGTTTAGGACCAGCCTGGCCAACATGGTGAAACCCCATCTCTACTAAAATTAGCTGGATGTGGTGGCACACACCTGAAATCCCAGCTACTTGGTGGCTGAGGCAGGGGAATTGCTTGAACTCGGGAGGTGGAGGTTGAAGTGAGCTGAGATCATGCCATTGTACTCCAGCCTGGGCAACAGAGACTGTGTCTCAAAAAAACAAACAAACAAACAAAAAACAAACAAAAAGCAACCAGGCAAGTCATTCTAGAACCCCTGCTTTTAATCACTGCAGATACTGTTTTATTATTATCCCACTGAGAAGATGAATAAACTGAGGTTAAAATAATGTAAATGAAGGCATCAAACATTTACGAAGTGGCAGGAGGAGCACTTGGAAGATGCTTTCTGATATCAGATGAGTGAGTTTTAGGTCCTTCTTTTTCATCACTAAATTTCAAGATCGGCTGGCTGTCCACAATTCATACTGTGTGAAGAGCCTGCTCAGATTCTGCTAGCTACACCAAACTTTTGCAGAGAGTGGAGTGAAGAAATGTGTTTTCCAGTTGTAGGAAGTGTTGTCTCTAATGCTTGCAATGAGCTTCGTCAACAAGTTTTATACAAATAGATGTCAAGAGTGTAATGTAAGAAACTGAAATAAAACCAAAATGCCCTCAAATAAGGATGGGCTAAATAAATTATGCCTATCCATATAACAGAATATAGGTAGCCTATAATATACTACTATGGAATATGACCTAGAAAAATATTCATAATATGTTTTTTAAAAATGTTACAATGTGGTGTGTAGAATGTATGTGATATGTGGAATATGTGCGTATTTACACACACAGATACACATGTACATGTACAAAAATGGTAAGCAAGATGTACATATCATGTTAACAGTAGTCATCTTGGGTGCAGTATTATGGAAGAGTATTACTTCTCTTTTCTTTAATCTATATTTTATAATTTTTCTAGAATAAACACATATGACCTTTTAAAAAGAAAAATAATTTATTAAAAATAGCAGAAGAGGCATGTATAGTAAAGACTGTTTTGCCTATGGATGGTGCTCCTCTTCCGCACTTCTATAATTAGCTTGTAAATAATTTTGTCTACTCCTGCCCTGCTGATGCAATGGCTCCTTCCTTTGTGCACAGGTGGCTGGTCTTATATAAGGCCATTACAGCCTGGGTCCTATTGCACATTTATTGGGAACATAGTCAGCTACAAGCACTGACATAAAGCCTGGCGCATGTCTGCAAACCCTACCTACATGTCTGGATATGTTTTAAATGAATGAATGAATGAACTGGTCTGGGGTCAACAGTGTGAATTTGTATACAGGTTCTGCCAATTATAGGCTAGGGGAGTCTTAGGCTCCTGACCTGTACTGCGGCAATAGTAATCGTAGCTTAAGAGACCTCCAATTGTGTTTTGAAAATGGCAAAGTGCTAATCCCAAGATGGCTGGGGAAGCCAAGCGAGCTTTTCTTATTATTGCTCCATCTACTAACACATTTACATCTCCCCATCCCTATTTCTTCTTGGCTCCCTAAGGCATCATGGTTACCATAGCAGCCAGATGCTGATGATGCCTCCAGGGGGCAGCAAGGTGAAACTGAGCCAGCTCCCAAGTCCTCACCTCCCCATACCCTTTGCAGGCCAGGGTGAGATGGTCTGAAGCTCAACCTTTGGTCAGGTCCCCCACCCTGTCTTGGATTGCTTAGACACACAAACTCTTCCTCTGCAATCTCAGTTCAGGGCCTTGAAACACCTCTTCGGAGACTCCCTCCTTCCAAGCTCTGTCTTCTGGCGCCCTGCCTGGTTGCCGTGGAAACAGGTTCCACTGCGGACAAAGGAGGGAGCTGGGTCCTGCTTCCTCCTGGTCCTGTCGATGAGGATTTTTAGACCGTGGAGACTGCGCTGCCCTGCCCTGCACCTACCCTCACTCTCCGTGTTCTCACTAAGGTGGAAATTGCCCTCCCTCACTACTGACGAGACCATGTGTAAAAGCGTGACCACAGAAGAGTGGAAGAAAATCTTCTATGAGAAGATGGAGGAGGCAAAGCCGGCTGACAGCTGGGACCTCATCATAGACCCCAACCTCAAGCACAATGTGCTGGGCCCTGGTTGGAAGCAGTACCTGGAGGTGCATGCTTCAGGCAGGTGAGTAGCCCAGGAAGTAGGAACCCTGCAGGCAGCCTCTAGGTCTCTAGCCCTGGGGCACCTTCCAAGGAGAAGATTACATAGAACCCAAGTGTTTAGCTTCAATCTCGCTATTAGACTGGCGTAGACTGGAAGTCAGAGAAAGAGTCCCTCACTGGCAACTAGGATATTTGAGTTTGATTCCAGCTCTTTCACTGATCACCTGTGTTACTCTTTCTCTCTGAGTCATAATTTTTTCATCTGGAAAATAAAGACATAGAATGTATTTATTAGTCCTACACACTGAAATTTTACATATTTTCTATTTTAACAATCTCTTAAAAAGTAGTTTAAAACCAGAGAAGGAGGGTGTAAGGCTCACTGGAGGTCGAGAGGTCTGTGCTCTGGTCCTGGGACCAGTTTAAATCTATTTAACTCGACGTACTTTCATTTCAAATATTGAATACATGAGGTGTGCCGGAAGCTGGCTCTACTGTTGGCTCCATGGCCCTTGAGGAATTTGATTTTCTTCTTGGACCTGGCTTTCTGCGTTTGCACAGTGAGAGGTTAGCCTCTGGTCCACAGAGCAGTGTCAGCGTCAGCGTCACCTGGAACTTGTTAGGAAGGCAGGCTCTTGGGCCCCTTTTAGACCTGAATCACAATCTGATTTTAAGAAGAGTTCCAGGTGATTAGCATGTAGAAACCTTCTGAGATGATTTTCTAGCACTCTTGTTCATGGGTCCAGAGTGTACGGGCTTACCCTTGGGACATAGGATGGGGAGGCTGAGAGGTGCAGCCTCGGAGTCAGAAGCAAGACCTTCCTGCCTGCTCTGATTCAGTCAATTCACTTCGTCAATTCAGGAAACATTACTGGGCACCTGTTACGTGCTGGGCACCGGCTCTGCCTCTAGCTGTGTGTACATGGATGCCTCTCTCACTCTCTGTCTCAGCATAAAACAAATGATTAAGTAGATGATTTCCAGGTCCCTCCAGTTAAGACATTTTTCAATCAGGTTTTGTAGTCTGATCTGAGAGGAAGAAACAATTCCCAAAAGATGTGAGTGAACAGAAGAGAATAAAAATGTGAAGCTCCTAAATTGGCTGACAGGAGGGGTGTCAAGGGCTGGACATGTACGGGTGGGACTCAGGAGCTTCTCCAAGACCTGGAAGGCTGTCAGGGCTGACTAGGGAGGGCTTGTGGCTGCCCCAGACCTGGCTGTGGGCCTGTGATCCCCAGCTGGCCCCTGTCAGGCCTGGGAGACTACAGCCCTTGGGGCTCTGGGCACAGACTGCCTCCACCTCCAGGCCTTGTGATGAATCAACTCTGGCACTGGCCTGGACGCTGACAGCTAGTAATGGTGTCATTTTCTCCTGATTTGGATCTAGCCTGTTCACAGTCAGTGTTAATAGATAGAAATGTGCAGATGGATTATGAGTTTCTTGTCTGGTGTGAGCAGGAAGGACTCACCTAGTGTACCCTGGGCAGTTTGCAGATGAGGAATGGGAATGATGCCCAGCACTCCGGTGGAGGGAGTTGAGGCCTCTGGAAAGCACTGAGGAGGTAGAGCACTGCTGGATGCCAGGTGGCATTCTGAGGAGCCTGCTTTGGTTCTAGAGGCACTCGCCAGGCTGAGGGGCTTCCTGGGGAAAGCTAATGAACCCAGGGCACCGGCAACACTGCCTCTACCTCCAGGCTCTGCTTAGTCCCCAGGTCCCCTCACTCCATTCCTGGGGCTGTTTCCACCACCTCCACCCGTCTTCTATTCCTCCCTCTCCTCCCATCTCCGCAGGTTCCACTGCTCCTGGTGCTGGCACACCTGGCAGTCGCCCCACCTGGTCATCCTCTTCCACATGTTCCTGGACCGCGCCCAGCGGGCTGGCTCGGTGCGTATGCGCGTCTTCAAGCAGCTGTGCTATGAGTGCGGCACGGCGCGGCTGGACGAGTCCAGCATGCTGGAGGAGAACATCGAGGGCCTGGTGGACAACCTCATCACCAGCCTGCGCGAGCAGTGCTATGGGGAGCGCGGCGGCCAGTACCGCATCCACGTGGCCAGCCGCCAGGACAACCGGCGGCACCGCGGGGAGTTCTGCGAGGCCTGCCAGGAGGGCATCGTGCACTGGAAGCCCAGCGAGAAGCTGCTGGAGGAGGAGGCGACCACCTACACCTTCTCCCGGGCGCCCAGCCCCGCCAAGCCGCAGGAGGAGACGGGCTCAGCCTGGAACTTCTGCTCTCTCCCCTGGTGCTTGTTTTGGGCCACAGTCCTGCTGTTGATCATCTACCTGCAGTTCTCCTTCCGTAGCTCCGTCTAAGATTCCCTGGGTGGGCCCAGAGCCTGTCGAGGGTGCCAGTTAGCTGATGGGAAGGTAGAGGAGAAACCTGGATTGGGAGTAGTGTCAACTTCTAGCGCTGGTGATGCCACTGACTCAGTGGAGATCTTGGACAAATTATACAGTTTTGCCTTTTATAAAACTAACGGTTTGGGCAAGATCATTGGTTTATCATAGTGAAACCCAGGACCCCAAAGTTCTGCTTAGGTGCCTCAGGGCCTTTTGGATTGGGAAAGTAGACTAAGCAAGTGGGTGTCTTCAACTCATCCTCCACCTCCTGCCTCCTCCTCTTGCTTCAATCAGAACAGCTTTACTTTAGATGGAGTTCCATTCAAGATGTTTGTACAAAAAAAAAGTTTACTTTTGAAAAGTTTGAAAATGAGAAGACTGGGTGATCTCCAAAGGGTTTTCCACAGTAATGAGCTTGCCCCTGTTAGTCCTGCACCCCTACCCCTCATGATTCCCCACATTCTCTAGCTGCAGCCTTAAATTAGCTTCTTTGCCCACCCTGTGAGCCTTGTCTATGATTCTGCCTTCACATATGCAGCAGGGGTTTCCCTTGAAGGGCAAGAGGTGGGAGACCAGGCTGTTCCTTTGCTGTTGGGTACACAGCGTCTCTTGCTTTTGTTTCTCAGATTCCAGTTTCTTTCCACTCAGGGTGAATCCTGGAGTCTGCCTGGCTGAAAGATGGTGGTTGGGGTGGGGTCCCATAGAGCTAGGCTTCTCACCCATGGCGTATGAACTGGCAGAGAATTTAGGGGAGGTTTAGAAGACAGAGTTTTAGAAGCAAAGCAAAAAATCCCTGGGAAGCATTATAATGGAGGATCTTCAGAGTTCAGGGGCCAAGTCTAGCAGATTCTCAGCGACACCGATGGTCAAAACACAGGAACAGGAGCCTGGCCTCCTGGGTTCTTTGCTGAAATTACAGTTAAATGGCGTTTCCACATTGGCCAAGAATGAGGCCTCTTGTCAAAGATCAGCTTTCCCCCTAAAGCCACAGGGATGGGGGTGTCTCCAGCAAGAAAGAGGGCGTTAAAGATGTAAAATGTTTTGTCCATGTGGAACTGCTCAGATATGTGGGAGAACCTTACAAGGCTCTACAGTGAGATGTAATATGGGTTGAGATGGGAGGAGAGAAGACTTTCTGACAGTGGGGGTCTGGAATGGAATTGGTGGGGAGAGGCAGCAAGCTGCACTCTTGAGGGGCTTCATTAACCCCAACTCTGTTGATAACTTGATCCCCTCTCCTCCTTCCCTGCACTTTTGAGGGGCCTCATTTACCCTACCTCTGTTAAAAACTTGACTACTCTCTTCTTTCATAGAAAGTCACCATCATCTGTAGTGATGGAGGAGGGGGGGTCACTTACATAAACATGGGACACTTTAATAAAGACAGGATATCTTCAATAAGGCTTAGTAGTCATTAATGTGTGTTTGAGATTCCCCCACTGTCACTGATCTATAATGAGCTGTTGGTCCCCTCCATCCCAGCACCCTGTCTCCCCTCCTCTCCTTTTTGTCCCTTCCCCCACCCACATGAGGCTCTAGCTAGGTCCAGTTCTTGTCCATAATCAGGAGGGATGCAAGTCTGTCATTCAGGGGATCAGCAAAAGGTCAGTTTTACTCCTGTCCTGGCTCAAATTCAAGTAAACAGTGATGGCTTCCTTTACTTCATTCACAGAGTGTTTATTTCTTAATCTAGCCCACATTTTCTGAACACCTGCTATCTAGCAAGTCCTGATTTACTTCCTAGATAGTAGGTGTTCAGAATATGTGGACTAGATGAAGAAATGAGTACTGTGGGTGCAGGGGGTGCTCTCTGGTTTCTCAGACATCTCTGCTTGCTACAGAGGTTTTCAGCCCTAGATGTACTTTTGAAATTCTGGAGAGATTTTAAAGAAATATAAGTACTTAACCTCTACCCTAGACCAATGGGATCAAAATTTGGGGGCAATTGGACCTTGGAATCTGCATTACAATAAGACATCCAGGTGACTGACCTGTGCTGCCTGGCGTAATGCCTTCTAACAGAGGAATAGACTTTCTTTTACATCTGGTTTTATGAAAACTGAGCCTTGAGAGCTTCCTTGGTAACTTGCCCTGGATTCTTTAGGACCGGGGCTCAGCTTCCCTCTCTCTAGCTGCCTTACACACTCCCCAACCTTTGCTCTGGAGATTTCACTCTTCCTCACACTCCCTTGCTCCTGCACGTTTGCTGCCACAATGGCTGTGTTCTGCTCTGAGAGTCTTTGCCACTGAGCTCTGCCACCCTTGCTGGGACACTCATACAACTTGTTATAATTACTTATCCCTGCTAGGCTGTAAGTTCCAAAAAGCACAGACTCCATAGATTCTATTCACCTCTACTGAATGCATAACAAATGTTCAATAAAAATGTGTTCAATGAATAAATGAACCAATAAGCTGAGCCATCTCCAGCCAGATCCTCACCTTTCTAGCATATTATGCTTGTGACAATATTTGGAGTCTCCTTCTCACTCCACCTCTCATTCTTTCTAGGTCTTGCACTTACATATCCCAAAGCAAATCAGTTTAAGGTACTTGTAGTAGGAACAGCATTTTGTTTTTGTTCTAGTTTTGATTTGTTTTGAGATGATAGCATTGGGGTCATGTGAAGGATCCTGAACCCTGCATTGGGAGCTTGTTAGAGTTTAATTGGGTTCTGCTGGGACATTTGGGGGAACATTATTCTCTCTGGGTCTCTAGGGCTTAGATGCTCATATGGTATGAAGCATCCTGAAGTCTGTCTTTGTGCCACCCTGTATTAGCTCATATAAAGCATTTTTACACACTTTCCAATGACTTTTTCCAGCCTGTATTGAGCACCCCCAGTGGCAGGAGAGCATTACCACCCAAGGCAGCTTGTGCCATCTTTGGATAGTTCTGCCTTTTAAAGAAAACTTTTTTCCTTTTAAGCCTCCCTCAAAAGGGCTTGAATTTTTTTCACTATCTAATTCTAGTTCTGGTTCTCACAAGTGGGAACCCACAGTGGGGGATGTTTCCTATTCCCCACACAGATCTTTTCTCAGCCCTGCAGCCAGGGCAGTCTTTTTAACCCAAGTCAGATCCTGCCATTCTTGGGCTCCCCTTTTTGTTTTGTAAAAGCCAAGCCCTGGAAGGCCAAATGTGATGTGGTGCAGCCACGTTACTGACATCTTTTCGTACTCTTTGCCAGAAACCCTGGTTTCTGTGCTGTTCCCCAGACACACAGACATGGTCCTACTTAGGGCCTTATTCCACCTGTCCCCTCTGCTGGAAAGATTTTTCCCAAGAAATTCCCTTAGCTCACTTTCTGACCTCCCTCACCCTACCCTCTCACTCCTGATTTGTCTTGCCTTTACCCTAGTCTGTGTTTCCAGAAAGCCGAAGTCAAGAGGTTTATGTGACAGTACTTGACTGGAAAGCATGATCCCAGAAAGCTGGAGCAAGGCTGGGGGAGCACAGTAAAGCAGGAGGGAAATCCCACGGAAGGAGGCCTTGTCAAGCTGGCCACCTCCATTGGTGAAGGGCTGTTCTGCCCCATCTGAGAAACCAGATGAAATGCATCTCCAGATCACTTGGGGGTAAAGGGGCATCTATCCCCTGGCTCCTGTCTTTTAGTGGCTGAGGGTTGCCCCATAGGATGTTAACTTCCCTCCACTCTGGGTTGTGGTACACTAACTGAATGAAAACGTGAATGAGTAAGTGCTGAAAGGGTATCAGAAAACAAGGTTAGTGTCCTTGCTCTGACTTTCTCAGAGTAAAACCTCCAGTTTCTGATTTTTGCAGTCCTGTTCTGGTTGTGCTGCTTTCTGGGGGTCCTGTATCCACTCCACATCCTTTAAAAATAGCACTCTGACTTCCCTTTCCAGGAATTACCTGTCCCCCATGCAACATAACCTGGTGGGATATCCAGGAACTCTGCACCTCCCCTCAACTCCCAAGCAAGGGGTACATGGCCTAGGACAATTGGTTGGAATTTCAATGATGAGCAAAGTGATAAAAACACGAAAACAGGTGGAGCCTACCAATTCCAGTGACGGTCCCCTGGCAGGTTTGTAAAATGGTTTCTGCTATTCATGTTCTCAGCATGGCCAAATTTTGTCCTTTGCTGAGTCTTGTTCTCCACTCTTATTTTTGATTCTGTGAATTTTCCCCATAGTTTGTCAATACATTCCCTTTTATGCTTAAATCAGTTGCCATCTCTGTATGTTTCAACCAAAGGATGCTGACTGATATACCAGGTCTTCTTCTCCACTGGGTCAGCTCTGATGATGAAAGCCCACACCAGAGCTCCAACTGCCCTCTCCCTGGACCTTCAACTTCTCTGCTCTTTGCAATGAAGTGCCCGTCTCAACCCCACGCATTCCCCTCCAAATCCTGCCTTTTCTTTTCTTTCTTTCTCTTTCTTTTCTTTTTGAGATGGAGTTTTGCTCTGCCACCCAGGCTGGAGTGAAGTGGCATGGTCTTGGCTCCTGCAACCTCCACCTCCCAGGTTCAAGCGATTCTCCTGCCCCAGCCTCTAGAGTAGCTAGGATTATAGGTACCCACCACCACACCCAGGTATTTTTTGTATTTTTAGTAGAGATGGTGTTTTCATATTAACCAGGCTGGTCTTGAACTCCTGACTTCAGGTGATCCACCTGCCTTGGCCTCCCAAAGTGCTAGGATTACAGGTGTAAACCACCATGGCTGGCCAAATCCTGCCTTTTCTCTTTCCATTTACAATCAAATGTTTCAAGGGCTGTCCATAGACTGCCCCCACATTTACACTTTCAGTTAATTCGGCAGGCTAGTGTTCCCCCCACAGTGTTGCAGAAACTCTCCTCATCCAGATCACCAGCAGGCATCTTAGGGCTACATACGATGAACACTTTTAAACCTCATTTTTCTTGACCTCTCACAGGAGTTCAATTCTGTGCGCCCTCCTGATTTACCTTCAGCTTTTCTGTCTCCTTCTTCCTCTCTTCTTCACAGGTTTCTCTGCCTCAGCCTGCCTCCTGAATGTTGGTGTTTTTTAGGCTCCAATTCCAAGTCTTAGTCTTTTCGATCCTCATATTCGTTGATATCCTCTGGCTGATTGAATCTATTCTGAGTGTTCTTTAATATCTGTATCCTAATGACTCAAAATATACATCTCAAGGCATGAACTCTCTTCGGGGCTTCTTACGTTTATGTTCTCCTCGACATCTCTATTTGAGTGTTTCACAGGCATTTCAAAGTCAACATGTCCTAACTGATTCTGAAATATATTTTCCCTTCTGGTGTTCCATAAAATTTTTTATCTTAACCACTTTTAATTGCACAATTCAGTGGCATTAAGTACATTCACATTGCTCTGTAACTATCCCTGCTGTCTATCTCCAGAACTTTTTAATCACTCCAAATGGAAACTATCAAATCGATTTCATAGACCAATGACAACCACCATTCAGCTTTCTGTGTATGGATTTGACTATTTTACCTGGTTTGCTTTAATATAGAGAGAGTCATTTCTTTTCTTCATTTTTCCAGTGGCACAGTAGCCACAATATTTGTCCTGTGTCTGGCTTATTTCACCTAGCATAATATTTTCAAGGTACATGATATTAAAACATATATCAGAATTTTTTTCTTTTTAAGGCTGAATTGTATTTCCTTGAATGTATATACCACGTTTTGTTTATTTACTTAATCAATTTTTTGTTGCTACAACAGAATACCTGAAACTGAGTAATTTATAAAAGAAATAAATATATTTCTTACAGCTATGCAGACTAAGAAGTCTAAGGATGAGGGGCTGCATCTGGTGAGGGCCTTCTTGCTGATGGGGACTCTTTGTGGCATCACATGACAGGCTTAGCATGCTAGTGTGCTCACTCAGGCCTTTCTTCTTTTTCTTATAAAGTCACCAGTTCTCCTCCCATGATAACTCATTAATCCATTAACCTATTAATCCATGAATGGATTACTCCATTTGTGAGGAAAAGCCCTCATGATCCTATCACGTTTTATTTTTATTTATTTATTTATTTATTTGAGACGGAGTTTCGCTTTTGTTACCCAGGCTGGAGTGCAATGGCACGATCTCCGCTCACCGCAACCTCTGCCTCCTGGGTTCAAGCAATTCTCCTGCCCCAGCCTCCTGAGTAGCTGGGGCTACAGGCGTGCGCCACCATGCCCAGCTAATTTTTTGTATTTTTAGTGGAGAAGGGGTTTCACCATGTTGACCAGGATGTTCTCGATCTCTTGAACTTGTGATCCACCTGCCTCGGCCTCCCAAAGTGCTGGGATTACAGGCGTGAGCCACCGCGCCCAGCCCCTATCACATTTTAAAAGCCTCACTTTTCAATACTGCCACACTGGGGATTAAGTTTCAATGAATTTTTGAGGGGACAATCAAACCATAGCATTCTGTCTTGGCTCCCAAAACTCATGTCCTTCTCACATACAAAGACACATATTCCATTTGCATAGCCCCAAAGTCTTAACTTGGTTCAGCAGCAACTTAAAGGTTCAAAGTCATAAGTCTTATATATGAGTCTGTGAAGTCAAAGCAAAATATCTACTTCTATATCTACTTCTAATATACAATGGTGTGATAAGCATAGGGTACACATTCCTATTCCAAAAGGGGGACATAGAAAAGCAAAAAGGGGTAACAAGCTCTGAACAACTCAGAAACTCAAGACAGCAGACACAGGGTCTTAAGACTCCAGAATGATCTCCTTTGACTCCATTTCTGGCATCCTCTACACACTCGTATGGGGGTTGGGCCCCACAAGCCTTGGGTAGCTCTGCCTCTGAAGCTTGGCTGGGGTCAGTCCATCCAGTTTTCCCAGGTTGGCATTACATGCTGAAAGCTCTTGGGTCTCGGTGGGTGGCGATTCCATTTCCAGTGCCCATGAGACGCCGCCCTATTGAAAACTTTCTGTAGCAGCTCTGACTCTACATTTCTGTTTGGCCTTGCTCTAGCAGAGGCTCACTGTGGTGACTCTGCTGCTGCAACAAGTCTCTGTCTGGGCTTTCAGGCTATCAGTTATGATTTTTGAAACTTAGATGAGGGCTAATAAGCCTCCACAGCTCTTGCTTCTTGCAAGTCAGCAGAGTTAGCACCATGTGGATGCTGCCAAGGTTTATGACTTACCTTCCAGATCTGGAGAATGAGCCATACCTTTACCTGTTTGAGTCCTGCCTGATGTGGCCTCAGAGTACTGTGCCAGGGTACAGAGTCTCAAGGTAGTCTTGGGCAGTAAGCCCATAGAAAATGCCTGGGTTTGCTCCCTGAAACCATTCTTTCCTCCTAGGCCTCTGGGCCTGTGATAAGAGGGGAAGCCCTGAAGATCTCTGAAATGCCTTTGAGGTCTTTCTTCCATTGTCTTGAGGAATAGCACCTAGATCCCTTCTAGCCATGCTAATCTCTTTAGCAAATGACCTCTGGGCTACATCCTTTCCTTTTCACTCTTTACGTGGCTAGGCTGAGAGATTTTCAAATATTTCCACTCTGCTTACTTTTTAATTATAAATTCTTTCAATTGTTTTTTTGTTCCTCAACCTCAGTGTGAGCTGCCAAAAGTAAACATGCAGCTTCTTGTTTTGCTTAGAAATTTATTCTTCCAGATACCCTAGTTCATCACAACCAAGTTTGGCCTTCCACAAAGTTCTTGGGTGTGGACACAGTTCAGCCAAGTACTTTGCAAATTTATTACAAAGATGGCCTTTATTCCAGTTCTAATACTTTGTTTTTCGGTTTTATTTAAAACCTCATCAGAATGGCCTTTACTGTTCATATTTCCGTCAGCATTCTGGTCATGACCACTTAACCCATCTCTAAAGAGTTTCAAACTTTCCGTAGTTCTTTTTCCTTCTAAGCCTTCATCACAATCTAAGCATTTCCTAGACTTCTCCTCCAAATTCTTTCAGCCTCTGCCCACTACCCAATTCTAGAGCCAATTCCAGATTTTCAGGTATTCATGACCAGCAGCACCCTACTTCTTGGTACCAATTTTTCCATCTTAGTCTGTTTTCTGTCACTTATAACAGGATATCTTAAACTCCATTCATCCATTGAAAGACATTTGTATTGTTTCTACCTTTTGGCTATTGTGAATAATGCTTCTGCAGTCATTAGTGTACAAGGATTCATCCGTTTAAATTCTTACTTTCAATTATTTAAATAATTTTGTTGTTATTAAAAATGGGGCATTTGGAGTACAGCCACCTCTTCCAGTCTTTGCAGACTGGCTCTGTGACAGAGAAGCCCTTCACTAATTAGCTGTGCGTGCACTGCACCTAGGAATCAGCTAGAGGTGAAAGCGTAAAGTCTTTTCAGTTCTTTTTTGAGCATGCATCTTGCCTGGGCCTATGGCTTTTTCAGTTTCCCAGTATACAGGTCTGCGTTTGAATGTCTTCATTTCCCAGAGTCTCACTCCAGCCTCTCCTCTGGGTGTCAGATGATCTATTGTATAGCTCCACCTGTAGTCTCTTGCCCCTGGTGTCTGTGAGTCTGTAGTTTCCTTGAAGCTTTCTAAAGCAGTCTCCCATGCCTGACACCCTAGGTTAAAGAGGGAGATCAGCCCTCCAAGCAGCCCCACAAAGATGTTAAAACATTGCAAATAAGGTCTGATCTGCTCCTTCCATTCTGAGGGAGGATATTGGGCATGGGCTGCTGTCTCTTCCCTGTGCCACACCAGAGAAAGCGTGGGTCAAGGGTGAATAAAAACACCATGAATTTCCCAATGTTTCGAATGTGGCTTTTTCTTGATTGAGCATTCACTTCTTTGCTGTGGACCTTTTACCATTTTCCAACACTTTTATAAGATTATTTTAATTGCATCCAGTCTCTGGTTGTTATTTGATGTTTCTCTGAGGGGAACATGGGTTTGGATCTTCTCGGTCTGCCATTTCACTGCAGTGCACTGTTCTCCCTGTTCTTGCCTTCCTGCAACCCGGCCTCCACACAGGGCCATAATGATACCTCACACATGCTGTTCCATCTGTTCCTCTTTTTTCTTTGCCAGGCTAATTCCAACTCATTTTGTTTCCAGCCTACACTCTTTCCTCTTCATTTTATCCATTCAAGAATAAAATAGATGCTCCTGTTAGAGCATGTATATTTCCCTCTGCTTTCCATTTCACAGGCTCCCCTTCCAACTCTAAGCCTTTATGATTCTCAAAGTATACTTAGGGAAGCAAGTATTTACAGAGTCATGGGATGTTATAGTTGGAAGAACCATGAGGGACTCAATCACTTCATTTCAAAAATGACAAAATGTGATGAGAGTGTGGGAGTGACTAACCCCAGGGCCTGCTGTCAGGTGGTGGTAGAGCAAAGCATTCAGATCCCATCTAGTTTTAGTCCAGAACTGTTTACCAGGACTCTTCTTGATCTGCTATAAAGATATTTCAATCTAAGGAGGCCTCACCTGCCTCTCTTATTGCCTCTTATACTTGCTACAGATGGGGAATTCTAGGTTTGCTTATGGGCTTTGCTCCTATCTTGGCAAAGATTTCTGTGTGATGGTTCTTTCTTTGCACACATTGCTGCATACCACATAATGAACTTGTTAGATGTATCTTATGTGTTATAAATAAACTCCTCAGGGAAGTTCTTGGATCCTGGGGCTCTCCCATTGGAACTTCTGTTTGCTCGTCTTGATGTTCAAGCCAGGAAGAGAACTACAGGCACCAAATTAGACTTCCAGAAGCTGAAATTATTAGTGTAGGGTTGGGAAAAAGTGCTGCCTTTATTGCTTTCCTCATGCCCCTCTGGACAGAGGACCAGCTCAATGGGAAGGCTCCTCCTGGGGGTCAGGACCCCTGGGAACTGAGAAGACTGCCAACTAAGGAACATGTCCAACATAGTAAGCCCACAGACTATCAGAGCTACAAGAAAAATTAGAGATGCTTTGAGCTAGGGCCCTTATTTTGCAGATGAGAAACTGAAGCCCAGAGAAACTAGGAAACTTGACCAGCATTGTGTGTCATGGGGTAAGAGAAGATCATGAAATTTGGGGTCAGAAAACCCTTGAGTGCTGATTCTGCTACTTACCAGCTCTGTAACCTCATTTTTCTCCTCATCAAAATGGAAATAGTACTATCTGCCTTGGAGGGCTATTGCCAGGAATAAATAATACTCTGTCTGTGATAATGCCTGCTACAGAGCACATGCTCACTGAATGCTCATGCTCTTCTTCCAACCTCTTTCTCTTTTAATTTGCAGCTTTCTCTTTGAGTTCTGAAAGGCTCTTTCTTCTCTGTGATTTCAGTGAAGCTTGGTTGGTAAATACTTAAAAAAAAAAAAAAAAAAGAGAACAGCAAGGGTTAACTCTGCAGCTTATAATTGATTTATTTTAATATATATATATATATTTATTTTCTTCTCATATTTATTTCAAAGCAATGATTTCATTTTTCCAGAAGCATGATGGCCACTCTTCGTTCTTCAAAGATAGCTATTTAAAAAAATAATCCTTAAACAGAAAACACCAGTGATTTTCTGGGCTCCGTTCCCATTGGCTGGAATACCCCAGAGGAATTCGGTTCTTTCCCAAGTCCCATTCTGGTTCTCTGTAGGACTCCTAGCTAAGGAATTTCCTTTGGAGTCATTTTTGGCATTGCCTGAGTATTGCCACATGCACCGGGGAAATGAAATTCGCCTGTTGGATGACTATGTTGTTACAGGGCCTTGTGGAGGTGGTTGCATTAGTGGTTGTGGTAGAAGAGCTCATTGGTCTGGGAGTCAGGCAACCTGGGTTTCAGCCCTGGTTTAACCATTATATAGGCTGCCGGCCTTGGGTGACACAGTATTTATTTTATTTTATTTTTCTACTTTTTTTTTTTTTTTGAGGCATGGTCTTGCTATGTTGCCCAGGCTGGAGTGCAGTGGTTATTCACAGGCACCATCCCACTACTGATCAGCACGGGAGTTTTGACCTGCTCTGTTTCCAACTTGGGCCAGTTCACCCCTCCTTAGGCAACCTGATGGTCCCCCGCTCCCGGGAGGTCACCATATTGATGCCGAACTTAGCGCAGACACCCAATCGGCATAGAGCACTACAGCCCAGAACTCCTGGGCTCAAGCGATCCTCCCACCTCAGCCTCCCAAGTAGCTGGGACTATAGGCACACACCACTGTGCTGGCGGGTGACGTAGTCTTTCCTCTCCCCTAGATATCAGCTTTCTCTTCTGTTAAGCAAACAGATGTGCCCTGAAGGGTCTCTGCCAGATTTGATCTTAATCGCAAGCTGCCACTTAGCCCTACTTGGGGGGAAGAGGGGAATTTGGAATGGTATCCTAACCCTGACTCTTCCAACAGGTGATCTGGTTGTTACCCCAGGATTTCAGTCTGCCTAGCTTGGTTTGGTGTTTAACCCTCTTATTTGAAACCTTCATAACATCTTTCTTTCCTTTCCTGTCTGGAAACAAACATATCTTTTCTATCTGACTTTTCTCTAAAGGAATTCAAGTTTTTAAAGGCAGTTACCTTGAAAGGTTTTATCTTATAAAAGAACTTGGGCAGTAGTGATGAAACTTTTTTTTATCCTCTCACTTCTTTTAAAATAAGCCCAATAATTCTACATCACCATCTTAATAGGGTCATAGTGATATTTACAGAATGTAATAAAGTATTCCTGAGTTTCAAGATTCATTCATTTAATAGATGTTTCTTGAGTGCATATTATGTGCCAGATATTGTTCTAGACGCTTGGGGATATGGCAGAGAGAAAAGCTGCTAAATTGCTGTTATTGTGGATAGAAGAGCTAGATAACACACAATATAAGTTGACATGTGTGGTATATTAGATAGAGTTACATACTGAGAAGAAGAACAAAGTAGATGAGGGAGATAGGAAGGGGAGGGAATGAAGTTACAATGGAAACTGGTAGTGAGGGAAGGCCTTACAAAGCAGATGACACTGGGAAAAACAACAACAAGAAGATAAAGAAACCGAGTAAGAGGAAGGGTATGTGCCAAGGCCCTGAGGCAGGAGCATCCCGAAATGTTCATACACGAGGGGGCTAATGTGTGCAGTAGGACCAAAGTGATAACAGGGATCATTGTCAGAACTTTGGTTTTTAATCTTCATAGACAGGAAGCCCCTGGAGAAGTTGAGTGGCAGGGTGATGTTACCCAATTTGCTATCACCAAGTTGATAATAGACCACAGAGATACAAGAATGAAAGGGAAAATATTAGCCAGGAGGCTCCAGCAGAACTCCATGCAGGAGGTGGTGTTGGCCTGTTCCAGGGTGGTAGCAGCCGTGGTTGGGTCTGGATATACTTTAAAGGCAGAGCAGAGAGGATCTGCTGGTGACTCAGATGTATCTTTGGAGAGAAGTCAAAGATGCCCCAGGATTTTTGGCCTGGGCAACTGGAAGAACGGAGTGTCTACTTTCTGAGAGGAAGAAGGCTGTGAGGAACAAATTTTGGGGCAATCTCAGGAGCTCAGTTTTGGACGTGGACATTCTGTTAGACGTTAAACATAAGAAATGCCAGGGTGGCAGTTGAAATATCTGGAGTTTAGAGGAGGTGCCCTCGCTAGAGATGAACTTGGAGAGCCATCAGCACTTAGGTGGTATTAAACGGCATAAGTCTAGATGAGATTATTTAGGGAGTGAAGGTAGAGAGGAAAGAAAAGAGGCCAAAGGGCTGGGTTTGGGGAATCCCCATGTAGAGAGGTTGGAAAAACAAAGAGAAACCAACAGGAAGACAGTGGACACTGAGCCACAGAGAGCAAGATTCCCTGGGGCTTTCAGAGCCTTGGGAGTGGAGTGAGGACTGGAATCTAGGCCTTCACAGCCAGGTTCGGAGCTCTGTCCACTGACCCAAGGCTACTCTCTCACGGCACCAACCACTTCTTGTACTGGAATCCTGCTGATGTCCCTTTCATAGGTCACATTGTTTCATCAAATCTGAGCAGGAGGTAGATTTTTTGTCTCTATTTTTTTTTTCAGTGCACTTGAAGTACTTTATAATTTTAAAATGCACTCAAATGAAAAGACTTGGTGGGAGGCCCAGACTGCTAGCATGGATTTGGGCGCCAGACGTGCAAACTCAGACCAAAGGGAGATGTCAGAGCCGTTTAAAGGAATGATTCTGTTGTCTTGGATCCCATTGGCAGGTCTGGGCCACATGGGAGCATTTAACTGGCATGGATTAAATAAGCCAGATGGTCCCAGGCGATGGGCAAGATGGGCTAACGTCACAGGACAAACAGCCTGAGGGGAGATGAGAGTCCTCACTTTCAAAATAGGTCAGCATCTTCTGAGGCCACAGGCCTGGTCTACATCAACACTGTGACCTTTGGATCCCCAGGGCTTGCTCTGGTTTGTGCTGGCCTGTTGGGATCCACTGGGTTATCATAACCTTTTACTTTGTAGAGGTCTCCATGGGGACTGAAAGATGTTGGTGGGGAAGACATGTTTTTGCCCAGGCTGATCTGTTTGTCATTCAGGCACTCACCCTGTGCACCTTCCAGGCACGGTACACCTTCCCTTTGTCATCACACTGCTTTATCCTAATACCCGGTTCCTCTGTGAGGACTCCCTTGGAGCCTTTGTGATCTGCCACGGTGTTGAAATGGTTCTGGTTCTTTTCCCTTATTATCAGAATCTCATTACTAGGAATTGGGTTTTTGTTTCTGCATCCAAATGACATTTTTCTTTTCTTCTTGAAAAAAAAATGCCAACACAGGAAATTCTCAAGTTCAGGGAACCCATGGCTTCCTTTCTTTAGACAAATGCTGATCCCAGTGGGTCACAGAAAGACCAGGGACCTGGAAAACCATGTCTGCATTTGGGTTTTTATTTCTGCCCTCTTTTCTCTCTACTTCTCTACTAATTCACTGTGAAGTGTTAACAGAGGTTGGGAATCTGTTAAAAGTGACTTCTGTAGGCCCATCCCTAGGTTCTCAGAGCCCCCAGAAGGAGATTCCCCTCCTCCCTGTAAGTTGGTCTGCCTCGTTCAGGACCTTTAGGTCTCTTGCCTGATGTACTATAGCCATCTTGAGTCTCCCTCATTTAAAGTTCACTGCATTTAATGTCCCATTTGAAAGGGAAAGCTGATCACATCTCTGTTTGGTTTAAAAATTTTTAGATGGCTCCCTATTCCCCAAACAAGCTGTGTTTTTAAGGCTTTTGATAATCCTGCACTTAGAGATCTTCCCAAATGGTTTGATGTTCTTTCTCCCAAACTGTCTGTCTCTCTAGGGACCATGTCACTCACTTCCCCCCAAATGCCCAGTGTCCTTTCATATCCCAGCATTCTCATATGTTATTCCCCAGTGCCTGGGATGCTTCTCCTCTTCTCTGCTTTACTCCTGCAAGGTAAAACAGCACTGTTCTTTCCAGAAAAACACTAGTGCAGAATTGTCTAAGCAATGGTGTTGCTACTGAAGAGTCACAAAATAGTTCTTGATCATGGGTTACAACACCAGGGAATCGATTTCCTCTCTGTCTCTTACCAGCTGAGTGACCCAAGTCGGAGGCTGCACACTGGCAGGATAGTCTGTAATAATGACTGTCAAACTGAATGTCCATTAAAATCACCGAAGAATCTTTAAAAAAAACCCGGTGCTCAGGCCTTTCTCTAGACCGATTATATTTGGATCTCTGGAGTTGGGACTCAGACATTGGTATTTATGTAAACTCCCCAGGTAATGCCTGTGTGCAGCCTCGATTGAGAACCACTGGTGTGCCAGTTAAGAGACTGGGCCCCAGCGTCCATCAGAACTGGTTTCAAAACCTGGTTCCTCCATCTCCTACCTGAGAGATGGTGGGTCACATTTTTATGACATTTATTTTTAGAACAGTGTTGGAAAAAGTTATGAAGATGGTGCAGGAAGTTCTGATGCATACTATACCAGTTTCCGCTATTATTACCATCTTATATTTGTTCAGTACATTTCTCACAATTAATGAACCAAGATTGATACATAATTATTATTATTATTATTTTTTTTGAGACGGAGTTTCGCTCTTGTTACCCAGGCTGGAGTGCAATGGCGCGATCTCGGCTCACCGCAACCTCCGCCTCCTGGGTTCAGGCAATTCTCCTGCCTCAACCTCCCGAGTAGCTGGGATTACAGGCACGCGCCACCATGCCCAGCTAATTTTTTGTAGTTTTAGTAGAGACGGGGTTTCACCATGTTGACCAGGATGGTCTCGATCTCTTGACCTCGTGATCCACCCGCCTCGGCCTCCCAAAGTGCTGGGATTACAGGCGTGAGCCACCGCGCCCGGCCAATACATAATTATTAAATAAAGTCCATATTTTATTCAGATGTCCACAGTTTTCACTGGATGTTTTTGCTTTTTCCAGGATAGCATCCAGGATATCACTTTGCATTTATTTGTCGTATCTCCTTAGGTTCTGTGTTAGTGTCCTAGGGCTGCCAAAACTGGGTAGCTTAAAACAACAGACATTTATGATTACACAGTTTGGAGGCTAGAAGTCTGCAGTCAGGGTGTTCCCTTCTGAAACTTGTAGAGGAGGATCCTGCCTCACCTGTTCCTGGCTTCTGCTGGTTTGCTGGCAATCCTTAGCATTTCTTGGCTTGTAGCTATAAACTTCAAACTCTGCCTTTATCAAGACATGGTGTTCTCCCTCAGCTGTCTTTGTCTCTGTGTTTTTACTCTTCTTTTTTTTTGTGGTTTGTTTGTTTCTTGGAAATGGGGGTCTCACTCTGTTGCCCAGGCTGGAATGCAGTGGTGTGATTTTGGCTCGTTGCAACCTCTGCCTCCTGGGTTCAAATGATTCTCCTGCTTCAATCTCTTGAGTAGCTGGAATTACAGACACCCAGCAGATGCTCTGCTAAATCCCACCATGTCCGGCTAATTTTTGTATTTTTAGTAGAGACCGGGTTTCACCAGGTTAGCCAGGCTGGTCTCGAACTCCTGACCTCAAGTGATCCACCTGCCTTGGCCTCCCTAAGTGCTGGGATTACAGGTGTGAGCCACCACGCCTACTTTTCTTATAAGGGCACCAGTCTATAGGATTAATTAAGGGCCCACTCTGCTTTAGTATGACCTTTTCTTAACTAATTACATCTGCAATTACCCTATTCCCAAATAAGTTCACATTCGAAGGCACTGGGGCCGGGAACTTAAAAAAACCTTTGGGAAGGCAAAAATCAAACCAATTTTGGGTGGGAATGGTTCCTAAAAAGCCCCTGGTTTTTTTTTTTTATTGCATTTTAGGTTTTGGGGTACATGTGAAGAACATGCAAGATTGTTGCATAGGTACACATGTGGCAGTGTGATTTGCTGCCTTCCTCCCCATCACCTATATCTGGCATTTCTTCCCATGCTATCTCTCCCCAACTCCCCACCCCCCACTGTCCCTCCCCCATTTCCCCCCAACAGACCCCAGTGTGTGATGCTCCCTCCCTGTGTCCATGTGTTCTCATTGTTCAACACCCGCCTATGAGTGAGAACATGTGGTGTTTGATTTTCTGTTCTTGTGTCAGTTTGCTGAGAATGATGGTTTCCAGGTTCATCCATGTCCCTACAAAGGACATGAACTCATTGTTTTTGATGGCTGCATAGTATTCCATGGTGTATATGTGCCACATTTTTCCTGTCCAGTCTATCATCGATGGGCATTTGGGTTGGTTCCAGGTCTTTGTTATTGTAAACAGTGCTGCAATGAACATTCGTGTGCATGTGTCCTTATACTAGAACGATTTATAATCCTTTGGATATATACCCAGTAATGGGATTGCTGGGTCAAATGGAATTTCTATTTCTAGATCCTTGAGGAATTGCTACACTGTCTTCCACAATGGTTGAACTAATTTACACTCCCACCAACAGTGTAAAAGTGTTCCTATTTCTCCACATCCTCTCCAGCATCTGCTGTCTATGGATTTTTTAATGATTGCCATTCTAACTGGCGTGAGATGGTATCTCAATGTAGTTTTGATTTGAGAATGCTCTTGTTTTTGATTACTCTAACAGTTCTGATGAGTGTTTGTCAGGTACTTTGTAGAAAGTCCCTCAGTTGGGATTTGCCTGATGTGTTTCTCATGATTAACCTGGTGTTATGGGATTTGGAGAGGAAGAACACAGAGGTACGAAGCCATTTTCATCATGGCACACAAGGTCACATACTATCTATATGACTTAGCACTTTGTATTAACCTTGATTACGTGGCTGAGGTAGTGTTTACCAGGTTTCTGCGTGGCAGAATTACCGCCCCCCTCACCATTTTTATACTTATTCCTCTGAAAGAAGTCACTGTGCTCTGCCAACACTTAAGGGATGGGGAATTATGCTGCATCTCTGGAGGGCAGAGTATGTACCTAAACTATTTTACATTTTTTCAATAGGAGATCTGTCTATTCTCCCAGTTTTTATTTGTTCAATAATTTATTCATATAAGTATGTTCTCATGAATATTTTATACTTTGGGTTATTATCCAATGCTATGCTGTTTTGTTGCTCAAAATTCCAGCTTTGACCAGCGGAACTCTGTCACTTGGCTCCTGTGTCCCCTTGACATAGCCCAACATTGTGTGGCGCGTTGAACACTTCCTTACTTTCTGGGACTACAAGATGCTCCAGGCTCAGCTTGGATGTTTCTGGCCCCCGTCCTGGAATCGGCCATTTCTTCAAAGAGCCCTTGTTACTTTTATTGGATGATGATATTTTAGAAACCAAGATCTGAGCGCTTAAGAGTGCTCATTGCTGCTGGGGTATTTGTGCTTCTAAGTCAGAGCACATTTTACCCTTCACCACACTTCAGTTTGCTCAACTGTAAAAAGGGGATAAGAATAGTCCTTTCATCACATTTTGTTGTGACAAATAGTAAATGCTCAAAAATGTTAGTGATTATTATTTCCCATGTAACTTTTTATATTTGAGTAAACTTACAATTTTCTAAGTTCTGTCCTATCTGCTAATTCATCAGATTCAACAACCTCAGGAGAGAGGTTATTTTACTGGTGTATAGATGGGGAAATTAAATAAATAAGGGAGTCAGCCTATGTTGCACTAGAACCCAAGTCTTTTGATTTTGAGACTTCTTATTCTAGGCCAAGATTGGCTACCACCTCTGTCACATGAGTGGTCTACACTCCCCTCCCTAACTCCTTCCCAACTCTTGCTTAAAGGGCCTCTTGGTGGTGGTGATTCTTTGATTCCTGATCCCCAATGAACAAGATTAATTCATGGCAGAAATAAAGCATATCCTCCAACCAAGAACAGGCCACTTATTATTATTAGACATGGTGCCATATTTTCAAAGCAAACTTTGAACATATGATTCAAATGTATTAAATGCCACTGATAATAGTACATTTAATAAATGCGTGGCATTTAATAAATGTAATGTGAATGCAGAAACATTGACAATCTGGGACATTTTGATAATTTACAGGAACAATATGACAGGTATTTAAACAGAACTGACCCAAAAACCTAAGACACGCTTTTGTATCTGCAATACAATCTTTCCATCACAGCCTCTCTCCCTTCCTGGTAGTGTAATCCTAATCAAATAGAGCAAAATGTTGACAAATGAAAACAACTCACTAGAATCATCAGTGCATAAAAAAACATACAAACCAAACAGGGAACTTTGACTCAATGCAGATGTTTATTGGAACGAATGTTTGGTTTTCCATAAGAACAACAGCTTCTGTTGTTCATAAAAACCAGGCGTGAGTATGATTGCTAACAGCAGCACTCATGGTTGAAATTACAGCTTCAGTTACACCAACTGTATTCTAGAGTGGTGGGCTTTGGTTGCACAAAGAGGAGATCTTTTTAAGAGGTGGCACATTAAAAATTTTTTCTTATTTATTTTTTAAAAATTAATATGCACAATTAATTCAAAAGGCAGCAATTTTAAAGTTGGAATGAGCTGCTTTTGGTGGTAGTGAGTTTCTCATCATTAGAGATGCTCAAGAATGAGGTCATGATGTTAGAAAAGGTGGTCCTCACAGACACTTCAACCCTCTACTTCTATGGCTCTGTGAGATATTTGGGTTTCTTGGACCTTAGCAACAGTGCAGGAGCTGGCACATCTAATCAGTGCTTTTGGATTAAGGAGAAGCCTGGGTTCCGTGACCTACTTAGACATTTTCTCAGAATAAGAATGAAATTGCAATTGGAAGAATAAACAATAAACTGGGTCCAGCCAGAAGTCAGTATTTGTGCACAAATCTTGAGGCCATTTCACGTTCTGTTTAGAATTCAAACTTTAAGGAGAAAAGCTGTTTTTGGTGTTGGTTCTGATCCCAGAACACGGGTCTACTGGACACGTGTTTTTGTGGGAGAGCTGGTATAATAAAAGAAACCTTGAGTGGACATTTACTATTGTTCTCCCTCCAGCTGGAAGGCCTGCCTCTGTCTTATCTGTGGAAACGTCCACTCTTCTCAAGGCTCTGGTCCAACCATCTCTTCTGGAAAGCTTTCTTGATTGATATCTCCTCCCCCAACACCTTCATGCCAGAATGGTCTTTCTTTTACCTCCATGGCTCCCCAAAACAGCACTTGGCTGGGTTTATTCTGCTACACAGTAGTCACTTACATATGTTTCATGTCGTCCAATAGGAGCTTCTAGAAGGCATGAATGATACACTCCTCATCTAGGTAGTTCCCACAGCAGTCAGCACAGCCTGGGACGTTGGGTTGTGCCCAGGCAGTGCTTGAAATAGGAAGGTATGGTGTCTTGGAATGCCTTGGGGGTGATTCCCAAACTGCATCACAGTTCTTCTTTGGTATTTAAAATGGAGTTCCTGCTAGCTTGACAAGTGTCTGATGCAGCTGGGTCGCATTGCCACCTTCCCTTTACAGAATAAACAGCAGGGCACAGACAGGTAGAATGACTTGTTTATAGAACCAGAGGCAGGCTGTGAATGGCTGTCCCTGAGTATTCAGCCTAGGGCTTAATATATATAAGTTCTCATTCTCAATTATCTTCCTCTTTTTTTTTCAGTAAGAGACCTGGAATTATTCCAGCAGCTGCATACAGGTCAAGAGTTAAAATCCCCGGGGAAGATCAGTTTCTACAAAACGGAAGACAGGAACTTAGAGCTTCTGATCCCTAGGAAGGCTTATATCTTGGAGCTGTGGAGGGCATAAGGTCTCTAGAAGCTTCCTGAGAGAGGATGGGAGAGGCATTCTGCTTGGAAAACAGTTATGGCCTTGTAAGGTTAGGGAGTTCAGGGTGAGGCTCAAGGGTGAGGAGTTGGGAAACAGCTGCTTGGGGTCAGCTGTGAACATAGGAAGGAAGAGTGCAGGGACTGGGGTACAAACTACAAGCGCTCACCTGGTGCAGCCCAGTTTCCCAAGATGGGAAGGAGGCCAGGGCCCACAGCAGATGCTTTGCTAAAGAATAAGGAGGGATCCCTTGATTGCACTTTGCCTGGCCTATGTCCTTGGGAACTCGCTCATAGTGGAAAGGGGTGGATATTGCAGGAGCAGCAAAGTTTTGTCTGCATCAAAGTTCCTTTGAACCTAATGTAATTTTTGCCTTTTGGTTACATTGGCTTTAACTCATCTTATCAGGGGGAAAATGGCTTCACTGTATATTAGATCCTCAGAGGTTGGAGGGCCCTTTGAGATGAGGGAAAGGGACTTGCATAGGGTCATCCAGGTGGCGAAAGGCAGAGTTAAATCTAGAACTAGGTGTCTGCCTTCTGAAAACACAATTCCCAGGATCCCTCCTGTACCTGCTTCTCTCAGGCGCTCCTGCAGCCTATTGTCTAGCGCATGTTCCTAGCCACATAGCTAGGGGACATACCGGAGGACTCAGAATCTTGTCTGTTTTACTTTTTTAGGGGTGAGGGTGAAGACTGATGCGGGGAAAGTTGCATGGTGGCAAAAAAGCATAGAACATTTAAGGGCAGGTGGAGATGGTCAAGGCTGAGAGGAGAGGCGTGTCCCTGATCAACCCTCAGACCCAGGCAGGGTTTGTAAGAGAGCTTCGTCTGCCTGGTAGACACGCTGACCTTCTGCTAAGTTGCAATTATTGAGAACTTAGTGCATGTTCTGCACTGTTAAGTGCTATATCTCTGTTAATTTTTTCCTCCTCAGACCCTTATGAGGTAGGTAAGGTATACCATTTCCATCTTATGAAGAAACTGAAGTTTGAAGAGGTGAAGTCACCTGCCCAGCACTGCAAATTAGTAAGTGGTAGAGCCTGGATTTGGCCTTGTGTTCTGACCACTTCCCTGCTCTGCCTCTTTAAAGACAGTGAAAGGGAGCAAAGATACCTGCTCTATTGCCCAGGAATGGATAGGCTGAAGGAGGGGGCAGGGAGGAAGGAAAGGAGAAATGGTCGCTTGCATCAGAGGACTGTCTTCTGCTGCTGACTGACCATAGCAGGTGCTGCTGGGGCTGAGGAACCAAATTCAGTTCTTCACTCTGGTGACTCTCTGGATCCAGTCCTTGTTGTGGTGGATGGAGGAGTACACTCCATAGCGGTCCTTCTTCCCGCAGTCGTCACCCCAGGACACAATACCCACCAGGTGCCAATGGCCTCTTTCTCGATTAAGGGTCACCATGGGGCCTCCAGAGTCACCTGCACAGGCATCCTTTCCTCCTAGATGAAAAAGAGACGCAGATGAAGATAAAATGCCCCTCCACAGCCTAAATCCAAAGGCAGTTTCTTTCTCCCACGTCTGGGTTGTAGTTCAGAGAATTGAGCACTAGAGGGCAGAGCAGACTGTTGGACCAAACCTGGACTCCGGGCAGTTCTAGGTCAGGCTGCACCGAAGCTCACATGATTCTAGAAAGCATTGGTTCAGGCTTCTTTTTCTTTTCTCTTTTCTTTTTCCTTCCTTCCTTCCTTCCTTCCTTCCTTCCTTCCTTCCTTCCTTCCTTCCTTCCTTCCTTCCTTCCTTCCTTCCTTTCTTTCTCTCTCTCTCTTTCTTTCTTTCTTTCTTTCTTTTTCTTTCTTTCTTTCTTCTTTCTCTCTCTCTCTCTTTCTTTCTCTTTCTTTCTTTCTCTTTCTTTCTTTCCTTCTTTCTTTCTCCCTTTCTTTCCCTCCCTCCCTCCCTCCTTCCTTTCCCTTCCCTCCCCTCCCCTCCCGTCCCCTCCCCCCCCTCTCCTCCCCTTCCCTCCCCTCCCCTACTTCCCCTCCCCTTCCCTCTCCTTCCCTTCCCTTTCCTCTCTTCTTCTCTTCCTTCCTTCCTTTTCTTTCTCTCTCTCTTTCTTTCTTTCCTTTTTGCCTTCCTTCTTTCCTTTTCTTTTGAGATGGAGTTTCGCTCTGTCACACCCAGGGTAGAGTGCAGTGGTGTGATCTCAGCAAACTGCAACCTCTACCTCCCACATTCAAGCAATTCTCCCACCTCAGCCTCCCTAGTAGCTGGGACTTACAGGGACCTGCCACCGCTTCCGGCTAATTTTTGTATTTTTAGTACAGATGGGGTTTTGCTGGTCTCAAACTCCCAACCTCAGGTGATCCACCTGCCTTGGGCTCCCAAAGTGCTGGGATTACAGGCGTGAGCCATTGCACCCGGCCTCCTTAAGGGAAACACTGGAATTGGAAAGGGAATGATGGACATTCTGTAGCAATCTTCTCTCTGATGCATCTTCTCCTGTGGCATCCCTCCTTCCACAGCCTTCCTCCAGTCCCCTACACCCCCACACGGGCAGCCCAGCAGTCTGGAGGCCTCTGTGCTCCCCTGCTGGCTCTGCACCACTCCCTGGCTGGCAGCACCCCTGTTGTATCCCAACCTCTTAACCCACCTTCCTTCTCCCCAGCACAGATCATGTCCATGGTCACTTTCTTCTTCAGTGGGGCATAGGCCTTCTGACAGGTGCCATGGTCAACAGTCGGGATTTCAATCTAGAACACAAGGCTGTTATTGGCCCCCACCCCTGGCTGAGAAGCCTCTGCTGTTACGATGCCCTTGAAGCTGCCTCCTCTCCACTCCATACCTGAAAGGACCTGTGTCTCCCTTAGACTTGGTCTAAGAGAATGCTTCATGCTATAGGTAAGGGAACAATTGAATAGAGAATCAGGAGACCCATGTTCTAGGGCAGTCTTGGCTATGAAGACCTTGGCTGTGTGAACTTGGGCAAGTAACGTGCCCTCTCTGGCCTCCAGTTCTCTCATCAGTAAGACTGAGATAATAATACTTGCCTAGGAGACATATTATTTCGATAGGACAATGTATACAAAAATGACGGTCAGTTTTCTTTTCTCACACCCCTACTGTGGGACCTAGGACATGTGGCTTAACCATTGTTTTTCAGACTCTGAGACTCTGTTTTCTCATCTGAAAGATGGAAGTTTCAATATTTGATATACTAATCATTGTTCAAAGAGGAAATGCATGAACAAGTGCTTTGTAAACTACACACTCTGGATAAATATTATTTACTGTGGAGTTATCACTGCTGGCTTTGCAGCAAGCTCTTTCTTTTTCTTTCTTGATGGAGTCTCGCTCTGTCACCAGGCTGGAGTGTGGTGGCGCAATCTTGGCTCACTGCAACCTCCACCTCCCAGGTTCAAGCGATTCTTCTTCCTCAGCATCCCAAGTAGCTGGTGTTACAGGCATGCACCACCACGCCTGGCTAATTTTTGTATTTTTAGTAGAGATGGGGTTTCACCGTGTTGGCCAGGATGGTCTCGATCTCTTGATCTCGTGATTCACCCCTGTCAGCCACCCAAAGTGCTGGGATTACAGGCATGAGCCACTGCGCCCGACATCAGCAAGCACTTTCTTATGTTGTCCTCCTTCACTATAGTATGAGCATCTGTCTAGACACTAGATCTGTGTTATACGCATTTCTATCTTACATAGCTTGGAGCTTAGTAAATATTCAGGAAAAATTTTTTTTGGATTGCAGCAAAATTGATGCATAAAAATAAGGCATTGTGACTATTATTGCCCTTGAGCCAGTGTGGGGTAACTGTTAGAGTAGACGTCTGTAATTAAAAAAGGAAACATGTGATTCTCCTTCAGTCAAATCAAGAACTGAATGGGCCATATTCTCTAAACGAACAACTCCTGTGGCCCTTGCTGGGAGGAAACCAGAGGCCATTCAGATCCCTCTTGGGCCATAGCCTTCCCTGGATAAGGGGAGAGGAAGCCACGGCAGGTTGGTCCCGAGGACAGGTCCTCAGCAACGTTTGAGCACCAGAGGAACCCTGATTCATCGTTCAGGTATCATTTCAGCATCACTTCCTTTGGGAATCCCTCATGAATCCCTGAGATGAGATCAGGCCCTCTTTTATATGTTCTGGAGTGTCCTCCACTTCTCTTTCACCACTTTATGACATCCATACCTACTTTCTGTCCACCCCGCTTGACCATAAACCCAAGGGGGCCAGGGACCAGATCTGTCCTTTTACCCCAGCACAGCTAGTGGCTAGTACAGCATCTGGTACAAGGTAAACACCAAATGGATCCCTGGGAGTTAGTGAATGAAGGGATGAATGGTTGTTGTGACTCCCAAATTTTAAAGTGTATCAAAATACACTTTTCATAAAAATATACTTGGAAGAATTTAGAAACTGGCTGTGTCAGTCATAGGCCCCAGTAATACCACAGCCAGGCTGCTCTTGGAGGACAGCTCATGCTGCCCCATAACTTTGCAGTTGGAAATAGTATCTTATGGTCTAGAGAGGCAAAACGACTTGCTTCAGTCACCCAGCAAGTTAGTAAAAGCCAGGACTTGAAATCATGGCTCCTCAATCTTAGTTCAGTGTTTTTCTTCCTGAAATGACAGGAAGGTGAACTTCTAAATGTAATTTCAAGTTCATTACTGCAAGGATTGTGGTTCTCAAGAGCCTGGCTCATTATGGCCAATTTGGTGTGCAGCTCTCATGGTGCACAGCTGGATTATCACCCATGGGGCTGTCTAAACCTGCGGCTTTCTGGGAGAATTTTCATAAGCTAAGACTTTAATAAGCTACCATGAGAACTTAACAGTGTTTAGAGGCTAGAGTCCATGACATGTAGAACAAACAGATCAGGCTTTCTGGGATTCAAAGTCCCATTGAACTTTGGAGGTGGGCCTGGGCTCCTAGCTTTCTGCTCACCAACCCCCACCCAAGCCTCGAAATCTCTAAGGGAACAATGTGAGCAGGAAGGCTCCGTGCAGGGCTGAGGTGTCACTGTCTGTGAGTTATAAAATGAACCTCACCTCCATCAGGGTCTCTGGGAATCTTTGCAAGAACTGCTTCCCCCAGCCACTGACAATGACCATGGCTCCTGGAGGGGAGAAGACACTGTGAGAACTGAGAAGCTATCTGGGGGGTGTTGGGGGGTTGCAGCTTGCAGCTCCGTCGTCCTCTGTCTGTGGAGAAAAGACTGAATTATTCTTCTCAGTGAAAGGTAGCATGGTAGGGAGGAAGACGTGAAAGGCAGCTGGGCAAGAGATCGCCTTCAGGAGAGCTATGAGCACTAGTTTCTATATGTGTTACCGGTTTACTTGTTTAGCTCTCTATTCTGTCCTGCCCCCAACTAGCCTGAAACCTAGGCTCCGTGAGAGCATAATCTCATTCTTCTTGTTCACTGCTATATCCCCATGCCTATAACAATGCTGGCACATAGTAGGTGTTCAATCAAGAACAGCGAGTAAATGCAAAGCCCAGCCTAGTCCACTATATGCTATGCTGCCTTCAGCAAGCCCTCCTCTTTGCCCCAATTCTAAGCCTCAGTTTTCCGATCCATAAAATGAGGATGCTGGACTTGGTCTTCTCTAAAACCCTTTTCAGACTTGACATTCTAGAAGTCTATGAAGTTGGTAACTCTGTGGGGCAACGTGGAAGTGGGTTGAGCACTGACAGAGCAATTAGTTTCTCATCTGAAAAGGAGCCTGGATACTGAAAACAGCATTGAACTTAAAGTCAGAAAAACTGTCCTACATCCCCAGATCTGCTTCATACAAGCTGCCTCTTGGGTGAGTCACCTCACCTTGCTGACTCTTAGTTTTCTTGTTTGTGAAATGAGGCTGCAATGCAGCCTTGCAAGGCTTGCGTGATGCACACATAAGTTGATGAACATAAAGCACCTGGCACATGGTAGGCACCTGGCACCCAATGAGTCAAAGCCAGCTACACTTGTGCCTTTCCTGTTGGCTCAGTTCCCCCAAATACTCCTCGGATTACATCCCAGCCACTTTTATTTTGAGCTAAAGGAAGTGAACTGTCATGTGGCGCCACTGAAATTAGAATGAAAAGGAAGCCAATTGGCATCGGTGGTCTATGTTTAAGTATGATCTCAAACATGGAAATATCACAGCCACCACATGGGGTATTATCTCTGGTGTAGAGATGAGGGGATTGAGGCGTACTGAGGTTAAATAACGACCTTAAGATCACTTAACTGGGAAATGGCCGCAGCGGGGTTTGAGCTGTGCTGAGTATTAAGCCATTGTCCCCCCATTCCAGACTTACCCTTCTATACTCTGCTTTGTGGCACTGGGGATGAGACGCTGAAGTGGCAGCTCTACTTTGCTAGCTGGTTTTCTGAAAACAGGGGGCACTTTCAGAAAGGCAGGAAGACTTGCTGCGGTTGGTGGCATCAGCCTGGTAGTGGTTTGTCACCCCAGTAGTGGCCATTGTTTCCAGCTGTTTTCCTTAGCACATGAGCCTCTTCTGCAGACGTTCAAGTTCTGGCTCCATAGGGCCCCTTTTCCAAGCTTCTAGTTTCTGCAAACTCCAGGTTCTTACCTTTGCTTCCTCAGCCCTAGGGTTGGTGTTTTTTCCCCTGCATGTACCATCCCTGTGATCTCAGCTCTTCCCTTTACTTCTCCAATGCTCCAATGCCCTCTATTAAATTCAGTTACTATAACTAGTCTAGTTTTTGTTTTTCTATCTGGACCCTTAGGTCTGTCTGTTTACTATGTGCTTCCCTACACTTTTGCCACCTTGGACCCAGTTCTTGGCTGCTTGAGGGGAAGCAGCTGGTGAGTCATGCAGACACTGTCAGCTGGCTTAATTGGCACGAGTGCTTCACCATCATGAAGACGGACTCCCTGTGGAGGCACCAGCTGCCCTGCAGAGGTGGAGGTAGGGGAAGGTACCTTCCTGCTGGGGTCCCTCGGGGAGACAGATGGGCATCACGAAGGTGTTCAGCACTGGGCTCTCCAACAGCTCCACCAGAGCCACGTCATTCTCGAATGTGCTGGGGACATACTGGGGATGGAGAGTGATGTGTTTGACCCTGAGATGCTGTTCATTTTCATCTGACTGGAGCCTCCAATGCTTGCCTGGGCAAGAAGAAGGCATGTGAGGCATGGGGGCAATGCAGGATAAGGTCACACCTTGTTCTCTGTCAGCCCCACCCCAGCCCCGTCCAGCCCATGCTTCCAGCCTTAGCCCTTTCACTGCCTTCATCCACCTTTCCCCAACATCCCACCCTGTTGGTCATTCTCCACATAATCTCGTGGGTTCCCACCTCTCTTTCTTCATGAGTTGATGCTATTGCCTTGTAATGCTTGTTCTTATGCCTGCTGCCACATGTTCAATCCGTATCATCACCTTCAGTGCCTGGGTCAGACATTACCTCCTTCCTGTAGCCTCCTAGACTCTTCAGTTAGAAGTCTTTCCCCTCTGAATTCCCATGGCAATTTATCTGTTCTTCTTCTACAAAACTTACTGCTTCCTACTTTCTGTGCTCATATCTCATTCTTTTATTAGACTGTAAGCTCCCTAAGGGCAGAAACTGGGTCTTGATTATACTGTGTCCTTAGATCCTGGCACAGTATCAGTAGGTAAATATGTGTGGACCTGAATTGAGTCAACTGATGGTCTGATTTTATAAACAAGAAGGGAAGTCTGGATTGTCTATGTATGATCCATTTGAAACCACAAGTCCATGGAAACCTAAAGGGTCTTTGGATATTTTCTAGTCTGGACTCCTCATTTTATCATTGTGAAACTGAAGCATAGACTTCAGTGCCTTGCTCATGTTCATATGACTGGAGAATCATATTTTGCACTTGGACTCAGGTTCCTGGACCTCCATCCCAGGTGTCCTGCCCTGGCAAGTGAGGGAGCAAGTGAGTGAGCAGACACACCTTGGAAAGGGGCAGGAGGCCATCCCATTCCCAGAACCACAGCTGGCTTCGGGAGTCAGCTTGCCACGCACTCACGTCTCACTCACTCACTCACTCACCCAGGATGATTTTGAAGTCAGAAGGGCTGAGCAAGTCTGAGGCATGTAGGGTGGGATCTTCTGGATCCAGTGACTGGTGGAGGCAGTGTGCAGCGGTCACAATCCAGCTGGACCCTGGAGAACAGAACACACGTAACATTGTCCCACACTGCTCAGTCTTGCCTCCCTCCGCCTCGAGCTGAGGATCTTCAGGCTACGCCAGGGAACCCCTCATGACCCTGCAAGTGGCCGTACTTCTCGCCATTGTATTTTGTGGCCCCCGACTCAAACACACATATGGTCCTAATCTGGAGATGAGGAATTACCTGTGATTTTTACCTGCCTATTCCAACCCAGGCCAGGAATGAACATTGTAAACAGGACTTCAGGAATCCTTTAAGCATTGGTGACAGCCAGATAGCCCTAAGTGTCTGCATAACAAGCCTGCGGTCACCGGCTGCCTTCTCAAGTCTTGCTTCTCAAAGTGTGGTCCCTGGATGAGCAACATCAGCATCACCTGGAAGCTTCTTAGAAATGAAGACTCTTAGGCTGGCCCTACCTCAGATCCAGTGAATCAGAATTTTCATTTTAACAAGAGTCCCCACTAATTTGTATGCACATTAAAGTTTAAAATTCACGAATCAGAAGCTAGCTACACTGGCTGCACATTAGAATTACCTGGAGAATGAAAGAAGAGTAAATCAGGGTCTGGGCCTATATCTAGACCATTTATGTCATGGGAGTGGAGCCCCGGCAGAGACAATGTTTTAAACACTTCCTTAGGTTAATTCTACTGAGGCCAGGGTTGAGAACCACTGCTCTGATCTAGACTTTTCATTTTATAAAGAGGAACCCTGAGGCCTGGAGAAAGCAGCGATGTCCAGAGTCACCCAGCAGTTTGGTTTCAGGATCAGGGTCCGGGCCAGGGCCAGACCCCAGGGCTCTCGATAGCCTTGTGCATTTCCTGTGTCTCAGCTGGCATCTTCCTCTGGATAGACAGGCATCTGCCCTTGGTTTAATGCAGGGTCAGGCTTCCATTCACCACTTAGGTGGAGCAGATGACCAGCCCATAAGTAGCTGAGCCCAGAGACATACTCAGCATGAGCCAAGCAGAAAGGAAAGCTCTAGGACGGGTGTGGGGGAGGCTGAGTATCAGGTTCAAGTTCAGGGTGGAGGGCAGAAGTGCTTAATCCCAGAGCAGGTTCCAGGCTCCACTGGGCCCTCTCAGGAGCAGTTATGTGCTCCTGGCTCCCGGCCAGAGCTTCACCTAGGCCACTCTTCTCTCCGCTGGGGCATTTTGATCACTGCCCATGTCCAGGACCATATCTTCCAGGTGGATCAGGTGGGCTGAGGTACCCAGGTTAAGAGAGCCTGCCTTGGTGTGGGGCTCTGGGCTATTTAGATGAACCCATGGGTGAGCACTGTCCAGTTGAGAGACACAGCTTGGCCTGCCAGCTCTGCAGATTCCTCTACCCAGGCATCAGTGTGGGCATGGAAGAGGTGCTTTTCCCTTCCTCTGTCCCTCGGCTGCTTTCCTATTTCTTCTGCCCTGTCCTATCCCTCCCTTGCTCTTTAAAACTGAATGACAGGAGGGGGACAGAAATGATAGATCAGGATTGCTGTGGGGGTGTGAAGTGTGGGGGAATTCCAGCTTGACTGAGGGTAGAGAAGTGAACACTAAACATCTTTCAAGCATAAGTCATAGAGAATAAACATACAATGAATAACAATACATGGTGGCCATTAGCGGACTCAAAAATTCAAGGCTTAAGAAAACAAATTCACTCTTAAAACTGGATGCACACAATCCATCTCTCTTAGTTGCCTTCCAGCAATGTTGGAGCTACCTGGTAAAGCAGAGCCTTCCCTCCCTCTGCCCTCCCTGGCAGCTCTTCCTCCACATCACCCTGCTTCTCTCTGACTTCCCTCCAGCTCCCTCCCTCCCTGGCTTCTTCTCTCCTGGGTATCTTATGCCTGCCAGTCTCTCTTCCTCTTGTTGTGTTGCTCCTTTTCATTTATCTCTTTTCTCTCTTTAATCCTCTGTCTTATTTTCCAGGTCCCTCTCAGTGTTCTCTGTCTCTTTCTGTCCTCTCCATTGCTGCTTTCCAATTCTGCTCCTCTGCCTCCCTTCCCCTCCCTCCCTTGGTCCTCTCCCCAACTCTGCTCCCACTGCACTGCCCTCAGCCCTGCCTGGCCCTTTAACACCTGCTCTCGCTCTCTTTCCCTCTCTGGGGGAACTCCTTTGAGTGAGAGCATTCATTTTTAGGCCTGTGAGGATGTGAGGATAAATTCCTTGCAGAGTAGGATTTTTATATAGCCCTGGTGCTTTTCGCTGCAGTGCTAGCCCAGGCTGGGTGCCTGGCCAAGGGGATCCCTGCCCTGGAGCTGTCCATCCTGGTTGGATCTGGATGGGGGTGAGGCTGAGTGAGAGGTTTGCCCGGCAGCCTGGGAGCTGCCCATGCAGGGGTGGACCAAGGTGGCCAAGAAGGTCAAGCCAAGCCTTCTTCCTCGGTGGTGAGATCCGATGCAGAAGTGACCTAGATAACCCGGATTGCTATTCAGTTTTCTTTTGATACCAGAACTAGAACACACCTTAGCTTGCCTGGACCAAACTGTGGCAGGCAGAACCATCAACTGCTCCTTTCTCACTGTTGCTCCTCCTCCCTCCCACATTCCATTACAAAAGTGACAGTCCTATTTCCCCGTGTTTTTGAATCTGCCTCCTTATTTCCATCCCTCATGCCCTGTTCTTATTCTGAGGCTATGCCTTCTTTCCCCACCACTGCAATGGACACCTCACTGATCTCCTGGCCTCCAGTTTCACCCTCCATTTGATCAATTCTGCCTCTGGAGAGAACTTTCTGGAACATACTTATAAACCTAGAGCAGTGTTCAAGATAAGTTAGAAATTTCTAAGCATGGCATTTAAGGCCTTTGTAAATCGACCTTCCCTGATCCCCAAGGGTGAGTTTCCTGGCTCTCCCTGACCTCATAGCCCTGGGATGCCCTGCCTTTGACCCCCGTGCACTGTTACTCATGGTTGAGAGAATCTCTGACATTATTCTTCCCAGTGCCAGAGACAGACCAGAATCCAGTCTAGTCAAGAACTCTTTCTACCACAATGTGCTTCTGTGCCCTGACGCTGGTGTGCAGTGATTCTCAATGAAGGAAACTTGGCAAGTCTCCAAGGAGGGGGTTTGGTTCCTTAGCTCTACCCCTTCCACCTTCTCCTTACCTAGAAGGGAGCCCCCACAGAAGGGCTGCCCATTCAGGTGTGATAGCATGGCAATCCAAGGAGTGGTGCCCTTCTGGGCTGGGCGTCCATTGAAGATCCTGGCGAGCAGCTTCCTGGAGACCTTGGGGAGCCCACACACTGCATCCAAGGGAGGGAGGGACAGGTCAGATTCTAGGCTCCTTCTTTCCCACTGCGCGAGCTCCCAGCTCATCATCCTGTTAGGAACATCTATTTTGCTCCACCAGCAAAATTGACCTTCCTGATCATAGCATCCCAATCTTTCTTCGGAATCTGCACTTTCCCCATTCTTAGTCTATGCAGCTAGAGTTGGATTGACCTCATCTCTGATTTCAGGGATAGGCATGTGACTGATCAAAGCCATGCACTTCCTGGTCACAGCACTTGCTCAGAGATTGGTATGTGACCTTGGCTGGGCCAACGAAAGCCTGACTTGAGAATTTGTCTAACCATATTAGAGAAGAGACAGTCAGTCCCTGCTGGAGCTGTCGTTATTAACCATAAGCCCAGATCTGCCAGCAATCATTAAGAGTCTGCTGAGGATGTTGGAGACAAGTGGAGCTGAAAGGTGAAGGGTGAAGAGAGAGTGAGCGCTTCTCAGTGATGTGTGCCTATAAATGACCTCTCTTTTTTCCCCTTAAGTTGCTTATGTTGGGTTTATGGCATTTACAAATGAAACAGTCCCAACTAATAACTAATCATTCACTATGCTCTAACCACAGGAATCTTGTCTCCTCAGAAAAGCCCTTCCTCAGGGCTTTGTGGGTTGAAGATCCCCACCACAGGGTCTGCCTGTTCCATCCCATTTTCCGCTGGCTTGGATTCACAGAAATGCTCCCACACTTTACAAGTGAATAGCCCTGGGAGACCCTCATCATTCACCTAAAGAAACCGAGGCCTGGAGAAGGAAATTGACTTGCCAAAAGGTATTTCATGAGTTAGTGGCAAGACTATAATTCTAGGACTCCTGACTCCCAACTCTGGGCTTTTCTTACTCTGGCCAGCCCCAAAAGTCTTAACTATGTGGCTTCCCAGAACACTCCTAACACAAGCCTCTGGATCCAGGCAGTCATCTATTAACTTTTTAGCTGCCACCAGGCTGAAGAAAATCACGGATAAGTGCTCTGCAACCTTGATGCATCTCCCAGCATCATTCTACATGCCCACAGCCAGCTTTCCCAAGCTAATGCCCTGCCCCCATTCCAACAGATGCTCAGAGCCCACTGAGTGGGAACTCCTTGAGTGGGAACCCCCCGAGTGGGAAACATCCTCTTCACCATCTCTTCCTCCTGTAAACTTTGTTGTCTTTAGGACAAATGTTTCACTCTTAACTTTTGAACTCTTGGAGACCTGGCTTTGGCGATTCTCATTCCTCTCCTATATTTTTAATCTCTTGTTGTTCTATGCCTTCAAAACAGAGTCAAGACTTTTCATCCCAAAAATCAGCCTCCATTTCCCTGTCTGTCATTCATTCTACAGTCTCTCCTTCTCCTCCCTTCTATAGTAAAGCTTCTGAAGAGAGGAGTTGACACTCCTTCCCCACATTCTTCCCCCTCCTTTGGAGCTGGATTCAGAAGAAGAAAGTGACATGTACTGCACAAACTTGGAAATAGGCAACCATTTGAATATTTAACAGCCTACAAATAGTAGATGGAAATAAAATGGCTTTGAGACCATAAATGGAACTTCAACAGTGATATCTACATACCGAGTAGGATACTATTTTTCGAATCTTATCAGATACATTTTTCATCCGTAGGAATTCTCTGTGCACTGTGGCTCCCAAGCCATTGAAGCCGAAGCAGTCATTGTTTTAAGCAAAGGCTGGATATGGCTTTGACTTGTAAGAGCAAAGCAGAAACCAAAGTCTGGAAAGATAGACTTTCATTTTGAAGAGTCAGGCTTTATAGTAAGAATAAAAAATTTGTAGGTTTCAAGGAGCCAAAACATGGAGAACTGAACATATAATTTTTACCATAAGGCTTAGGGAAGATGCAAAGGCAGTTTTCTACCTCTGAGAAAAGAGCTAAAAGCCCATCCGGGAGACTGGAAAGGCTGGAGAGAGGAAGGAGGGAGTACAGAGAGAGGACATAGAGACAACAAAGGAGGAGAGAAGTCGTAAAGACTTTAAACTTAGAGGCCTGCTGCTTGTATACTCCCTCAGAGATGGAGATGGAGACTTGGCTCCTGTCCTGGGGAGCTTCCATCCTGGAGCCCTTCTTAGCAGCTCTGGATGCTGTTGACCACTTCATCCCTCTTTACAACTCCTTCTCTTGGCTTCTGAAGCACTTTTCTTCCTGTGTTTCTGATCCTCTCCTTTTTTTTTTTTTGGTTTATTTCTTTCTTGGGGCCTGTCTTTTCTTCATGCCTTCCATGATGCTGGTGTGCACTCATTTGGCCCTAGGGGTTGGTCTCCTTTTCTTATCTGTAAATTTCCCATAGATGATGCCCTCTACCTCTATGCCATCATACTACCCATGTGCTGATGAACTCCAAATCCGTGTCTTTAAATCTGCCCCGTCCTCTGAAACTCATCATTCTTTACTGCCAACTTACATTTCCAGCTGGATTGCTCATAAACTCTTCTGACTCAGCGAAACCAAGCCCATGTATCCACCCTTCACCAACCTTCTCCCCTTTGTCATTCCAGATGTCTGCTAAGGTCTGAACCAATCACACCCTTGTTGCCTCCCTTTTCTTCAACGCTGTGTTCAGTCAGTCACTAAGCTGCTGGTAAATCCCTAGAAGGAGACTGATGTGTGTCTCCCACTCTGTATCACAAAATGCTCTCTATGTAACCTCATGATGCCTCAATACCTCAGTATGTCACAACATAAAGTCCAAGTATCTAAAGAAAAACAAAAATTGGAAATGTCATGAGACACGATAGTCCTTCAAACAGTAAAGTGCAAAGCATCATTTAGGATAGGCTCTTATTTTCATTCTCAATAGTGTAAGAAGTGTGGCATTTTTCTTATGATACAAACACAAAACAAAGGCAAACCATGAGTTCGTCCCATGGTGAGACTTCACTATCATGTGCCACTCATGCTTGAACTTATCAAGAGATGCCTATAGGCCAAGCCCTGCTGAATGTGCCACTCGAATAGATTTACAGTGCTCCTCCTCCTGTCTGCACCATCTCAGCTCTGCGGCTGCTGGGTCTGCGCCATCTCTCATGAGGACAGCTGCCGTAGCTGCGTAGCCGCTTTCCTAGCTCAGCCCTTTCCTGTCCACTGCCACACTATGCTGTCCACCCTCAGACCTGCTGAATTCCAATTTTCCAGTGGGTGAGACCCAGCAATCTGCATTTTTCATCAGCACCCGAGGTGACTCTCATATGCCCCAGGCTTAGAGAATCACTCATGTCAGGACAGTCCACCTAGCGTCTGTCTTTTCAAACTCTTCCCACTTAATGCCCATTGCTCTCACTTTAACCGTGACCAGCTTTCATGCTCTGACACTTTTTTTCACTCTGCCCCTTCCCTCTCATCTCCCGTGCATCCTTTGAAGCCTCTGCAAAGCTATTCTAAGCCCGCCTCCAGCTGTATGAAATCACCCCTTCTTTAAGTTCCCCTAATACTTAAATCTCTGTTCCTTTTACATTTAACTCCTTTGCCTACGTAAGACCTATATGCTCATCAGCTTGTCTTGTATGCCAGTTTCAACCCTTTGAAGGCAAGGACTTAAATGGCAGACACTTAAATGAAGGATAAGCAGACTCTGAGAAGGAGACACATCAATAACAAATCCTTTCCTCATTACCTCTTGGATAATATCCAGATACCAAAAGTTGTACTTTTTCTGCAATAAGGGAGAGTTTGGTTTGATGAAGGGGCCAATTTCTTTTCAAAAAAGGCAAAACAAATGAACACACTTCCCCAACAATAACAAAATCTATAAATCAAGGCTATTGGTTATCCACGAGGGTTTATTTCCACTTTAGACCCCTGCTGGGAGCAACAATGCAGAAGCCCTTTGGAGAGTGGTCAAGCATGTGATATAAAAAATACAAAATACAACATCCTTTACATGTGCCATTCATAGAAATAGGAGTGTGCTTTGATGAACCAGTTGGAGAAGTGGATACTTCTCAGTCATTCCCTCTCAGGGGCTTCTCTGGCTGCCTTGCTCTGATGGAGATTTCCAGAAGAGAGCTCCAGGGAAAAGAACAATCAGCCTTGTGAGGGCCAGAGAGGCTGCTGGCAGTCAGGGAAGCTCTGAGTGCTCTGGCTAGAAGGACCCTGTGGGGACCTTATGCCCTCCTGTTGATGATGGAGAACCAGAGACTCAGAGAAGGAAAATGATTTGTCAAAGGTTATACAGCCAGTTGCGGCCAGAGCTGGGACTAGAACCCAGGACGCTTGCCTCTTTTCACTGCCTGTCATGGGTGAGTCTCTGCTTCTCTTGACTCTGGAAGATGAAGGAGTGGATCCTTCTGAATGTCCTGTGGGGTGGATTCTTTGTCCAACTCATGCCCCAGGGATGTCAGGCAGCCTGACAGGATTTGGGTGACTCCTAATGTGCCAACGCCACCCTTTCTTCCATTTTCTTGCCCAAAAGCACAGCAGGACACAGCGTGGGTCTTTTCCTTTCCTGGGTAATCAGCTAAGTCTCCACATTTGGGTCTGGGATTCAGCTAACCTTTAGAAATATATTTCAAGCCTGAAAGGTTGCTTTGTGCTTGTCTGGAGCAGCAGGTGTGGACAGCCGTGGTGTCAGCTGGTATTCCAGGGTACAAATGTGTTCTGAGCTGACAATGGGAATTTAAGGGCTTGGTGAGTCTCCCACTGCTATTCTGCTCGCACCAGTCACCACAAACCTTTCCAACTTTCTCCATGTCCTTTGAAATTCCTTTAATGGGGAGCATAAGCATTAAGGCTTAGACTGCAAGAAGCTTTTGGGTGAGAAACCCCAGGAATGAGAGTGCTCCAAGGGACTACACTCAGAGAGAGCGGCTTCGCTGTGAGCCTTCTCCTAAAACCTGAATGATCTTCTGGAGGAGGGGCTAAGCCAAGGCTAGTCCCAGAGGGCAGAGCAGGAAAATATACAGACTGGGAACTCAGCTCAATGTTAGAAACCATTTCTAATAGTCAGGTCTAAGCTCACTTATACCAACAGTAGGACTGATGGGTTTGATAAGTGCTCAGGAGTGAATAAAGGCCACTGGGGTAAGCAGCATGGCCTGGGGAGGAGTGCTGGGATTGACACAGAGGCCTTGGTTGAGCTCCTGATTGTATTACTGGGGAGTGAGGCTGGGACAGGCAAAGAGAGCTGGACAAGCTCGGGAATGCAGGCCTCTTGCCTGGAGCCTTTTCCTTTTACCACACGGCTGCCTCTCAGGGTCCCAGGGCTGTCTTGTTAGGAGGAGCCACTTCTAGGCCCGTGTGTTCCATTCCATTTGGTCTGATAAGCAATGTGGAGTGTGCTGTCGTAAGTGCGCTGTAGCTTCGCTCAGCCCGGAGCAGGGGAAGCAGGCCCCGAGGAAGTAAGTCAGCTCACCGCTCCACTTGGGGCTCCACACGGGGCTCCCTGATGCTTTGTGGTGAGCCTATCTGCTCCCACACCCAGTCCACATAGTTGGAGACCTTTGTGTAGACCCCATAGACCTGCTTGCTGCCACATTCTTCAGGTCCCCCCCAGGACACCAGGCCCTGTACCACCCAGCGCTGGCTCAAGTCATCAAGGATGACAAAGGCCCCGCCACTATCTCCAAGGCACGTGTCTTTGCCGCCCTCGTAGTAGCCGGCGCAGAACATGTTCTCCGTGACGCTGTAGTTGCCTGAGCGGGACTCATAGCTGCTTTTGCACTCAGCGTGTGGCACCACGGGTAACTTGACATACTGCAGGACATCCGACAAGGTCCGTGTGCCACTGCTGATGATCTCATCCACGGTCACATTGGGATTGGAGATGCCCCAGCCGGCCACCAGGCCCAGCACGTGGGGCGCTGGGCCTTCAGGCTCAAGCCTCGGCAGGCAGATAGGCATGATGTGGGGTCCCAGGGGCACAGGCTCCCGCAGCTGCACCAGAGCTATATCGTGGTTGTAGTTTTGGATGTTGAAGTCTGGGTGGAGCACCATTCGGGCAGCTGAGCTGTTGATCGCCCCCGACCTGTTCCGCACATCATGCAAGCCCAGGTAGACGGTGACGTGCTCCTTGGACACTGGTATCACCGTGTTGTCTCTACGCTGGGAGCGCAGCACGTGAGCTGCTGTGACGACCCAGGACTCAGACAGCAGGGCCCCACTCCCAAACCACTTGTCGTTCGGCACCCTCGAAGTGTCCTCCACCACTATCAGGGCCTGCCAGGGGAAGAGGCCGGGCTCAGCATTTCGGCCTCCGATGATCCTCTTGACCAGGCTTGGCAGAGAGCGGGAGGGCTGACCACACTCTGTAAGGAGAAAGAGGGAGCAGGGACAAGAGACAGAGACTGGTCAGGTCAGCCACATGACAGGAGCCATAAAGAGAAAGTCACATCTCACCCACTATAGATTACGCCACCATGGGACCCTAACCTGCCTGGGTCATGCTAGCCTGGGAGAGCTCTACTCAGGGTCACTGGAGGTCTAAGTCCCTCTAGGCTGGCCCATCTCTAGTCTGGCTCTTCTGTAGCTGGGGCCCTCTCTGGACTGAACCACTCTGTGCTTGGGGTTTCTCTATCCTGAACCACCTCTGGCTAAGACCACTTGTGACCCGGACCATTTACACTATCTATTCCTAACAGTGGTCACTTCTCCCCTTCCTGCTTTAGAAAGGCAGGTCCCATTTCAGAAGTGCGCATGCTATGGGAACCTAGAGAATTTCTGAAACGTTTTTCTCTATGGGGACAGAGAGATGCAAGGAACCTGAAATACCAACTAGCAGGTCACAGCAAACCCTAGGCTGGGAACAAAGACGCTGGAAGCCTTAACCTGGCTTTTCCATTTCCCATGTGACTCTGAGTCAGTGAATTTCCGTCTCTGGATTTCAATTTTTGATCTGTCAAATGAGGCATTTGGTCACAATGATCTCCAAGGATCCTTCAAATTCCAGGAATCCTTTAATTTTCATTTTATTTGCCTTGACCATCGCCATTTTCTAGGTGAGTAAACCTCCCCAGAGTTTATGTGGCTAGTCCAAAGGGATATGACTCTCAAGTCAGACAGCAGGGACTTAACTAGATTCTGAGTCTTGTATCCCACCCTGACTCAATAGCTATTAAAACCATGGACATAGGCTCTCAAGCCTTTTCTTCTCTGTCCTAAAAGAACCTTGCTATAAATTGATGTCCATGGATTAAGGCCCAGGGCATCCAAGGCTGGGGAAAGGTGGCATAATCTATAAGCAATGATGCATGAGCCGTGCTCTGGGCCACCCATCATTGCACCCAGGAGCTGTGTAGTACCTTTAGGGGAAGGAGAAAGATCTCAGAAACTTCATTCCACTGAGTTGCACCCTGAGCATGCCATATACCACCAGCCTCCTGCAGCCAAATGCTTCGGGCCCCTGAGCAGAAGGTCTTCGGCACCAGGCCTGCACTGGCTAAGAACATTCTTGCACGGCCTTTCCCAGGCAGGGTGCTTGGGTCTGGGAGGCAGACCTACTGTGAGTGTGGCCTCCTCCTGGTTGCAAATGGCCAGGTTACACTCCTTGGCCTGGAAGCTTTCGACAATCCTTTGGAGACCATGGAACATTGAGTTTTCTTGGCAACTTTGGAGAGCAGGCTTTTAGCAACCTAATGCTTTTCAGATGCTCTTCTTCCTGAGGCCAAATGCTTCTTGCGTGATCCTGGGCACCCTGCCATTCACCCCAGGCTGGATGTGAACTGGTTTTTGTAACTCTCTGTGGCCCGGCCTTTCAAAGTTGAGGGTCAGCCTTCCAATTACAAGTAGCAAGCTGCAAGGCAACATCTCAACGCAGTTCTGCGACTGGTCCTACATACATCTAGTGCTTCAAGGCCCTCATCCGGTAAGGGACACGTCTGTGGTTCGTCCGTGGTCACGATAATGTCAGCACTAAATGGTACCTTTCTCCAAGCAAAGTGCCAGTGGCACATTGCAGGTCACGCATCAGATCTGGAGAAACCTTGAACAGCTAATTTTTTTTTTTTTTTGAGATGGAATCTCGCTTTGTCACCCAGGCTGGAGTGCAGTGGCATGATCTTGGCTCACTGCAACTTCCACCTCCTGTGTTTAAGCAATTCTCCCACCTCAGCCTACTGAGTAGCTGGGATTACAGGCACACACCACTACGCCCAGCTAATTTTTGTATTTTTAGTGGAGACGGGGTTTCGCCATGTTGGTCAGGCTGGTCTCGAACTCCTGACCTCATGATCTGCCTGCCTCTGCCTCCCTCAGTGCTGGGATTACAGGTGTGAGCCACCACACCAGGATGAGAACAGCTAATTTAGAGATGGAAGTGTGGAAGTTGAGAGAAGGCAAATGACTTAATCAAAGTTGTTAGTGGGAAAGCCAGAACTAGAACTCGTTTCTCCTGAGTCTAGCTTCATAGATCCACTGAAATCTGTTTTTCTCCTGGATGTGTTCTTGTCTTTTTAAGAGGTTGAATGAGGCAACAAACTCTTGGGAGAGCTCATTGAAATGGGGTCATTCTTATTGGTTGCTGCCATTTCCCACCCAGTCTTTCCTGGGACAAAGGAATCTTCTTGAAATGTTATAGCCTTGGCTATGCTGAAGCCAGGTTTGGGTTTTAGAGGACAATGGTTCCTGAGGGAAGGTCTTTAAAACGAAAATGTGATAATCTAGGATTCAAGGTTCCTGAGGATGGCGTAAAACACGATCATGGTAAAATAATGGCTCGGCATTACTTATGTTGCCATCAAAAGTATTGAGTTCACCTTTCAGCTCTGCCTCTAACTTTCTACAAGTATCCTCGTGCAAGTCACTACACTATTCTGATACTTAGTTTTCTCATTTGTAAAATAAGGGGACAAGTAATATTTGCTTAGCAGGCCTCCTAACATGGCGGGCCTTATGACAATAGATGACATGGCTTTCTCCATCCTGGCCTGCATCCTGGTTTAATCACAAGTGTTTTACGAGGAGAGAATTTAGAAATTTCTGGCCTGGTCCAATGATACACCATGGTTCTGCCCGACAATGGGTGTTAAAAGAATTTCATGACTCATTGTATCCAAGATGCTTTGTACAAACGTAGAGAATGATGACCATTAAGAGTCATAGACTGTCATAGGTCTCTTGGTCCTGATGCTTTACTTCTGAGGTATAGGATCCCAGACCCAGAGATGTGAAATTACTTACCAAAGATCACAGGAAATGGCAGCATCAGGATTAGTACCCAGGGCCCCGACTCCTTGCCCAGTGTCTTGTCCCCTTCCAAAGGTTGTGACATGAATTTCCAGCATGCAACCTATCCCTAGCTTTCTTTGGCTCACATAATATTTTAGCAAAAATGGGCCATGGATTAATAATCCATGCCCAGATCCTTCGGTTTGCTGCAGCTCCACCATTCCTCTCTTCTCTGAGGCTTCACTGCCCGGAGCCCGTGGGTGTGCTTCTGGGCAGGCCTAATTGAGGTAAGTGGAATCAGCAGAATGGGTGGGATGAACATTCCCTTATGCCACTTCCTCATAAGTTTTTCTAAGAAATGAAGACCTCTTATGTGAAGCCTTCCTAGTCAGTTCCTACCCCTCCAGTCATAGACAACCAGGCTTTGTTACTTTCTTCTTCTCTGGGGTCCCATAGCACCTGTGACGGTCAAAACCTGACTCCCAAATGCTAACATGTTCTTCACTTCTTAAGGATGAATGGTAAACAACGCCTTAGCCTTTCCATTTTAATGTCTAGTCTGATATCTAGAAGCCTACTGATATGGTTTGGCGATGTCCCAAACGGGCTATGTCTCATTTCTCTCTTGCCTGCTGCCACGTAAGATGTGCCTTTTGCCTTCTGCCATGATTGTGAGGCCTCCCCAGCCATGTGGAGCTGTGAGTCCATTAAACCTTTTTTCTGTATAAATTACCCAGTCCTGGATATGTCTTTATCAGCAGTGTGAGAACAGACTAATATACCTACTGAGTGAACATGGAAGGTTACTGAAATGTACCATTAATATAATAATACACTATGTCAGTTTACCCAACACTCTCATTCAGTAAAATACAAATATTTCCCAGTGCTTAACTATATTGCTGATTTCCTGCTGTTTGTACAAACATGCAGATGGAATTAGACAGGACACTTAATTTTCAGTATTCCTCAATGCTGTCTTGAATGACTGTATCATTAAACTACTGCCATTCTTGCTTTTTCTTTTTCTTTTTTTAAAAAAAGGTATAAATTACCATGTTGTAAATATTAAATTTATTTTTTTGTGGATTATTTGTTGAACCCTAGAGTGTGCATTTTGGGGCTGTACTTTTCTAAGATGGCTTGAGTAGCTACACAGTGTGATTGCAATGAAAATTATCCATACTATTTATTTATTGAGACGGAATCTCGCTCTGTCACCCAGGCTGGAGTGCAATGGTGCAATCTCAGCTCACTGCAGCCTCCGCTTCCTGGGTTCAAGTGATTCTCCTGTTTCAGCCTCCGAAGTAGCTGGGATTACAAGCATGCGCCACCATGCCTGGCTAATTTTTGTATTTTTAGTAGAGATGGGGTTTCACCATGTTGACCAGGCTGGGCTCTAACTCCTGACCTCAGATGATCCGCCTACCTTGGCCTCCCAAAGTGTTGGGATTACAGGCGTGAGCCATCATGCCCAGCCCATACTTCTAATGCTAAAGCAAATGTCCCCAAAATCTGTATGCACAGTGACACTTCCTGTTACCACAAAATTTTCTTTCCATTTTAAAGTGGAGTTAGTAAGTAAACCACGGGAAAGGCAGCAATCAGAAAGGCTTGACCACATTGCTGTTTGGAAGAAAGAATTTCTCACTCTGTCCTATTGTGATGTTGTTTGTCTTATCATCTCCTTGATGGCATGGTGACTGCTTGAGGACAGGGTGCCCACTTTTTAAATTTCCCTCGCATGACAGCAGGCACACACACAAACTGTGTTATATGAAAAAGCTGGTGTCAAGGGCACAGAGAGAGGACAGGAGGGCTCTTGGAGTGTTGAAGGAGGCAGAATATACAGGCTGGTTTGAGAAGGTGTGAAGCAGGGCTTCTCTGACCTTTCACCTTTTGAAGACATCTCTTAAAAAGCAACCGAAGCATCACCTCCCCTTTCCCCATCTCCCTATTAACAGCCAGAAAACCTGGGGCCCTAGGACCTTGATGGAAAACCTTGAGGCAAAGGATTTGGAGAGTGAGGTACCTGGAAGGCAGGTGGGCAGGCTTCTTCCCAGCACTTTATTCATCCAGACTCCTTGGGCAGAACAGGTATATATACCTGGATTAGTGAAAGAGGTTAGGAGAAGAGGGAGAAAATGGTTGATTTGTAGCTCATGGAAAATGGATCTGGGTACTTAATTTCTCTAAAGTGAGTTATTACAAAAGTCTTCTAAATGGTCACGTAGGCTCAGATACGATTTTCTGAGCCTAGATGTACTAAAAAGAATGAGGAAGAAAGTGGAAGGCTGTGGCAGGTAGTCTCCGGGATATAATCCTCCAAAGAGACCAATCGACCTCCAAATAGCCTTCAAATACCCCTGGGGCTATCATCCTAGTCCCTCTATCAAACTCCTGTGCAACCTGAAGGGTCTTTCTAAAATGGGAATCTGACCATGTCCTTTCTCACCTCAGAATCACTAATGGCTTGCTGTCACCCTCAAAAATAAGCACCACAATCTTCAGCATGGTCCAAAGCTCTGAGGAATCCCACTGCTGCCTGGCTGAGGGCTGCTCTCCTCCCCACCCCATGCTGCCCAGCCCCTGGCAGTCACCTCCCCCTCACTTGTCACAAAGACCTGGGCTTACATGGCTCTCTGTTGGACAGATGCCCTTTGCTTTCTTCTCCATTTGACAGACTTTAATAAGCCACATTTGTGGCCACTGTCTCATTGGAGTCTCACAATAGCTCTAAGAGCTTCATCACTGTTCCCTCTTTTAAAAATGAGGACTTGGGGCCAGGCACAGTGGCTCACACCTGTAATCCCAGCACTTTGGGAGGCCAAGGTGGGTGGATCACAATGTCAGGAGTTCAAGACTAGCCTGGCCAACATGGTGAAATCCTGTCTCTACTAAAAATAAAAAAAATTAGCTGGGTGTAGTGGCAAGCACCTGTAATCCCAGCTACTTTGGAGGCTGAGGCAGGACAATTGCTTGAACCCAGGAGGCGGAGGTTGCAGTGAGCTGAGATCGTGTCACTGTACTCCAGTCTGGGTAACAGAATGAGACTCTGTCTCAAAAACAAAAACAAAGAGAACTTGGAGGCTTAGATGAGTTAGGAGAATGTTCTCAGTGCTTGCATGCCAGAGAGGCAGAGCCGATGGGCCTTCCTTTCTCCCTGAGAGTTCCTTTTCTGCTAGGGATCATGAGTGTGTGTTGAGGGGGTGCTGGGCTGCCACAAGGCAGGGAAGAGGCATTTTATGTCTCTAAGCACTTCTCCTCCCACTTCCACCCAACCCCCCCAGTGTGGCCAATGGACAGGTTATTGCTGGTTCTTCACGCTTTGGCCAGTGTGCTGCTGCCCAGCCGCTGGGGCAGCCAGGGGTCTCCCTGCCAGGTGGCATGGATGAGGCCTGGACAGAGACTGCGGTGGCTGTGCTTGAGCTATGGTCAGGGCATATGCTGGGCGACCTGGGGAGGCAGAGGATCTGCGTCTCACTCCCCAACCCTGCATGGACCCTGTCCTTCTCAGGGAAACAGGTCTTTGAAGGAAGGACCCCTACCTGCTGAATGGGTCTGGCCTGGTGAGATGTTGCCCTCACCCAGAAGCCAAGGCAGATGCTGGGTGAAGCAGCAATACTGGCCATTTATTGGAAACCCTAGCTCAGCCTCAGACCACAGGAAGGAGTTTAACTTGGGAGATTCCAAGCTTCCTTTAGAGTCTTGTATCTTCCGTTAGTTGTGTGAATTTGTGATTCCTTCATGCTCCCACCAACAACTCATTAGTAAATCAGTGCTGGATTTAAAGTTAAAACAAACAAAAAAAAGCCTAGGTTTTGGTCTTGAGACTGTTTCTGCCTCTCTATATGGATACGGTAACACAAGCTCATGGGAAGTGAGAACCTGATGAGAAGATGCGTGAGTGACATGTTTCACCTTATCAGGCTCTACACGTGCATGAGCAGTGATTCCTTTCAGAGCTGTCTCAGCCCCTAGCCCAACCATGAGTTCCCGAGAGTGTGAGATGGATGTAGGATGGCTTAGCATGGAGGGCTTACCTGTGATATTGTTGAGCATCTTGTAATAAGGCTCCTGGCAGGAGTATTTGATCTCAGACTTGTATGTGGTGAGGTTGTTCCTTGTGGAGAAGGTGACCAGCCCGTGTTCCAGCTCCCCCGGGGTTCTACAGTCTACAACTGAGAGAGAAGAAGTGAGATCCCTCAACTGCTTTTTGCTCATCCTCTTTTGGATGGATCCTTTTATCTGATGGATCAGTCTCATGCAAATGCACAGGTTGTGTATTGCACACAATTCCAGAAAGCAAGATTATAACGCCTCTGAGTGGTGCCCCTGGGATGTGCGGTGTACAAGCCGTGAATCTACCAGTGGTCCTGCTTTTGCAGTCTCTCCCATACATTATGGTACTACTGTGTGGTCAACTCACCTGGCCGGTGTCCATTTTGGGTAGGGGAAGATCTACGGAGATATAAGCAGACTCTGGTCTCTTCCCCACCAGGGCCCCTTTCTTTGACTTCTAGTTTTATTGGGCAATCCTCTCTGCCTCTTGTGCCCTAGCATGAAACCCTTGGCTTAGTGAGAAAATTCTAGTTGACATAAACCAAATAATCTTTTGTTCTTCTTGTCCCAACCACAGGCTGAGGGCAGCTAATGCGCCCGCATTAGAGTTTGGCACAAAAAAACAAAAAACCCAGCTCCTGTATGAGTACACAGCCCCAACCTGCTGCCTCTCTATAGGCAGCTTGCTTGGCCATAGAAGACAGGAAGCAGGGTTAGAGGCAGATCAGCTTTCAGTCTTCCCCTGTTCATTTTCTGTAATGAAATGTTGATGGCTGGGCATTGGAGCTGGCTGAAGTCCTAGTACAGGACATGACTAAAGATGCCTGTTCCTCAGAGGTGGTTTTTGGGGAGCTTTCCAGTCCAGCTCAGTATTAGGGGAGTCATAGCTCTGATGGAGTCCAGTGTGAGTCAGCTGACAGTCGGCACCTTTGCACGGCCACATCAGAGGCTCTGGACCCAAATTTGTTAATATTTTCATTCCTAAGGAAATCCTAATCATAGGTATAACAGCCAACTCCAGAGTTGAAGAATCATAGACGACTCACAGAATTTCACTGCTGGAAAGAAACCTGAAGTAGGCAATCTAGAATGTCCTCTTTAATTTTATCTATGAGTCTGCAGAGGAGACTTGACTCGTATAAGGTCATATAGCAAATCACTGCCACAGTGTTAGAGCTAGATTTGACCTCAAATCCAGTGCTGTTTTAGTAAATGGAACTAATAGTGCCTAAGGGTCTGTTTTCCAGTTAAATGACCTGTTCTAGATATTAGCTGGCTAATGGTGGACATCAATTATCAGAATTTCCAGAGCCTTGGTAAAATTTCCAAAGTTCCATATCCTCCTGAATTTTACCTGGTCATTCTGGGAAATAGTGAGGGATAATTTACCTCTGAGTGGTATTTAGACATTGTGATTTTAACTTTAGGACTCCAGATTCATCTCTTTTGGATTAGAGAGTCCATTCAAAACATAAATAATTCCAAGGCCCTCCAGGTTGGAGGAAAATATGAAGGAAGGGCATAAATGTAGGTAAATTTTACCCACAAGGAGGGCAAGCCAAGACAACTGGTTTTGCCCTGGCTTGCAATCCAGTCACGCCGGACAAATCATCTCCATTTGTTTTGATTATCCAAAAGTAGAGACGCCCTTCTACTCTGTGAGGTAACTGTTTGCAGCTCAACACTAGGATAATGAGGCAATCATATTTATTATGTAAATACTATAAACAGTTTTAAATTTATTTTCTGCTAAAGCAGACTTTTCCTCTGTTTTTAGAAAATGCCGTTGACCTGGTACCTAGGTATTGGTTTTACTCATCTCCCTTAACTTTGCTCCAGCAGTTCATCTTGTCAAAGTGGTCTCAGGACCTGACCACCTAGTTCGGGAATTCCAGGGTTGAACTTAGGGTGGCTAGATGGTCGGGCCCCTGGGAGCCTGTTATGTGGCTGACGCTGGGGACAGATATTTTCTGGGTGGAGGACCTACTTTCACGTCACTTCAGAGAAGCAACTTTGCCCACTGATACAGCTGGCCCGACAACTAGGTAGAGAGGTGATAAATAGTGGCGCATGGAGGATTTGTGTCAGTGTGGAGGGCTGCATTTCTTCCCAAGTCCACAGTGGCAGGGAAAAAGCCTTGTCTCTCCGGGACCTGGAAGTGACTTCCCCTTGAGCAGCTCTGGCTGGCAAAATCAGGACATACTAGACCTCGCTTCCTCCGCTGGTCATGTTCTTTGCTTTAGGAAGGGTTTTATCCTTTTCTCTAAAGTTCTCTCTGGCCAATTCCACACTCCGGAATCAAAACACCCTTCTCTTTCCCGTGGCCTTGGCGGTACCACCCGACACCCCATCTCCATGGTAATTACTAGTTGACACTTATTTTCCTCCAGACACACCTTTCTTGACCTGCAGTTCCAAGTGTGACATGCTGTACTGGGGGGCTTCCTAGAGAATGATGCACAGTCAGCTAACCCTGGCACTCAGGCCTGGGGGGTTGGGCTCTAGCGCCCTCCCTGGCCTCATCTTCTTTTCTCCCCTTGGTGCACCTACCCTCCAAACACCAGCTCCTTCAGTGTGCTCCCCTGCTGCCTCCTGCTCCCAAGAGGAGGCTGGTGTCATCCCTGCTGCCTGGGGCACCCTGTGTCCATGCTCTGGCCACCCTGGAGGCCTTGATGAAACACTCCTTCCTCTTGAAAGCCTTTCTAATGCTCACTGGGCAGGGCTGCTTCCTTGTTCTGGAACTCTTCACTAATGTTTCTTTGATGGCATGTATGTCATGCTGCCCGCATCAAAGCTATGACAATTATTTGGATATATATCAAAGCTTCCTCTTAAATTCTGACTCCCTCTATGGTACTGTGATGGCTGTTAATACTTTGTAGGTTTAAAGACATTTATTCAGCTGACGCTTGCCTTTAGCAGACAGTCCATCTCTTCTTTCGGTGGTGCCTCTAGCCAAGAATGGCACCTCAGGCTCCAGACTGCCCAGGGTTGTGCCCTCACCACATAGCCATTTAATCACCAAATAGATCGGGCAGTCCATTTAATGCAAAGGTTCTCTGACATGTGTGTCCAGATGTTCAGATGGAAGCAGACATTCCTGCTGCCACTCCCCAGCCCTTTTTCTATCACTGGTTAAGACCTGTGATATCCCATGGCACAGAGTTGGGACCACTGTTTTCAAGTGTGATACCTATCTTTTTAAAATTTTTAATTGGCAAATTTTAAGAAACATAGAACTTGTAAGCCCCAGGGGAAAGAAGTTCTACTGATGACATTTCAGCCCCACACTAGGTAGGGGTAAAAGGGATACTTTCGTGAATGAGAAAACATTCAGATCCTCAAAAATCCACACTATGTGAGTTATTATTTGCTTTGCCTACTCATGGTGGCTAAGAAAATAGCAACAGGTAACACTTTCAGATTCATAAAGTCACAGACAGTCTGGCTCATTTAAACTTGAAATGTAGAATGGATTAGAAACCACCCTGATCTGGTCAGCCTGAGGCCACATGATTTTATATTAAATCTTGTGTCTCTAGGACCAAAGGCATTTTTTTTTTTCCTTTGAGAAAAGTACGATCCACTCAGAGGTGCTAAAATAAATCCCATATCTTTTTTTCATTATTTTCTGGAGCAGTGTTTGAATGACGGGCAAACCCTCAAGTGGAGAATTTGTTTTCACACATGTAGCAGCTTCAACTGCTGAGATCATGTTGCCTTGTTCAGCACTCATTCTAATCCACACTGAAAGGGGCACGGGAGTGTTGTTTGGTGGGAAGGGAGGTGCAGCTCTGGGCCTCGGGGGTCTTGGGAGTGATCCATTTCTGGGTGTCTGCTTTGTGTGTGGTCCCGTCATTCACTCTGTCACTTGCTCTGACTTGAGTTGGCTCTCCAGATCGATTTCGTTTTCTGCCACCATAGTGAAGATCAAAGAAAGATCAAGAGATACAGAGGCAGGAAGCAGAGAGAGGAAGAGCGAGAGCGAGAGAGAGAGAGAGAGAGAGAGAAATTAGCAAGCAAAGCAGAAACAGTTTATGCAGGAAATACAGAAATCACTCCACCAGAATTGATTAAGAATGCATAGTTTAGGTACAGCCAGTGTGAAGAACAGTTTGGGACTGTGGAATTTGTATCATTCTGAGAATTTGCAGAGTCATACATCCTGGCTCATGAGGATTATAAAAATCTGTCCCTGGAGGGAGCTTTGCATGCATCTGGTTCAAACCCTCACTTGACAGCATTCAGAATAGAACAGGACTTGTCCGGGGGTCACCACAGCAAGGTGGAGGCAGGGCCAGAACAACAACCCATAATTCCCAGCCTCTTTTCTAGTGCACATTTCTTTACCACCGAGTGCACACCTCATCTGTTTCCAACCCTGTACCCCTCAATCCCTGGGGACTCTCAACTCCTCAGTCCTGTCTATGCCTTTGCCCTAGGACCTAGCACAGTGCCTGGTACAGAGAGATACTCAATAAATACTTTGAGTAAGAAAAGATGCTGGGTATGCCTGAATGGGAATTCTAATAGTCTTAATCCAGCCTATTTTGGGAGAATAGAGTAATAACAGGGAGAGAAACAATTTCGCTTTACTAAAAAATGACAGGGTGTTCTGTTGTATGCTAACACAAGTCAGGGAAAAATATTAATCAAGGAAACATTATTAATGTTTCCTACTTTCCAAAAACATGAATGAGAGAAACAAAACCTCTTCCCAGTAAGGGGATTGGGTTGGGGGAGGAGGAGTTTGCTGATCTTTTGCACGTTTCTGGCCCTCCATGGGTATAGTGTGTATATTAACCCAGTTAATCCCCAGACCAATCTTGAGGGCAGGAAACTGAGGCTAAAAGAGTCTGAATACATCAGTTAGGGACTCTCAGCTGGTAGAATCTGCATTTGAATCTAGAACTTCCTGACTCCAAAGCCTGATTCTGTCCCAGACACCCCATATCCTCCTTTACCTTCTCCTTCAACATGGCCCTTGCTTTGTTCTGCAGTGCTTTGCTTACAAGGCTTTCACGCAGCACTGCACCTAGAGCCTCAGACTGGGGGAGGTGGTGGCTGTGGCCACCAGCACTTGAGTTCCTCTGTGGCTGGCCCTTGTCTTTTCCATCTGACTTCCCCATGGAACTCTGCACAGGCATCCAGTCAACATTTTTTGAAACATTTTGTTAAAGCCATAAAATGACCCCTCTTTCCCCACAGTAGGCTCTGACTCCAGCCACATCATATGAAATGAAAAATTAAGAACAAGCATATTTCACTTCAAAGTTCTGCCTAGGTTTGCCTTAAGGGAATGTCCCCCTTGGGACAATGGAAGGACATTTGTCTGCCTACTGAATCAAGGCCATGTAGGAGAAAGGGAGAGGACAGCGCTCCAGTTTGCATGAAATAATGAAAGAAGATGGGTGGGACCAACTCCAATTCTAGATTTTTTGATTTTTTTTTTTTTGAGATGAAAGTCTTCCAAAACCTAAAATGCAATAAAATAAATAAATGGGGGAAAAAAAAAAAGAAAGTCTTGCTCTGTCACCCAGGCTGGAGCGAGTGCAATGGCACAATCTTGGCTCACTGCAACCTCCACCTCCCGGGTTCATGCAATTCTGCCTCAGCCCCCCGAGTAGCTGGGATTACAGGTGTGCACCACCACACACAGCTAATTTTTATATTTTTAGTAGAGACAGGATTTCACCATGTTGGCCACGCTGGTCTGGAACTCGGGACCTCAAGTGATCCACCCACCTCTGCCTCCCACAGTGCTGGGATTACAGACATGAGCCACCGTGCCAGGCTCTAATTCTTGACCTCCCCTCTCCATTGTAAAGCAAATTCCCTCTTCTCTCTCCCTTCCTTCCCTGACTATTTCTGTCACTGTGCTGCCTCTCATCAATGTTGGCCATAGATAAGTTTCTAAAACTGTGGTCTTTATAAGTCTTTCATTGAAATCACCTAATGCTGAGGGGTGGTTGCAGGGGGTGGTGGTGAGGTGAAGTGGTTGGAAGCTTGTATTTTTACAAAGCTCAGCAGATGATTTATATAGACTACATTATTTTAAAACCAAGGGGCACATATTATAAAATATAAACCTAGTCCAAACTCCTTAATTTATAGTTGAGGTGAAGTGTCTTATTCACAGTCACAGAGTTGGTTAGGGGCAGGGCCAAGGCAAGAACTCTGGGTCCCAGGAACCAGTGAAGAGCTGTATCCTCTGCTTCATGCAGGCCTGCTGTGCTGACCCCACAGCCGTTCCCACACAGCCCTAAATCTTGAGCTGTCTCAGAAGACATAGGGGATATGGCTCATGGCCACATGAAGACTAGCAAGGTCACTCAGCTCTGGGCACCAGCACCAAACTAGTTTCCTGAATTAGCAATTGCCAAAGCTGGTTTCAAGCCTGGATACACGCTATTCCTTTAGTAAGTCTGGCAACCCTTCTATTAGCCTGAAGTAAAATTGGTATTTAACAGAGTAAACTGGGGACCACAAGAAGTTTCTTTTGGGATCCTAATGTCTGATTGCCAAAAGGAGCATTGATACTCTTTTGTCCCTAACCCTTATGTGTCTGTTAAATTCCTGCTGCCATCCCCCTCAGAGTGCTCCTGCCATGCTTTCACCCTTGCATGCTCTGCCCGTATCCCCCAGTGTTGGGGAGCTCAGTATCTTTATAATAACCCATTAGGCTTTCTTACTTTTACAGGTGGGAATCTTGTTACTCCACGTCCCATCCTTCAGACACTCAATCTGGAACGTGTCCATCTCCACATTATCCTGGGAAGACACAGGAAGAAGGGAGTGGGAAGAAGGAGGTGGGGGTGGTGTCAGAGGTTGTTTCCTGGCAAAATCAACTCAAGTTCCACATATGCTTGTCCTCGATTGAGATTTTCCACCCAGGGGCCTCCAAAGGCAAGCTTGAAGGTAGGGGAAAGATACATGCTGAGTTCATATTCCCTTTTCATACTCCAGAGAGGGGCAAGGGCTGTGTGTAAGAAGGGTTTTGGGCAACTATCTATGAAGGGAAAGCTGCAGCATTGACTCCCTTTTCAGAGCAGTGGCTCTCAAGCTAGGGCAGGTGGTCAGCATATCCTAGAAGGCTTGCTAAAACACGGGCTGGGGGGCTTCTCCCCCAGAGTTTCTGATTCAGTGGGGCTGGCCTACCCCAGCATTTGCATTTCCAACAAGTCCCCTATGATGCTGAGACTAAGGACCCCTCTCTGAGAACTATTCCTTGAAATCAGTGGTCTTCTGGCTTGGCTGCACCAATCACTGGTCCCAGCCCCAAAAAGTCTGCTTTAACTGATCTCAAGTGAGAGCTGAGAGGTGATTTTTTTTTTTTAAAGCTAACCATGTGATTCCTAGAACTACTGCTTCAGGCGGTGGGAGAATGAGGGGAACCCATCCGTTACTTTTTTTTTTTCCTGAGATTGAGTTTTGCTCTTGTCACCTAGGCTGGAGTGCAGTGGTGCGATCTCAGCTCACTGCAACCTCCATTTCCTGGATTCAAGTGATTCTCCTGCCTCAGCCTCCCAAGTAGCTGGGATTACAGGTGCACCTAGCTATTTTTTGTATTTTTTAGTAGAGATGGGGTTTCGCCATATTGGCCAGGCTGGTCTCAAACTCCTGAGCTAAGGTGATCCACTTGCCTTGGCCTCCCAAAGTGCTGGGAGCCACAACGCCCAGCCCCATCTACTACTTTTAAAATGTCTGCTTCCTTTTCTTGTATCCCATTCCACTCCACCCTATAAGTCCAGTGAACTTTGTTTACAGTTCTCAGCCTTGATTATAGAGCTGTATGAATCCATATTTTTATTTATTTATTTTTTTGAGACAGAGTCTCACTCTGTCACCAGGTTGGAGTGCAGTGGTGCGATCTCACCTCACTGCAACCTCTACCTCCTGGGTTCAAGCAATTCTCCTGCCTCAGCCTCCTGAGTAGCTGGGACTACAGGTGCACACCATGACACCTGGCTAATTTTTGTATTTTTAGCAGAGAAGGGGTTTCACCATGTTGGCCAGGATGGTCTCAATCTCTTGACCTTGTGATTCTACCCACCTCGGCCTCCCAAAGTGTTGGGATTACAGGCATGAGCCACTGCGCCTGACCCATATTTTTAAAATTCAAACCAACTCATGCTCTGACTGGAGGGGGGGGGACAAACTTTTGTGCCATTTTCAGAGTGTGAGAATGTTTGGGACACATGCTTTGGAATTTCCGGAACATTTGAGAAGTTGATGGGCAGCTAGGAAATTCTGTGCTGGAACTATGACCAGTGCTGGCAGCCCATCTGCACTGGGGAGGGTGCAGGTGGGGAGATTTTCTGTGGGCTAGTCACTCCCCTTTCCCAGGCAGGGCTCTGCACCTTCAGCACTTTGTAGCCTGTGTCACAGCTGATGAGCACTTGGTCTTTGAAGGAATACTTGGCTTGGGAGGGCTCGAGTTTCCCATGGACAGGAGGCCGCAGCTCGGGGCACTCATTTCCTGGTGGGGAGCAAATGAAAGAACAGCAGGTGAGAAAATGAGAAGTCTTGCCTTAAAGGGCCAGTCCCTAGAAAGCAAGGCCTGATGAAGGTGAATACAATATGAAACTGGGTATTGGAGGCGTGGATCTGCCAGGCCCTGCAAGAGACTAATTCTGGAACCGTGAATAGGACAGTTTCCAACTTGGACCACCATGTCCTTACTTGCAGAATGAAATGGTTGGCCAGATGATTTCATTAAAACTCAGGTTGGAAGGAATGTTAAACGTCATTAAATCCAATCCTTGTCTGATGCTTCTCTTACAATATCCTCCGCAGTAGACACCAAACATACTGCTCAGCTGGGAGCCCCACCAGGTCCAAACCTGTATCCCTCCTCCCTCAACCACCACCCCTGGGAGGGCTAAGCATGGCGGCTCAGGGACACAGTGACAGAGAGCTCAGTGCCTCCCTAACCTGTACCTTTCAGTAATGGACTCTGCTAAGTACATGAACACTGTTTTCCTACTTAGCTGAAATTCACGCCCCTGTAATTTTTACTCATTTGTCCTCTTGGGCCATTAAGGATGACCCAAATTGCTCTTTCTTCCCAAGACCCTTCTTCAAAGCATTAGAGAGACTGTGATCATAGGCCTCTGAGTCCTCTCTTCGAAAGGCGAAATCTGACAGGCTCTTCAGGCCTGGGCCTATCCCTGACACTTTTTCAGAGACAAACTCTCCTTTGTTAATATTGTCTCTGCTCTCCCCAGTCTGAGCAGTGTATGTGATAATGCAGGCTGGGCCAGGGTTTCAGTCTATGAACTGAATTGGTCATGCCCAGATGAGATCTTTTGTCACTGATGTTCACCCTCTCCCTCCTTGAATTCCTACAGACCAGTTCTGCAGGTCAGGTGGCTCGATCAAGGTTTGGGCCAGGACTGGCTGACTCGAGGGACAGGGGCATGAGACCCAGGGGCTTTGCTGATGGGGGGGCCCACAAGGAGACAAAGCACCATAATGAAACATTCTGGGCTCCAGGCCCATATCCAAATTCTAGCCCTAGATTTGGAGAAGGTTGGAGCTGAAATTGCCCTCCCCAAGTCTACTGAATCACTGTGAGGGGTAGAGTTCAGGAAACAAGATTTCTTTTTCTTTAATCTCTCTATGTGATACTGAAGTACATGTTTTGAAAGCCACCAGCCTTGTCCACCTGACATTATTGTTGTCCTTGCCCTCATTTTATACACGGAAAGCTGAGTCAGGAGAGATCACGCGCCTTGGTCCCCAGCTGCTCAACTGGGAGTTCCATCAGGTCCTCAGAGGAGATCCAAGCCTGCCCCCCTCCTCCCTCAGCCACTGCCTCTGCAAAGGCCAAGCACAGCAGCTCAGTGTGACCTGGGAGGGAAGAGGTTACCTGCAGCCCTGTATGAGAGCCTCCAGCCCCGGTTCTCTCCCGAGTTGTCGCTATGGAACAGGATCAGGACGCGGTGGCTCTGGGTGTTGATGGGTTCTGGGGCTTTCTCTCCACAGAATGGCCCCCAAACTTTTGGACCAACTTTGACCTGCAAAATATGAGAGAGATAAAGAGCGGGTTCCATCTGAGCAGCCAACATGGCCACTGCAGGCAGTACCTCGCCACTGCACTCTGGGCTTTCTGGAAACCTCCACATGAATCCTTGGTATTCACTTAGGTTTTTAATGAGCCTGACCAGTCACCAAATGCTTTCATCTCCACTCTCTCATTTATAGTTTACAATGGCTCTTGACGTGGACAAGGCAGGTTAATAATCTTCTGCTTAACTATTTATAATAGCAAAGGCATGAAACCAACTCAAATGTCCATCAATGATAGACTAGCATTGATGTGGTACATACACACCATGGAATACTATGCAGCCATAAAAGGATGAGTTCATGTTCTTTGCAGGGAGATGGATGAACCTGGAAGCCATCATTCTCAGTAAACTAATGCAGGAACAGAAAACCAAACACCACATGTCCTCACTCCAAAGTGGGAGTTGGACAATGAGAACACATGGACACAGGGAGGGGAACATCACATACTGAGGCCTGTCAGTGGGTGGGGAGCAAGCATCAGGACAAATACCTAATGCATGTGAGGCTTAAAACCTGGATGACAGGCAGGGTGTGGTGGCTCATGCCTGTAATCCAGCACTTTGGGAGGCCAAGATGGGATCACAAGGTCAAGAGATGGAGACCATCCTGGCCAACTTGGTGAAACCCTGTCTCTACTAAAAATACAAAAATTAGTCAGGTATAGTGGTGCACGCCTGTAATCCCAGCTACTCAAGAGGCTGAGGCAGGAGAATCGCTTGAACCTGGGAGGTGGAGGTTACAGCGAGCCCAGATCATGCCACTGCACTCCAGCCTGGGTGACAGAGCAAGACTCAGTCTAAAAAAAAAAAAAAAACAACAAAAACTAGATGATGGGTTGATGGGTGCAGCAAACCACCACGGCACATGTATACCTCTGTAACAAACCTGCACGTTCTGCACATGTATCCCAGAACTTAAAGTAAAATCAAAAAAAAAAAAATCCTCTGCTTAGAGATGAACATATTGTGGCTCAGAGAAGGGCAGAGCACTGTCTGGTGCATAAAGCAGAGAAGATCTCTGCTGTCAAAGAACCTTCAGTCTATAGTTGGGGGAGACTAACAATAAATAATAAACAAAAGAATTATAGGCTGTCATAAGGGTTATAAAAATAATCAGGATGATATGCATATGTAATAGAAATATATGCCATATGTTTATAATTTATGTAGTAAAATCTATGTAACCTATAGAAATAATCACTTTTGTTCTCCTTCCTTCCTTCCTTCCTTCCTTCCTTCCTTCCTTCCTTCCTTCCTTATTCCTTCCTTTCCTTCTTTATTTTCTTTCTTTTTCTTTCTTTCTCTTTCTTTCCTTCTTTCTTTCTCTTTATTTTTCTTTCTTTCTTTTTAAAACGGAGATTTCACTCTTGTTGCCCAGGCAGGAGTGCAATAGTGCAATCTCAGCTCCCTGCAACTTCTGCCTCCTGGGTTCAAATGATTCTCCTGCCTCAGCCTCCTGAGTAGCTGGGATTACAGGCATGCGTCACCACACCCAGCTAATTTTTGTATTTTAAGTAGAGACGGGGTTTCTCCATGTTGGTCAGGCTGGTCTCGAACTCCCAAACTCAGGTGATCCACCTGCCTCGGCCTCCCAGAGTGCTGGGATTACAGGCGTGAGCCATCGTGCCCAGCCAGAAGTAATCATTTCTATAATGGCAATATAATATATAACAATTTTAATTAGGTGATCCAGAAAGGCCTTTCTGAGGTCGTAGTGGGGATCTCAGACATGTAGGATGAGTATGAGCCTGTTTGAAGAGAAGGGAAGAACACTTTCTAGGTAGAGAAAACTGCAAATGTAAAATCAAGGCCAAAGGTGGGAGTTTGCCTAGTGTTAGGAACAGGCAGGAAGCCATGCTGGCTGGGCAGTGGGTGTGCCATGGCATGAGGCTGGAAAACAGAAAAAGGTTACACTGTGTTGACAAATTTAGGTTTAATTTCAAATACAAACTTGATTGAATCTAGCTTTTATAAAGATTACCCTCTATGCTGTGGGAGAATAGATTGTGTAGGGCAAGAGTGGAAGAAGCAACAAAAAACAAAACAAAACAAAACAAAAACAATTGGAAGTTTTGCAGTTGAGCAGGAGGAAGGTGATGCGTTTGTGGGGGGTTGGGGACAGTGGAGGAGAGATGGCAATAGGCTCTATCATCTGATCCGGATTCCCCACCTCCCAGTCCTGGTTATTTTTTATGTCTTTAACCCACTTTTCTCCCATCTTCACCATGACTCCTTACCTATCGTTTGGTGACTTCTACAATCCCAAGTGACATCTTTGTCTTGTTGTCCTTATTGAGGAGAGGGGGAAACAAATGAAGCCCAAGAGGTTGCATGCTTGAGTGAGGCTCCCAGGTGTAGTTCCTGGGACACCTGGCAGAATTCTGGGGTGGCCCCCTTGACCTTCACTCCTGCTGTTACTTTGTGGTGATGTGATATTAAAGGCAAAAGGGATTTTGCAGATGTATTAAAGTTTTTCATTAGCTGGCCTAAAGTTAAGAAGAGTATCTGGATGGACTTAACCCAATCACACGAACCCATTCAACACAGTTTCCTCTGGCTGGCAGCAGTGGCAGAAGTCAGGGAGATTTGAAGTGTGACAGGAATTTGATGGGAGGGACTTTTTCTGATGACAAGGGGCAATGTGAGAGGATCTGAATGCAACCTCTAGAGCTGAGAGCCACCACTGGCCAACAGCCAGGAGGAAGAAGGAGATTTTAGTGTTACATTTGGAAGGAACTGAATTCTGCCAACAACCTAAATATCTATGAAGCTGATTCTTCTCCAGAGCCTCTAGATAAGAACCCCACTAGCTAACACCTGGATTTCAGTTTCATGAGACCCTAAACAAAGAATCCCAATTATGCCCACCGGGACTTCTGAGCGACACAATGCTGGGATAAGAAATTGGGATCGTTTTAAGCTGTTATGTTTGTGGTAGTTTGCTAAAACAGCAAAATAGAAAACCCATGGTCTATACTTCCTGATATTCCACCTCCAGCCAAGCTGCTTCTTAGCCTCTGTATCCAAGTAGGGGACAGGTCAGGCTCTAGGTTCCAGAGTTTTCTTTTGTGTCCCCTCAGGCTTTTCTGCCTCTCTCACTGTTGACAGCTTTCTTTTTGGCAGTCTCATTTTCTGGCCCTTTCTGTCCTCTTTTGTGGGTTTCTCCGCCTCCATCTAGGTATCATAATTTCTTGTGTTCTAGCTTCCATTTTTTTTTCTAGGACGTCCTGCCATTTCCATGGTTTAAATCAGCACCTCGTTACACATTTGATGGCTCCCATCTTTATCCCCAGCTCAGTGTCTCTTCTGAGATAGACCCTAATATTGAGCTCTACTTGGATGCTTTGACTGATCACTCTGTAAGAATCACTGGTTTTACTTTCCACATATCTCAAAAATATCTCCCCCATTATCCCAGCCATGGCTCAAATTCAGGCTACCGTTGCATCTTAATTATAATATTGAAATAACCAGAAATTGAGTAGTTATTTGCCTGTGGTATTTCTTCCCTCTTTATTTGCCTTTCACATAGTCTCTTCCTGCAAGCAGGCCCAGCAGCAAAATTTGTGCAGTCTGGGGCAAAATGAAAATACGGAGCCCCTTATTTAAAATGAATTAAAAATTTCAAATTAAAAATTTGGTAATAGGTTAAAAAAATAAAGAGAAGAAAAACTAATTTCATATGTTTATTAAACCAAGCATGAGGCCCCTCTGAGCACAGGGCCCTATGCGACTGCATGGCATGGATGTCCACGGGGTTGGCAATGCCCGCAAGAGACCTTTCTAAAATGCAGATTTGCCAGGTGCGGTGGCTCACGCCTGTAATCCCAGCACTTTGGGAAGTTGAGGTGGGTGGATCATGAGGTCAGGAGTTCAAGACCAGCCTGGTCAAGATAGTGAAACCCTGTCTCTACTAAACATACAAAAATCTGCTGGGCATGTTGGCAGGTGCCTAGAATTCCAGCTATTCGGGAGGCTGAGGCAGATAATCCCTTGAACCTGGGAAGTGGAGGTTGTAGTATGCTGTAGTAAGCACTCCAGCCTGGGTGACAAAGTGAGAATCAGTCTCAAAATAATAATAATAGTAATTAAAAAAAATAAAATGCAGATTTTGACCCTACAGCTCTCCTCCTCAAGCCACCCTAGTGGCCAGGGTGATAGTTTCAGATCAGAGATCCCTGGAATAGATCTAACTAAGATGATAGGTGTTATTTTAAATAATGGCTTTTTGAGAAAGTAGCTGCTTGGCTCTCTATCCTGGGAGAAGAAGGTGAAGGTTCCAGAATATCAATTTCCCCAACTCAGCCAAGATTTTCCAGCATCTCTAGGACAAGTGTTCATTACAGGCTCACCTTAATGTAGTCATAAGGGCAGGACACGTCAGGATGGTCTTCAATGTCAAAAATGTCCTCGAACTGCAGGCTGACCATGAAACCCTCTTCCAGCTTGATGGTATAGAGGCATTCAGAGCTCTTGGGGTAAGGGTTTGGGAAGTCAGGGCTGGTGATCACCCCAGTCCTTTGGGTGAAGAGGTTGTCACTGCACTCCACTGTTGGAAACACAGCAGAGAAAATGGCACATCGAAACCACGCCATAGCAAGCCTTGCCTATCTGTTACTATATGATATTCCCAGTGGTCCCAAGCAGTAGACAGGGAAGGTACTGGCATCTCCATTTTACAGATGGAAAAAATGAAGGGAAATGATTTATTAAAGGTTGCATGTTTTAGTAATTTACAGAGTTGAGGCTCAATAACAGATTTTCTAATTGTCTCTCAGGGTTGTGTACCCTGTAATGATCCTTCTCATCAGATCCTCTGGAATACGGGTCAGGGAGAGGAATATGAGAGGGAAACGTTTAGAGATGGAGTGGTCAGGGGGATGTCTGGACCTCTGTGATCCTGCCGTCCCTCCACCCAGAACTTCAGGAGATCCCTCATCTCCCATAGGCCCTTCACACACACCCTCACTTTCTAGCCCTTCTTTGTTTTGTTTTTATTTGTAGTGCTATTCACTCTGTTCAATTAAATGTAGCCCAAAGCTTCCTTCTTACTTATTTTATTTTATCGAGATAGGACCTCACTCTATCGCCTTGGTTGGAGTGCAGTGGTGCCGTCTCGACCCACTGCAACCTCCACCTCCTGGGCTCAAGTCAATCCTTCCACCTCAGCTTCCTGAATAGCTGGGAGCACAGGCACGTGCCACCACACCCAGCTGATATTTGTAGTTTTTATAGAGATAGGGTCTTGCTATGTTGCCCAGGCTGATTTCAAATTCCTAGACTCAAGTCATCCGCCTGCCTTAGCCTCCCAAAGTGCTGACATTATAGGTGTGAGCCACCGTGCCTGGCCTCCTTATACGTTTTAAATTCAGCCTGAAGCGTTCTGCATACATGGTGAACTATAACCTAACTGGATTTTTACATAGACTGTAAACTATTCTTTTACTGTAAACTAAAAATAAAATCCCAAGCCCTCCAGTGACCTAATGGGCCCCCCGTGGCAAAAGGATCTCCAGAAAAACCTTAAAATGGAATTTCTGGCCGTGATGGAATGGTAGGTTAGATACTCCTTGTATATCCTCTCTTCTTTGCAGTTTGGACACAACAATTGACCAGCATTAGTGTTAAACCAGAGATCATGAGACTGAGAAAACAGGCCTCTTTTGGCAATAAAATACCAAATTATGAATTATGAAAGACCTAAGGCCATGCCAGGCAAGGGTTAAGCCATGTATCCCTGCACCGAAAGCATAAACTATGTTCTTACAATGCAATGAAGTTTTTCTTTTTCTCCAGCAGCTAAACAACAAGCACTGGGCTTGAGATAAGTGATATGAAAATAATTTTCAGCTCCGCCAGATGCTGACTGACTGACTCACTGCCACCGTGTTCCACCAGTCATAACTATAGCTTTGAATGGACAAGAGACTGATTTCAGTCACTTTCTCCTGATAAGAGACTTCTGACCATGGATTGATTCTTGCCAGTTTACAGAGGGTGCACACTTGAATGCCTCCTGTCCTGAAAAGACTTTTTGACCTAGGGGGCCTTTTTGACCGTAATACATTTAATGTGAAGTCTCCATCCCAAAGTGAACATGGGTCATTTGTGACATGCATATTTGTTCAATATGTATGTGCCAGGACCACTCTCATGAATATTCATAGCTCCTCCTGTGGCCTGTTGAATATGAATGTTTAGCCAACCTGTTCAGCATGTAGCTCCTAACTCAACTCCTCCCCCTTTTAAGTGCCTGGTTCTGATCTTGGCTGGAGGCTGTGCTTCCCAGACTCTGAGGATGGCCACCTGCTGTAACCCTTTATAAGAAATAAAATCTCCTCTCTTTTTCTAAACTTACAGATTTGTAATCTTGATTTTTAAGTCGACAGTATCAATCACAGAGTTTTGGCCAGTCACAGGTGGCCTTCTGTTCAAATTATGTTCAAACAAGGCAAATATAAGCTGTATGTAATTTGGCTGTTTCTGTACCTGACTTGCACGTGACATACATCATTTTCCTTCTACTTCCCATAAACATTATCCAACATCTGCTGGAGCTGCTCTCAACATATTCTGGTGGTGGTGGGGTGGGTGGAGGGGATGATTCTCAAATGGTTCTTTGCTCAGGGAAACTCTGTTAAATTTAATTTGTCTAAATATTTTCTTTTAAAAACTCCCTAACTTTATGTTGATTTTCTTGCTCCCACTAGACTGTAAGTTCTATGAGTTCAGGAATTATGCTTTGTTCACCACTGCATTTACTACAACCAGGAGTCCACTGTCCTGGGAAGCTAGGCATGACTTTAGCCCTGCTAAGGAAACTTTATTTGTCACTGAGCCTTTACCCTTGGGCCAGTTCATCCTAGCTTTGAGGTGTTAATGTTTCTAAGCTCCTGTTCATTCTGCTTATTTGTGAATGAGAAAACTATGGTTTAGAAAAAGGGGGTAGGACTAACTTAAAGTTTCACAGCTGTGAGTTGCAAAACAAGGCTAAGATAGAAGTCTCCTGAGTTCCCATCTGTTTTCATTTTTTACCCCAAGCTTTCTCATGGGGGTGATCTTGCCCTCAAGAAAGCTAAAATTCCTTCTTGGTGGGGAAGGTCTTACTTTTTAAATGCACAATACACAGATGGATATACAGTACATAAACAGATATATAGTCTATCTGTGGAAAAATTTCATGGAACTATCAGGAAAATGATATTTAAAAAGGCTCCTCCTGGTGACGGGTGAAAATGAAGAAAATGAGTGAGAATGCTTGCTCCACCCTGAGCATTCTTGGCCCTGACTGTACTCAACACATAGTGGATACTAAATAAAAACACAATAGAAAACATAATACTCTTTAAGAAAACTCTGCATGTGCCTGTTCTTTTGATTTTTGATTGCTTTATACTGATATGTGCTATGGGGTTTTATTCAGAAGCAAATAGCAGCTATAGAAGGAGGAAGAAAAAAAACTTTTGTCTCCAGACTTGCCCTCTTCCAAGTAAGATCCTAAGCATAGACGCTTATCCTGAACCACACTAATCTACTGGCTCTGCCCTGAAACACTGCAAGTTCTATCACACCGCTGACTGTTTGCAGAAGCTGTTCTCTCTGCCTGGAAGGCCCTTCTTCTCCTTACTCTGTCATCTCTGTCAAGGGTCACATCTCTGGGAAGTGTTTGCCTGTGCAGGTCTGATTGTGCTATGTCCCATACTTTCATTATATAAATGTAATGGGAACATTAACATTAAAATAGAGACCATAAGACAGTCCACCATTTGCTTACATGGCAATTACCCCACTTGCCCAAGAGCTCCTCCTAGAAAGTGGCTAAACCCCTCCATTTCTCCATCCCTCTGTAAGCACGAGACTACAGCATAGTCGGTATGTTGATGAGAGATGAAAACAAAGATAGAGAGAAGGAATGGGAAGTTTTCTGGCTATCTCTGTTTGCCTCTTTCCTCTCTCTCTTCTTTCCTTTGGAGAGGTCTCTCTGTTGTAGAGGAAATTAGGGGCCATGGAAAATAAGAGAAAAGGGGTTGCTGGGTAAGGCATAGTTCATGGCTCAAAGAGAAAGAACTGGGAAACCCAGCTTTTCCCCTAAATTGACCAACCCAATTACCTACAATAGGAAAAAAGCAACCTATATAGTAAAAATGCTGCTTGGAAAGAAAGATGGCTGGCCAGTCGCGGTAGCTCACGCCTGTAATCCTAGCACTTTGGGAAGCTGAAGCGGGCAGATCACCTGAGGTTGAGAGTTTGAGACCAGCCTGACCAACATGGAGAAATCCCGTCTCTACTAAAGATACAAAATTAGTCAGGCGTGGTGGTGCATGCCTGTAATCCCAGCGACTCGGGAGGCTGAGGCAGGAGAATCACTTGAACCTGGGAGGTGGAGGAGGAAAGATGGCCAAATAGTCTAGAGCTTCTCTCCTTTGATAAGCCAAGGTCAGGTTTCCAGATTGCTGGCGGGCATTTCTGCATCTTCATCCATGTGGTGTCTGAGGTGCATCGCTGACTTCATTTTTACCTGTTCCTACTGCATATCTGTCTTTCTCTGAGTCTCATCTGACATTATTAAGGATGTGGCATATAAGGGCAAGGCATAGAATCATTGGTCGGCTGTACCTCGGCAGGTCCTGTTGTCTGTGTGGAGGATGTAGCCAAAGCGGCAGGAGCAGTAGTAGCCACCAATGTAGTTGTGGCAGTAGTGGTCACAGGACAGCTCCTCGTCCTCCCTCTCCTTGCACTCGTCCACATCTGTAGGGAGGTAAATCCTCTCCATCAATACATGCATGATGATGAAGACTACAGTCAGCATTGACAGAGCCCTTCATATGGGCCCCTCACTATGTTTCGAGGTTCATGCATTCTCTCATTTAATCCTCACACACAGCCCAGAGGTAGCCATTGTCTTCACTTTACAAACTAGGAAGCTAGAACTCAGAGAGGTTAGGCAAGTTACCCAAGGTCACAAAGAGCCAAGTTGAAACCCAGGCAACCTGACTGCTGGCAGTACCACTATCCTCTCACAGTTATAATAATAACTCTGTGTGAGACAGCAACCTCAGGAGGCATTACACATTTGTTACTGCGCATTCTGTTATTGTTCACATTCTATGGAGGATGAAATGGAGACATAGAGGCATTAGAGAGCCTAGAGTCACACAGATAGTAAGTGGCAGACCCAGGATTTAAATTCAGATCAACTGGCTACAGCTTGTGCTCTTAACTTCTACCTCATGCTATCTCTTCTTTTCTTTCTGCCCTGTACTAGGCATTTGAATTTACATTTCTCTAAAAGCGATAAATGAGTGGCCAAGAAGCACATGAAAAGATGTCTAACACTGCTGGTCATCAAGGGAATGCAATTTAAACCACAATGAAGTACAACTACATACTCATCAGAGTGGTTAAAATTTTAAAAAACCCACAACATCTAATGTTGGTGCAGATGTGGAGCAGCCAGGGCTCTCATACATTGGTGGACAGATAAAAAATGGTACACTTGCTTTGGGACAGGTCTGGCAATGTCTCATAAAACTAAACATACACCTCTCCTATGACACAGCAATTCTACTCTTATATATTTATCCAATAGAATTGAAAACATATGTTTGCAAAAAGACGTGTACAAGAAGGTTTGTAAAAACTTTATTAGTGAGAGCCAAAAAATGGGTAGATTCCAGGTAGCCGTCAATGAGAGAATGAGTAAACATACTTTAGTATATTCATACAATGGAAAATTACTCTGCTAGGAAAAGGAGCAAATTACTGATGCATGCAACACATGAATGAATCTCAAAAACATTATGCTGAGTAAAAGAATCCTCACCCCTGAAATATATTCTGTGTGTGTTCATTTAAATGAAGTTTTAGAAGAGGCAAGAACTAATCTGTAGCAGAAAAAATCAAAACAGTTGTTTCCTCTGAGGGAAGTGGGAACAGAGGTTGACTGGGCAGGGGCAAAAAGGAACCCTCTGGGCTGGTGGTTAAGTTCAATGTCTTGTTAGAGGTTTGGGCTACACACAAATAGATTTTTCAAAATTCAACAAATGTATACATGAGTTTTGTGCTTTTTGTATGTCAATTTTACACTAAAAGAAAAAATACTGTGAACAAATATTGAACTCTAGCAAAATAATATGCATGCTGAATTATTTAGAAAGAAGTGTACTGATGTCTGCAATTTCCTTTAAAACACCTTGTAAAAGATGAGTTGCTGGATGGATAGAGGATAGATAGATGGATAGACACATGATAGAGCAAATGCAGTAAGACATTAATGGTAGACTCTATGTAGTGCATATACAGATTTTCAATGTAAAGAAGAAGGCACATGGCAGTTTTCATCTTCAGAGAGAGAGAGAGAGAGAGAGAGAGAGACCTGAGGGTGAACCAGTTCTCCAACTTACCCACAGCCATGTAGTGGGCATCAAAGCCTGTGAATCGCTCCTCATTGGAGAAATCTGACCGGAAAGTGATGGACATGAAGGAACCAGGAGAGAGGACCACCTCCTTGCCGGGAGTCTGCTCTGTGTCTGTGGTCTCCCTGCCACAGAAGGTTGCCAACACCTGGTCTTCAGTTTCTACCTTTGAAGTCAAAGAGAAAGGGAACAAGATGAGCAGTTTCTCAGTTTGATAAGCTTCTCATCAGTTAAGTTTCTTTCCTGATCTTCAGAAAGAAAAGGAAGGGGCCACCCAAGGGTAGGCCACTCAGCCTGAGAAACCCAAAGAAAGGAGATTAGAGATTCTGAAACTTGAGAAAACAAGCATTACAGGTTAAGTCAATGTGAACATCTAATCAGTTTCATTCATCTTATTTTGTTCCATTAGATGTAACTTGACATTTGTTCTTCCTGTCAATAACCAAGTGACTTATTTATTAAAAATAACTCAATGTGAAAGTTTTAAAAAGTTAGATAACCTTGCAGGAAGATTCTATGTGCAACAGGAACTTACCACATTTCCAAAGAATGGAAACTGTATATACAAGTCATTCACTGAGTATCTAGTATGTGCCTACTGCTGAGCAAAGCATGAGATGGGGGTGACGAGAGATGAGCCGGACACAGCGCTGTGCACAGGACAGCAGTGTTGAGATTGAGGAACACAACACAAGCAGGTATTATACAGTGTGACAAGTGCATTCATACAAGCAGAAGCACTGCATAAACACTCAAAGCAGGCGAGTAATCCCCATTAGAACATAAGCTACAGGAGAGAAGAACTTTATTTTTTTTTTATAGATGTGTCTTCAGTGCACGGAATAGGATCTGGCACATAGTAGTTATCCAATAAACATTTGTTTATAAGAACTGAAAGTACAAGCCTCATTCCATGAACAGTGAGTAGCCAGGGAGTCTGTGGGGATTGCAGGAGGAGATGTACTTGGAAGGATACGTGGAAAGTAAATTATGGTTGACCTTGAATGCCATTAATTCTGTAAGTGGAAGACACTGAAAAGTTTTAAGCAGGAAAGTCATGTAATGAAAACTAACGTTTAATAGGCAGTCTTAATATAGTAACTATTTATTGGAATCATCCAAAAATAGTTTGAGTGTGTATCTCTGTGTGTACACGTTTGTGTTAAGACTTGGATGCAAAAAGAAAAAAAATTCATTCTTTGGAAGAATCAGAGGCCCTGTGCAAATTCAGAGATCCAGCAGAGATGTGAAACTGGTGGCCTAAAGCTGATTTCATGTGAGACAGGAGTTTTGGTATATTTATTGAAGTATGAGTTCTTGACGTATCTACTCTATTATCGTATACCTAACCCAATTCTTAAGTTTTATTTGTGTTTGCAATCTCTGGACTGATATTTTAGCCAAGATGCATGAAAAAAATCTCTTACTAAGAACGATTCCTTCTGCCTTTCAAAATCATTAAAGAAACGTTCTCAAAGGCCGCCTATCTCTAGTAGCTTCTAATGAATTCATTGTTTTGTTCATTAGTTTAGCATGTCAGAAATATCTTGACATTTGACACTTCTGTTTTGAAACTAATGGTTTATTTATTTAAAATAAGTGGGAGTTTTAAAGAAAAACAATTTGCCCTGGCAACAAAACACAAGTACAATTAATCACTAACTTTGGGAATTGAAGTGTAAACAGAAGATGAGATCATGGCTTTGCTATTTATTCCTCTTCTCTGCGGATACCAGCTGAACTCACACCAGTCTTGTTACTGTAGAGTGTGCCTATCTGCACACAGCTGAAATGTCACTTCCTTGAACCTCCCAGCTGTTGTGTTATTTGTCTGACTCAGTTTTCCAGGTAGCCAAAGGTTTACCTAACTATAATTAAAAGTTTTCTTTTTTGGTGTAACACTTTTTTTTTTTTTTTAAAAAAAAGTAAAGAAGTACTTACTTTCTCAAATGAAACATGCTAACCCTTTCTTGGTGATCCAGGGACATTGTTATGAATGTCAACCATTGTGATACTACATGAAAGTGATAATCTTGGGAATATGGAGTTGTGTAATGTTGCTTGACCTGTGTTAAACATTGCCAGACTATAAAGCCTTGAAATTCTTGAAGTCTTCATTACATAGTGTTTTATTTACTGTCTTTTTATCAGCCTATTAACTATACTTTCCTGTCTGCTTATTTTTAATATGTTGTGAATTAGAAACCAGTTAAACTTCTCTTGCTAGAACTTAATAAAAAAAAGGCTAAGTAGATTTGGAATGAAGGCCTGGGAAAGGGATTCTTCTGTGAGTAACTGCATGAACTAGAGTACACCATCTTGGTGACCTCTGCTTTGAAGTAATATGATATATAGGAGCCTGGCAGTCGGAGGTTTTGGGTCCTGTTCCTGACTCTACCATATGCTGCATTTTGGTTCATCTCCTTTCTAGTTCTCAGTTGTATACCTGTAGAAACAGGGGTTTGAACTAGCTGAGCTCTAGATTCCTTTCCAATTCTGACATGGTAAACATCATAGTCTAACATAGTTCTAAGAAATCATCACACTCATATATTATATAAACCAACCAGAAGATGGTAAGCAAGAGTTTTAACACACAGATTACTGCCTGCTGATAAACTTGAACTTGCTAATAATGAATAGTCATGCCTTAGGCATTAACAGCTCCACCTATACAGTCTTCTTTCTGTAACTTGGCATCCCCAAAGCCTCTTGGGTTCTACAGTGACTGGGACATGGACATTTTCAAGGGAACACACTGGTCATTTGAATTAGGGAGATACTATTAGGGTTTGTGATAAACAGCCTCCCTCTTTGTAACATCTGGGCTGAAGGACCTTTACATAATGGCAAATAAATGGTCATCATCTGCAGAGCCATAGTATCCCAGAGAACAGGAAGCATGCCCTAGCTGAGGCCCATTGAAAAAATCTGAGCCATACATCCTTTCAGAAGCAGAGAAGAGAAGGCCAGTAGCCTGGGGCCCTGGGAATTCAGCCTGCAGCTCAGAATAGCGTCCTGAAATATCAGAGCTGGGCAAGACCTTTATGAGCTATTTTAATCTGTCTCCTTCTATAGGAAACAGAGGTCAAGAGAGGGGAAGTGACTTGCCCAAGGGTGGAGAGATAACATGCACATTTTCTGATATCAATTCTCCTTTGGGAACTATTCTGAGATGAGAGAAAAGAACCCACCAACCCAGAGAGTACATGACTTATGACATAGACACTTAGCCAAACAACTTTCCTGACTCAAAGGCGTCTTGAAACCTTATCTCGGGTGCATGGACTGTCTCTTAGAGAGGATGTGGCTCAGTGATAGCTCCAGTCATAACCTAAACAGAAGGGTCACTGGCCCTGGTTAATATTTGCATCCTCTGCTATGTGGTATGGAGTTCTATAAAGATCATTTACCTCTGAGTATAGAGGGATTGAGACCTAGCTTCTATTTGGACTGTCCCATCTTGGAGGTCATCACGTCAATATGATGGAGGGAGCTTATGAAGTGAAGACAAAACATTCATAATAATAGAGACCCATGTGGCTAAGAGTCATAAATTCTTCATTTTTCTATTTCTCCTTGTGGACAACTATGTCGTTACAGACTATTGTTATTTAGGACACCAACATGTGGCTGCATGTCCTCAATTTGTTTGCTTTCAATTCTATTTGCTAAATATGTGTGTGCTAAGTTCTGTCTACACTTTAATGTGAAGGATACCAAAAGTTATTTACTTGAGCTCAATAAGCAAGTTCTCTGCCTCCAGGAATGTGACATTTAGTAGAAGAATAAGATAAGCACTCAAAGGTATAAGTGTTAGGGTATTGTCAGGGTATGGTAAGTGCAATGAAAGATGGGCTGCCCTGGAGGTTGAAGGAATGGAAAAGATTGCATCCAGCCAAAGGGAATCAGAAAACATTTGGGAAGAAGAAAATAATCTTTGAACTGAAGACTAAAACATGAATAGGATTTAGGCAGGTAGAAATCATGGATGAAGGGTAGGAGGGTGCGTAGAGTAGGTAGGCAGAGGAAATAGTGAAGGCCTGGGATATTCAAGTCCCAATTGCTCTTCCCCATTACCCATTACCTGGCATTAGAAAGGGGGTCTTTCTGATGGAGGATAGAGAGCTGGGAAGGCAGATCTAAAAAAAAAGAAGCCAAGAGGCTTTGGTTTCCATGAGTTTTCTACCTCAGCAGGAATAGCACAAACCTCTTAGGCAAAACTAGGGGAGTACAGCAGGGGTTGGGCAAATTTCTGTGGAAGGACAGCTACTCTATAAAAGGACAGCTACTCTCGCTACGTATGGCTGCTCTCTGCATGTCCATAAATTCATTGCATCAGCTTAACAAATGCATTAACGGCTACCAACTGGCTCCTCAAAGCAACGTATGGAGAAAGCAGTCCAGGAGGGATTGCTTTCCTTTTGTAGATGAGGAAATTGAAGCCCAGATAATTTGAACAAATCAGGCAAGGTGACTGGTTAATCTAGTAAGTGGTGAAAGAATCTCATAATTGAATCTAGTGACGGGTGGATCCAGGTCCATAATTGTAGCATCCTGATTCTGTAGCCAGTGATCCTTTAAGACATTAGGCAAATAAACAAAGGGTATCTTATAACCCAAATGCCTTAGGGCTTTGTTTACCAATGTTCCCGAGCTATCTCCTGGAGCTTTCCTGAAATCTGCTCAGGGCCCTTGAGGAGCATTTCAGACTTAATTTAGGCAGACATTTAGAGGGTATGTTGGATTACCCTGTTGCCAGTTTAGTTAATCTGGGAGGTACGTTCCCCAGACTCTTTCTCTGTATAATTCCAGATTAGAGTTGTCCAGATTAGAGTTTGTGCAAGTTTGAAAGGCAATAGGCGTTACTCACTGAAGGTTGTTTTGTAATCACATACAGAGAAATAAAGGTGTAGATGTGTCCAATACATCCTCATTTGTTCTCACGTTCCTCTGCTCTGCACCCAGCTCTTCTTTATAACTACTGGCTCTGTGGACCAACAGCGGCCCACCCCATCACCAAATGCTTGCAGGTGAACCCACAGAGGTGGTGGCTGCTTATAACCAACAGCTTTTCAGAGACCTCTTTCCATGAGCCTCCCCTTCATGGTTGTACTTTGGTCTCTTACATCGAATTGACTTATCAGATTCCCTTGCAGATGCCAACATTTTCACCCATGCCTGGGCTTTAAGAGAACTGCTTGATGACCTTTTCTGTGATCCTCTAACTCCCCATTCTAAACTTTCACTTGTCCAGCTCCTTCTACAATTACATGAGTTCTAATACCCATAAATATTCATTATCTCATGTTACTTATAAAGACTTTGCTTTTCTGATTGAAGTCTGACTGACATAGTTATTGATACCAGAAGTAGAATGCTGCAGTAACGAAAAACTAGAATATGTGGCTCCAGTTTTGGGATTAGCTAGCAGGTAAATACCAGAAAAACAGGGAAGAGACTGCTATAGGAGTCTAAAACAGACCACCACTTGAGTAATGCAGGGTGAATCAGTTGGCAAAACTTGTCTGTGGCAACTTAGAAGGTAGAAAAACGTATGTAATGGGCCAGGTGTGGTGCCTCATACCTATAATCCCAGCAATTTGGGAGGCGAGGTGGGAGGATCACTTGATCCCAAGAGTTTAAGACCAGCCTGGGCAACATAGCAAGACCCTGTCTCTACAAAAAATGCAAAAATAAGCCAGGTGTGGTGGCATGGTGTGTGCCTGTAGTCCCAGCTATCCTAGAGGCTGGGGTAGAAGGATCACTTGAGCTTGGGAGTTTGACGCTGCAGTGAACCATGATCATGCCACTACATTCCAGCCTGGGCAACAGAGGACAGAGTGAGACCCTGTCCAAAAATAAAAGAGAAAAAAGAAGGAAGGAAGGAAGGAAGGAAGGAAGGAAGGAAGGAAGGAAGGAAGGAAGGAAGGAAAGAAAGAAAGGAAGGAAGAAAGGAAGAAAGAAGGACAGGAAGGAAGGAAGGAAGGAAAAGAGAAAACTGTATGTAAGTAACTTGTATAGCTGGCAAAGGAGAGCTCTACACACATGTTGAAAGTGTCAGTGTGCGCTTCTAGTTGTATATGGCAACAAACTTCAGGAAGAAGTAAGTCTTCAATATGCGAGCAGGACTTAGAGGAAATAGAGAAGGCCCAGAACTAGCTGGGTTGGAAAATAGCCTATCCACTAGTAAAGTATTTTAAGGCCAGGTTGCTCATGTATGGAATCCCAGCACTTTGGGAGGCCAAGGTGGGTGGATCCTGAGGTCAGGAGTTTGAGACCAGCCTGGCTAACATGGTGAAAGCCTGTCTCTACTAAAAATACAAAAATTAGCTTGGCATAGTGGCACGTGCCTGTAGTCTCAGCTACTCAGGAGGCTGAGGCAGAAGAATTGCTTGAACCCAGGAGGCAGAAGTTGCAGTGAGCCAAGATCATGCCATTGCACTCCAGCCTGAATTACAGAGTAAGATCCTGTCTCAAGAAAAAAAAAAAAAAAAAAAAAAAAAAAAAAAAGATTATAAAAGCAAAAATGTCTTCAGGGTAAATAGCAAATCAGTTATGTGGCTGTAAGAACCATTTGTTAAGACCTAGAAGATTTAAGGCAGTACCTAGTACTCTATCAGCCAGACCACAAGGCATCTAAAAATCTTAAAAGCACTGTTCCATAGCACCCTGACATTGCCTCCAAAGTAGGAAGGCCTATTTTGAAAAGAACTGTGGGTAAGTTTTTGTCTAATGGAGCGTGAACTATATTCGGCTACATGGGAGACCCCAAAAGATTTTAAGGAAGCCACATTGGTTTGGACTAGAAATGACTGTGGCAATTCAAAATGAAAAGAGCCCCCTGGGCTTCAGGTTTCTATGTACAGAAAGTGAGCCAAACAGATTACTCAGCTGCAAACATAGGCTATATCTTATAGAAAGAAAAGAATATCTCAGAAGACAAAGCTAAGAACCCAGAGGCAGAGTCAAGGTCAGAAGCAAGAGCCACTCTCACCGCTTCCAGAGAACAACGGACTGGGATCCACTCTCACCACTCCCAGGAAGGAGAACTGGGCTCTAATCAAGGAGCATTCTTGATATCTGGAGTTGGCAATGTGTACCTAGCTAAATTTCAGAATTACTATGGAGCAGTAATTGCTATATGCCTCCCATTTTTTCCATTTTTCGATGGAGATTCTATTGTGGTTATCTTATTCTCCTCTCACCAAGACAAGGAGATATTGGACACGTGGAGAGCAAATAACTTTTCTTTTGGGTTCAGAGATCTCTAGATCAAGAGGATATATACTTCAAGAGCTGTACCCTTGTATGTCATCTGCCTCTAGACCTGACTTAGATCATGAAGTCCTGGAGTTCAAGCCTGATCTGCTAAAGGGATAAAACTTTGCGAGAAGGGATGAAAGTGCATTTCGCATAGGCAAATGATGTGAATTATTTTGTCCCTAGGGTAGATTATAGTATATTGTTTGCAAACATTACCCACAATAATCTCTTCCATTTCTGCACACAGATCATTTTGCAATGTAACTTTGCTGCTCATGGACTGGATGGACTTGCTTTGACAACAAGTATACAATATGTTAAAAGCTGTATACCATTTCCAAACTTAGGCCTCAAGGGACCTTGTAGCTATTAACAAAGATTCTTTGCTTGGGTAAACTTTAGTCAGGCTTCTGAAAATCTAGTCTCATCTGTGTGCTTCTTTGTAAAACCCAGTTTTAGCAAACAACTCTGCTGAATCATTGTAGCAAGAACATCCTACCCCTGAAATCTTTTCACTCTAGAGATCGAATTGGGCGCCTCATCTTCCACCATTCCCCAGGTGCTGTCTGATCATCTTGGCCTGTTATCAGCAAGAATCCTGTTAGGTCATTTTAGCTAGAATCCCCCGACTGCTGATGTTTCCTCTTCGTAATTTAGCATCCACTGACCTCCACCCTGCTCCTTGACTACAAATCCCCACTTGCCCATGCTATACTTAAAATTGAGCCCAATTTCTCTACCTTACTGCAAAATCCCATTGCCGTGGTCCCTATACTTTTCATCCTGCTCCTGAATAAAGTCTGCCTTACCACACTTTAACAAGTATCATTGAATAATTTTTTTCTTTGACCCTTTCACATGTGAAATACTGCCATAAGTCAACTGTGTGAAGGAGGGCTGTGAAGCCTCCTGGAGAATCAGCAGCCACATAGGGCAGAGATGAGCTGTTTGATTAAAATCCCTAGACCAGTTCACTGGCATTCACCGTCAGCCACTAGACAAGTAACTGAGGCCATCTTTGACCTTCCAGCTTCAGACACATCTCTGAACAACTGTAGCTGCTTGAATGACTCCAGGCTAATCCAGCAAAAAGACCATCTCATTGGGCCCAGCTCAAAGGCCTGATCACAGAATCATGAGCAAACAAAATGGATGTTGCTTTAGCTACTAAGCGTTGGAGGGGTTTATCACACAGCGATAGATAACCATCACAAGAAGTAAGAAAGCGATTTGGTCTCATGCGTTCCTGGGGCCTCAAAAGTCACCTACTCTAACCTATCATCTTTTCACCACACCTTAGCAAATATCATACCACCTTTTCACTATCAGCTGCAGGAATGAGAAACTCAGTATCTTCCAAGATGGAACAGCTTGTTTTGAATTATCCTTGACTTTAAAAGTTATCTCTTGGCTCCATATCTGGGAATAAAACCTAGGGGAAAATATTCCAAATGTGGAAAAAACTTTTTATAAACAAAGATATTCATATAAGTCATATAATAATAGAATATTAGCAATATTGTAAATATCCTATTCTAGAGGAATAGTTAAATTAGTATGAACTTCTAAATAGGCAACCATTAATTATCACAGTAATGGAGTATTTACAGCAATATGGAAATATCCTTAGGAGGCAATATTAAGTGAAAAAGCTGAAAAAATAGTATATATGGTATAATTATACCTATGTTGAAAGTATGCATTGAAAACAAAAAGTAGAAGGAATTAAAGTAACTGTTAGCGATGGTTAGTGGAGCTATAGGTAATTTTTCTTTTTACTCCCTTTTTACATTAAAAAAGAAACTTGAGCTCAAAGCTGCTTCCCTCTAGCTTCCACCTCATGGTGTAAAATCAGTTCGTTCAAGTCAAAAAACAAAGGGAGCACACAGGAGGGGCAACTGAACCAGACTGGAAGTGCAGGGTCCCTCATCTGCTGTCACCCTCGTTCTCCGAGTCTTCCCTTCATCTAAGGACATGGTGGGGAGACTCTTCAGCACTCTGTCACCCCCTCTCATTATTCTAGCCCTTGGGTTCCAAGAGAGTTGAAAAAGAGATCTTTGCTTCATAAACAAACAAGGTGAAAAGTAAAATTCTGAGAAAACATCAAGAAACTCAGAAAAATAAAACCTCACATGTGGCAGTGTATAACAGGGAGGGTCACATATCAGGAAACAGTTTTGTAATTGTGAAGTCCAAGGAGTGAGCAGGTGGGTATAACTGGATGGCTAAGGCGAGACAGAAGAGTTTCTTAGTCCAGAGTTCATGAAGACCGAAAGGAAAGGAAAGGGAGAGAGAGAGAGAAAAAGAGAAGACAGATAGATCTTAGATGTTTAGGAAAGTTTGCGATAAGAACATCTCTGCCCCTTTTTAACTTCTCAAGAATGAGTCAAATTGTGAATTGTTTTCAATTTGGCAGATTTTCTGTTTCATTAGGACGCAACCTCTTACTTATTGGGCCACCTCATTTTTATATGATTGCTATATTTAAATTTTCAGTGCCACAAAAGAAGTAGCACTCAAATATACATTTTCTCAGCAGGGCAATTTACTTCTATAGAAGGGTGCGTCTCACAGATGGGGCAATGGCGAAAGCACACTCAAACAGGGGAGGGGAAGGGGTTCTTATCCCTGACACAGGAAGCCCCTATTGCTGTGTTATTCCCCTATTGGCTAGGGTTGGACTGCACAGTCTAGGCTTATTCCAATTGGCTATTTTAAAGGGGGCAGGGGTACGAGCCAGAGTGGTGGGGTGAGCAGTTTGGTGGGAAGGATGGTTATGGAAGAGGTAACTAAATGTGACTCAGATCAAAGCAGGTTACCAGAGGAATAGATGTGAACTACTGCTTAGAACTGGTGGGAAAGTTGTTTACTAAAACTAGGGGTAAAAGGGTGAAGAGAACTAGGAAGTTAAACTTTAAAACAAAGAACAAAGAACAGGGTAGCTGAACATGCTGACACATTAGTTCTTTGGAGAGGATCTCAGAACTCATTGTACTTAACAATTTATAGGCTAAAGCCTTTGAAGAGGAATTTATTATATCATACATGATCTTCTCCAATAATTAGATGTTGGAAAAATTACTTAAACTCTCTGTACTCCATCAGAAAAAAAAGTCATAAAAATAATGATGATAATAATTCTTTGCTCTATGTGGAACTTTCCAGCTGACAGGGCATGTTTACCTTTTCTATTTCATTTGCTCCTAATGGCATTCATGTAGTGAATGCACTTCAGGGAGGCAATTCTGAGTCCAGGGAGGTGACATGACTCTCCCAAGTCCACATAGCCTATGAGTGCCAGGCCTGAGACAACATCCAGATGTTCTAATATCCAGGTTTGGCTCAATAATTGGAATCACACAGCTGATCAGCCACCTGCCAGAGCAAAGGAGAGCACTGAAAAGAACATCAGAAGACATTAAGTCTGTATTTGTCCTTTTTCTCAGGTGGAGGAACAGACTTGTTCAGAGCTAGTCAATGGCAGAGCCAGTACTGGGGCCCAGGTACCCTGCTCCTCTCAGGATGGTGTTCTTACTTGTGAATCAGGGTGAAAACCTCCTGATAGAGCTGGGTGAGCCCCATTGTGTACATGCAAATACTTGGCACCATAAAGAATGTGGGGGTCTGAGAAACAACTGGTGGGGGCCAGAGAAACAGCTGGCAGGTCCTAAGAGTCCAAGAATCCCACTGCTGCCAGGAAGGACTGCCCATTCTCGGGAGGGCTCTGGACAGAAAAGGGCAGCATGAGCAGAGGGAGAAGAAAGAGCTGGCAGGGGAGGGGTCCTGCCAAGAGCCTGGGAAGCGGGCATCCCGCAGGTGGGAAACCAACAGTGCCCAATGTCTCAGAGGGAGCTGGGCTGGGGGTGGGGTGGGAGGGAAGAGTCTGGGAATTGTGTCTGGGAGGGAGAGCCAGGGAGGATTGACACTCTCTTTGGCCTGAGAATGGCTCAGACTCCCCCACCTCACCCCTTCTGGGACTTCAGAGCAGAGCTCATTCACATGCAAATCCCTTCAGCAACTTGGAGGCTGGGCCCCAAACAGTTCAGTACAGGAAAATAGCCCAAGGATGGGAAAAACAAAGGGTTGTTGTGTTCTTCTGCAGCAGAAGCTGCCCGGATCCAGGTGTGTCAAAGCCGGGACGGGGGTGAAGGTAGTGCTGAGGCTGGTGCTGAGTGGACAGAAGAGGCTGCCTGGCACCAGTGTCTTCCAGCAGAGTTTCAAGAGTTATGAGCCGCTGTGTTCCTGTGACACTGCCCAGGACCTTGTGCTGACCCAGGCTAAACTTAGATCCTCAAATCTTTGCACAGAAGTCCTACAAGAGCGCTGGAATAAGGACCAGCGACGTAGGCTCTCGTCACAGGTCCGCCACTCATACCTCAGGGGTCACTTAAACCTCCCCAGGCAGCGGTGTGCGAAGCCCGAAGCTCACACCAGTTTGTAAGAGCCAGCTGTCAGCTTTCCAGGGATTTTGCTACCCTGTTGTTAAATCCAGCCATCATTAAGTTTCATAAACTTACAATTAAATAAATTCTATTAGAAACCAGTTTGATGAAAACCATTTCTATGAAAACTGATGACTTCTTAATTATGTGATTGTTCTATGGTCTATGCTCTGAGGGCTCTCTGTGTCTGTGACATCTGAATGTTGAATGATGGACATCTCTTTTCCCCCATTCCCTGTCCCCGCCCCCCAGTCTGATTGTTAGCACTCATACCCCTGTCTCCAGGCCTCAGTTTTCACAAACGTAAGAAGTGGGCATTAATACTGTCCTCTGAGCATCAGGTCAAATGAGATTCGGGGCATGAAAGCAGCTTGTAAAGGCTGCCATTGCCTGGCAGCATTTAGCAGGAACCCTGCTTCCCAGTCTCCCATCCTGCTTCCCCTGTACCTTTCTGTCTTCATCACGCGTTCCTGCCCTCCAGCTACGCTGCCATCCTTGCTGTTCTTCAAACACACCGGGCACTTTCCACCCGAGGGCACTGGATGTTCCCTCTGGCTGAAATGCCCCCCAGGGTACCCCCACTACCACCAAGAAAGCCACATAGCTAACCTTCTTACCTGCTTCAAGTCTTTGCTCAAATGTCACTCTCTCAATGAAGTCCACCCTGAGCGTCATATTTAAATCAGAGCCCCTGCGGCTGGACGTGGTGGCTCACACCTGTAATCCCAGCACTTTGGGAGGTGGGTGGATCATGAGATCAGGAGTTCGAGACCAGCTTGACCAACATGGTGAAACCCTGTCTCTACTACAAATACAAAAAAAATTAGTAGGGCTTGGCGGCGTGTGCCTGTAATCTCAGCTACTCAGGAGTCTGAGGCAGGAGAAGCATTTGAACATGGGAGGCAGAGGTCTCAATGAGCCGAGATTGTGCCACTGTACTCCAGCCTGGGTGACAGAGTGACACTCCGTCTCAAAAAAATCAGAGCCCCCATCTCAACTCATGCAGAGCCCCTTTGCCCTGCTCTATTTTATTTCTTTGCCTATAAACTGATTACTTACTACATAAATTAGTTATGTATTATGCTTAGTGTTTATTGTCTGTTTATCCCAGTGCAATGTAAGCCTCACTTTGGAGATTTCTCTTTGTTCTAATTACTGCTGTACCCTAAGCTCTAATAAACTGTAGGCACTAGATGAATATTTGTTGAATAAATGAATGCCTCTCCTTCCTTGCCTTTTTCCTCTGTAAACATATCAAAGTAAATTCAGGCACTGCTCTTCACCAAGGTGTTTTCAAGAGTAACCTGTAATACACACAAGCACAGAGATGTGCACCCCATGTGCACCCACACCTGGGACATTCCTGCCTCACACTCACCCACATTCTCTGCCTCAGCGCAGGGAACTTTCTTTTGTTTTCCATCACCCTGAAGCCTGTGCTGTTTGCACTTTCTGCATAAAATGAGCTTTCATTACACTTTCCTGAAGCAAGCTCATTTTCATTTCCTAATTATTTTGAATCGGCTGGAATTGGTGTTTGGGACCTGGTGTCTCCGGAGTAGGAGAATTCTGCTGGAGACTACAATTGAAATTCATGAGAAATGTTTACCCATTTCTCATTTCCTTCTGGGGCCAAGGCCCCCGGTCCACTCCCAGAGGATAAGAGTAGTTACTGCAGTAGAAGTGAGTTCAGCCGGAAGGAAGGTCGAGGGCATGTTCTAAGTAAACACAAAGCATTGCACAGAAATGAGGAGCTTAGGGGTCAGAGTCCTCCTTGGGAGCGACTTACCTCTCAATTACACAGAAGGATGAAGACTGACCCAGTGTGGCCTGAGGGGAGGGGCATTGGACTGGGAGTCACAGACCATCAGAACTGGAAGGGTTTGGAGAGGCCAGCTGGTTCAGTTCCCTCATCTGGCAGATGAGGAAACTGAGGCCTTGAATGAAGAGGTGACTTGCCCACGCTCTCAGCAGGAGTCAGCAGCTGTTTTCCAGGCCAGAGCCCTTTCCACTGCCAGGAGGCATGTACCTTTTCCTGTTCTGCCCAGGACTGTGCTTTCTCCTGGAGAAAACACAGACATAGGCCCTGAACTCATGGGGCTGACGATCTAGGGGGTGATGAGCTTGAGCTCATCATTAGAAATTATGCACCACAAGCACTTGCCGATTCACTGTAGTTCAGACTCATTTTCTATTATTTTTAAAAAACATTTTTTCTCTCAAAGGATGAAAGAGAAAGTTATTTAATATAATCTAGACAATATAGGGACTCTCAAACTTTCTGTTTTACTAAATTTTATGAAATTATCTTGACAAGCAGAGTGTTGCTTTAGGAATAATTCATGTCCAGGAAACATAACAGGGCCCCTTCCACGATAAAGCCTATTCTGAGAAAGGCTCCGTGGAGAGACAGACCCATGGGGAGTAAGAAGACTGGGGATTCAGACCTGACTTTCCAGCAGAGACTTGAACAAATTTACTTCTACCTGTTTCCTTTTTTTTTTTTTTTTNTTTCTCTGTCGCCAGGTTGTAGTGCAGTGGCGCAATCTCGGCTCACTGCAATCTCCGCCTCCTGGGTTCAAGCGATTCTTCCGCCTCAGGCTCCCGAGTAGCTGGGACTACAGGCGCGCGCCACCACACCCGGCCAATTTTTGTATTTTTAGTAGAGACGGGGTTTCATCATGGCCAGGATGGTCTGGATCTCTTGACCTCGTGATCCGCCCACCTCGGCCTCCCAAAGTGCTGGGATTACAGGCGTGAGCCACCGCGCCGGGCCTCTGTTAAACTTCTTGGTGAGATTAACAAGAATGGAAATCAAGCCCTAGTGATAATTATCTGGCAGGGGATGGCAGGCCAGGCAGTTAGTTAAAGGCAAGGCTCTTCATGCATCGGAGTGTTTTCCTTCCTGGGGAAGACTGCAAGGTATCTCCCCACCCTCATACTTTCTGGGGTCTCAGGAACTCTCTCCCTAGCTCTCACCACCAGAAAATCAGTGTGTGCATTCCAGCGGTCATGCATCTCCTACTTCACCCATATCTGTGTCTACAGGGATAAGGTGCAAGAGGGATAAGGGCATTTTTTTAAACTTTTAATTTAAGTTCAGAGGTACATGTGTAGGTTGGTTATACGGGTAAACTTGAGTAATGAGGGTTTGCTGTACAAATTATTTTGTCACCCAGGTTTTTTTTTTTTTTTTTTTTCTGTAAATTAGGTGCAATAATCCCTGTTCTTCCTATACCATGAGAATCAAATGAGTTAATAGATTACTGTTATTTGTGTTTCTACAAGGTAAATACAAAGGAGAAATAAATAACCTCCTGCTTTTGAATTGTGCTTTGGAAGCACTTTTTCATAAATTGCCAGAGAAAGCTGAGTAACATTAGCAAAGTCATACACAGCCAATCAGTGGTAGGGTCGGGGTTGACAAGAAAACTGACATTCAGTGAGCATCTGGTGATCCCAGGCAGACCGTATATTACTCATACCATTGCCTTCATTCCCATTATTATAGAATTTATGAGCTAATTAGAGATGTGTTGGACACTTGTCATTAAAGCATTTACTTCATGTGGCATTCACAGTAAGCCCATGAAATAAGCATCATTATTATCTCCGTTTTACAAATGGAGAAGAAAATCATAGCGAGGTTAAGCAACTGCTCCCGTAGGAAGTGGAGACAAGACTTGACCCTGGGTCTGAATGACTCCAAAGTCTGAGCTCCCAACCGCTGAGCACATCTGTGATTCCGCTTAGACCACCTGCCATTCAAACCCTCCCACAATCTGTGAGGAAGACAGTGTATTCATTAGGAACTCTTCCTTTCAACAGATGACGAAACCAATGCTGAAGGAGATCAAGGAGCTTCGTTTGCCAAGGTTCCTCACTCAGACGGTGGCAGAGACAGAATTTAATTCTCAATGTGTTAACCCTCTCTCCACCATCATTTCTGTGCCCTTTCCACACCCATTCTTATAACTCTGTCTCAAAATTTAGACCAGCATTTTCAGCTGTATTCAAAAGTCAATGCACTTCAGTGCACTCTGTATCTTTCTAAATCTACACATCATGTTCTGGATCTCCATTTCTGGGTAAGTAGCTAACATGTTGTCATAACTGGGGCTTAAAGCCTCTGATTCCTCCTTTTCCTCTCCCACATGCAGCCAGTTCCTGTGGGGTTTACCTCTGCACATCCTACCTGCTCTTCCATAGCTGTCCAGGAGGCCTGTGGGCTTCCTTGAAACATACTACACTCAACATAGTCATATCCAATCTGTTTAGCACAGCCACCTAAATGGCCTCATTCAGCAGCTCCAGTTTCTTTTGACTTGACCAGTCCTTGACATCCCTCCCATGGCTCCAGGTTGACCTTCCTTAAGCATACCTCTGACTGTGTCACATCCCTGAACTCCACTGCCCCACCCCTCTGCCTCATTACAGCTTCTAATTGGAGGTCCTAGACTCAAATGCTAAAAGACATCAGGCAGAAAACATAAATGAGTGAAACAAGCTGCTTTGAATTCTTTTGACAGAAATACGCTTTGGCTGTTAAATACAGAAGGATATTCTTCACTCTGCAAAGAATTTTTTCCTGATATATGTATCTTTCTTGGGAACTATCAACTTTCCTACTTTTGATAGAGACACTGGGGAAAAATAGTTCACTTTCTTTAATGTAGGAGAAACAATGGTGCCATTAAGAGGCCAGAAAGTATTAGCATGGGGGAGCTATAGGGAATGGTGGGGACCCTACCCACACGGCCACCTCTTCCTGGTGCTGACTGATTCTTGGAAGGCAGGAAGCTGCCAGAATTGCCAGATTTTCTAATATTCTTAGAAATTTGGAAACACGGGTTGTTGTATGAGATCAGAAATTTTATGTTGCCATAATTCTCCTTCTCTTTCTCCCACTCAAAACATAGTATAAGCTAACAATATTAGGCTGGCCGACAAAATCCATCTGTGAAATTAATTCAAACTTTGACCACTTGTTTGTGACTTTGGTGCACCTGCTTAAACCCAAATTCACTGACCATTTCTCAGTTCACCCTCAGATAATCTTTCTGGGCTTTACATCTCCCCAAAACATGCCAACACTGATTATTCTCAGTTTTACAGCATTCCCCTCCTCTTCATCCTCCCTGCTCTGATGGTAGCTCTGCTAAGAAGTCCTACTTAGGGAGCTGCACTGCCAAATTCTTGTTTACTCCTTAAGACTAATCTCAAACATCAACTATTTCCAAAGCCTTCCCTGGCCATCTAAAAATGACCACTCCCAAGCTTATATACTGACTGATACCCCTTGTGTTACTTTCTCTGGCTTTATTAATTACACACAGGTTTCATCATATTCTATGGAACCATGAATTCCTTGAGGACTTTACATTTTGTTTTACTGTGAAGAATTCCTTTTTCTGATCTTTGCAGACCCAGCCTTTGGCATAGTGTCCAGCTTATGGTAGATTTTCACTAGGATTATTATGCTTCATTCCACAAACAATGGGGAGCCGTTGAAAGATTTTTAGAGTAGCAAAATCAAAGCTATGTTCGAAGAAGATCCTCTGGATACTCATAGAAGGTAGGCTAGATGGGGAGAGGCTGACATTTGGTAGACATATAGAAAGTTACTGCAGTAGACTCATTGAGAGGAATAAGAATTGGAACTAAGGAACCTACAGTGGAAAGGATGGAAGAAATATTGAATACATCAAGTATATAGGGTTAAAAGGAGAACAGTGGCATTGTATTATATAAAGACATAACAGATGCCATTGAAATATTACATATGGCAACAAAAAGAGAAAAAAAGAAAGAGAGTACAATCCAAATGCAGGTGATCCTTGCTTCTTTTTACAGTGAATAGATGCCATGAAATGAACTTGAAAATGGAATGTGTAATCTGCTGCTCTCTTGGCAGTCCTGGTTTCTAACTATCTAAACTCTGTCCATAACCATAGCTTCGTGGTTTCTTTGTAAGTATAAAATGGCGACTTCATCTGGTGCTCAACCAAAGGAACTTTAATTTCTTGCATTTCTGGAAAAAAAATTCTCTTTTGGACATCTAAAAGATAATTCTTTACAATATTTAAGGGATTTTTAAGGGTAAGTTTGACTATAGACCAATATTTGTCTCATATTACAACATAAAAACCTAGTCATTCACAAGATGGGGCTTCACTGTTTTTTATTCTGTTAAATAAACAGAAGAAAAGACTAAGAATCTTAAGATGTAAATTCTGATACAAGCATGATGTTGACCAATGAATGGCCCTTCTCTGGGCCATTGGAACATAATGATCATGGAGTTGGATCATGATTTATTGATTATTTATTTATTTAGATGGAGTTTTGCTCTTGTTGCCCAGGCTAGAGTGCAGTGGCACAATCTCGGCTCACTGCAACCTTGGCCTCCCAGGTTCAAGCTATTCTCCTGCCTCAGCCTTCCTAGTAGCTGGGATTACAGGTGTGTATCACTATGTCCAGCTAATTTTTGTAGTTTTAGTAGAGATGGGGTTTTGTCATGTTGGCTAGGCTTGTTTCAAACCCCTGATCTCAGGTGATCCACCCACCTTGGCCTCCCAAAGTGCTAGGATTACAGGCGTGAGCCACCGCGCCCAGCCTGGATCATAATTTCTAAGGTCTTAGATGCACAGAATATCAAGGCAAAGTGGACTTTAGAGACCATCTGGTTTAATCATTTGTATTTGATAGAGGAGGAAACAGAGTTCCTTCTAGGTGCAGTCATTCGCCCAAGGTTAGTGAGTATGGAATGACACCCAGAGCCCAGGCTGGCTGACTCCCTGACCAGTATCTGTGCTTTGCCTCTTGCCTGCAACATTAACCAGCCCTGATTTGTATGCCTCATCCATGCACTACAGGAATCTAAACATTGCAGCCACATTCCAAGGAAGCAGATGCTGTTGTGCAGATGTGCATGAGCCTTGAAGACCAAGAACTGTGGGAAATCAGGCAGGAGAGGGATTTTGATAAATGTGAATATCCGGACCACAGACTTGGGGGTCCTGCTTTCTTCAGGCTACTGATGTGCTGTATCAGCAGTTGCATCATCATTGCCCTGATGGGCCTGGGTGGGAAGGGCAGTTTGTGTTGGGCTGAGCTGGAAAATATTCCTGTGAGTTGGAAGGTTTATTAAGCCCACTCCTATATAAGCCCGGAAGGGGAATTTAGTCCCAGAGCAAAAATGCCTCAAAACAGGGAGTTTTATCCCGCCAAAGGAAAGTCAGTGATATTTGAAGTTGCTTGGTAAAGGACAGTGTTGGCATTATATGTTTACCAGTTCTGTCCAGATGATATGCCACCAAGGCATCCCCAGCAGGCTTCAGGCTCTTACTGGTGCGCTTGCAGCTATGTGACGTTGAGATGCAGCTGCTGTAAACATACAATTTCTGTGTTTTGGTGTTAATCCTGACTATGATAATGAGGGTTTGCTGGGGTTATCTTGGAAGGTCTGGTGAGGCGGCTTGGGATTATAATTCCAGAATTGAAAGAACCTTGGGGATCACCTCATTCCACCCTCTCATTGAACAGAGGAAAAAATATAATTTTGGAGAGGAATATGGACTTACTTGGGGGCCACATGGCATATTTGTGCTTTTATTTAGATGTAAAGGGAAGAACCTCTCTTCCATTTATAGCCAGAAAAAGCATGTATTCTAGGGGCTAGCGTTGGGTAGGCAATTAGACAAAGCCAATGGGTTTCACCTAAGTGTGGAATACTTCTGGGTTTGGGATTTTAGAGGCAGACTGCTCATCCTCTCTCTGAACTCTGACCTCCTCTTCTGTCCAATGGGAACGTGGCCAGAGCAGCAAGAGTCAAGCCATAGTCCCTCAAGGGGTTTCAAGGTAACCAAAGAGGATGATGAGCAAGCAGAGCCACCTTCAGCTAGAGCAGCTCACTTCTGTCTCTTCTCTATATTGGGCCTCACTGAAGATTTTCTAGGAGAAAATGTTTACTGGGAAGAATATATTTGAAAACCACAACTGAAAATGAGATGCGTCCCCAGAGGGCCCCTGCAGCCTGACATTCTGTGAGTTCTCAACTCTAGGAGAGCCACTCACTGGGTGTGTAGGCAGGGGCACAGGGTGGTCTCCACGTGAGCACCAGCAGTCAGCCAAGCAGCATGCAGTGTTCTGCAGGGGGAGGCCTGCTGGTGCCCCATGGATGTTGGAACCTGTGCAGGAGGCTAAGGCTGACATTAGGATGGCATTCTGGAAGAGAGTCAGCTGTGCAAGAGCAAGTGGAGAAATCTCACTTCCCGCTGCCACCGTGTTAATCTCTGCTTTCATAGGAACCGGAAAAATGTCCCACCTCACAGATGCAAGGACTGTAGGGCACTTCAGGTAGACAGCTCAGTCCATAAGTTGCCTCAAGTAGACTACTTCCCTGTTATGCCCAGAGTTTATCCATCTAATTTTGGAGCAGAGAGGGTGCTGTAAAATAATATTCTTCTCCACTCCATATCATTTGGGGAATTAGTGACAGATCTGGGATTAGAAAAGGCATTTCCTGAATTCCATGTAAAAGGCCAGGGCCATGCTGCACCTTCCAAAGGGCCCATGCCCATCTACTTGTGGTTTCGGAAAGGAGCCTCATCATTCTAGATAGAAACCATCCACCAATTTCTAGAATATTCTCTAGCCAAGAAAGCCAAGCTTTAGATAGAAATATATTCCAATGTCTTTAATTCAGTGTTAGAAGAGGTTTTCAGATTTTATTATTGCTCTTGAAAAGCATCATCACTTTTTTCCCATTAATAAATTTCTGCTTTATGTCAGCTTCTTCGTCTGCCTTGCTGGGAGACTCCACTTATTTGGAGCAAACAAATGAGTTAAATCCTCTCTTGTGTGTTTATCATCTTGATAAAGGAGTCCTAAGAAGGTTAAATTGTCTTTTGTCTGAAAAAGAATCAAACTTAAGAGAAAGAATTGCTCAATGTATATGAAGTTAAGAGTCAAATCTTGGGGAGAAGAGGGGGCAAATTATGAGAAGAAGTCATCACTACCGAGAAAAAAAGTTCTATAATTTCTGTGATCTTGAGCCTCAGTACCAATAAAAGCTATTTGCACTGACAACATTTCTAGATGGTTGACGTGTTTGAAAGTGGAGGAAAATATGGTTAGAAAGTTTATATCTAGCCTTATCTAAATCCAGAGAACTCATTGTCATATTGAACCAATGTTTGGTAATTTTTCTTCTGGTTAAGACCACTCTTCAACCAAAATATTAAAGAATGCCACAACTTTATGACCAACATTAGTTGGGGGAATGGGCTAAGAGATTCCATTTAACCTAAGCACTCATCCGATAATCTGACTTATCCTGGAGTTTAACTCTGGATAACACTCTTATCCTGGAAGGCATAACTGACCTTTTTGTCAGAAAGTTCGGTTTAGGATGATACATACTCATGTCCTCAGTGAATACCCCCGGGTTGATCCTTGCAACCCTGAGACACTGGTTTTATTTTTAATGAATGTATAGAAATTGCATCTAGAGTACCAATCCACATCATCTCTTAGAGTAACGGTTTAATCTTTTCTCATTCTTTATCAGTTAGTCTTTTATTACCATCTCTGTTCTATCTTGTGCAATGACTATTTTCAAGGCTCATCTTTCTGTTTAAGGGACCAGGTCTTTTGTGTCCTGGTATTTCCACTCTCCCTAGCACAGGGCATTCTAAGAGGGCATCATTCCATACAGCAGTGGTTCTGGGACATAGAACAACGTCTTGTTACATTTATGATGCCATAACTGGTGGGGCCGGGAGAGTTGCTACTGGCACCTGGTTAGGGAAGAAGCTAGGGATACTGCTAAAAATCCCACAATGCTCAAGACAGCTTTTCTCAGCAAATTATCTAGCTCAAAATATCAGTAGTGCTGAGGTTTAAAAAACCCTGCCATGGAACACCAATTTTTGAAAATTTTTAGATGCAGAGACCTACTGTAAATGGGACATTGCAGACAGACTCAACATATACAATGACAACACCCTACATATAAAATGAGTGGAAGCACAGTGCCTTTGTATGCCCCTGCTGTATCCTAGGCTTGGTGGAGAATAGCCTGGGAGTTTTTGGTGTAGACAAAAGAGCTTGTGATTCAAAAAGACAAGGCATGGGTTTGAGATCTTAATCCGTCACTTACCAGATGTACAACCTTGAATGAGTTGCTTAACCTTCCTGGGTTTATTTTTTTTTACCCGTGAAATGGGGTCATTGCTCCTGTCTCAAAATTGTTTTAAAGCTTGAATGAGATTATAATTGTAAAAGTACCTTGTAAACTCACTTCTCTGCTATTTACCAAATATTCTGACTAATACAAAGTTAATTCATGTTAAATTACTGGCTATGGAATAATGAGTATATATAAATTGCTAAAACACTAAAAATACTAAAATGCTAAAAATATCTAAATACTCTAGAGTTGTTTGATAAGAACCTGTTCCAGGAAGCTGGAGAGCTTAGAAGGTAGGCTCTTTGGTCTCCACATCTTTTTTAACTAGATGTAACTGCAATAAACCTGATCCCTTAGAAATATTCTGACCTTTTTCAGCCTCACTTTAAAAGGAGAACAGCTTTCTACCCATGGAATATTTTGGGGGGATTTAGACAACATACCTCTAAATTCCAGGCTATGTTGTTTAGATGTGATCCTGCTCTTCCCTCATATTTACTTTTTGCATCTACTTCTGACAGTGACCCTCCCTCCCTACCCATGCCTTTTGCTAATAAAATGCAAACTCCTTGGGCTTGACATTCAAGGTCCATTAGAATCTCACCTCCACCCATCCTTCCGACTTCATCTCCTTCTCTTTACTACGGCTTACCCTGCACTTCCTAAATACTTGATCATTATTTGTGACATTGGACAATGTTTTCTAATGCCTCAACTTGGGACATAATTGTGGTTCTGTTTCTATGATTACTGCCTACTCTGAGGTCTCTGCCCTTTTCTGCTTGTTGAATTAAAGGTGACCTTGAAACACAGGTTGGTAGAAACACTAAAGGCTTTGAGAACAGGAAGAAAGAAGGGATGTAGTGTTGGGCTGAGTCATACTCCATCAGTTTCAGTTTCCTTCATGGACCTTTCTAGTTCTACCCATCGGCTTGCACTTAGCTTTCCACCTTGACCTGAATTCATGCTATTGCGATGTTGTGTGTCTCCCTCACTACATGCCACGCTGGAAGGGTCTAATTCATACAGCTTTGTCTAACTCCCAGCAGAGAGCCTGGCCCAGTTAGGGGACATTGGGATTCTCACCTTCACATAGTCATATTCACAAAGGTAGGAGGATTCCAAGTTGAAGTGCATGAAGTAAAGCTTGATCCGAAACCCATCTGGGACAGTGATATTCCAAGTCACCTCCGAATCACTGGGATAGGAGTCTGGATAACCAGGCGACTGAATCTGGCCAAACATATTGTTTAGCTCCACGGTATGGGCTGAAGCCTTTGACAGGGAGAAGCACAGAGCATGATAGAGAAGCAGCCACCTGAAAGACATGAATGTAGGTCTACTTACATTTATAAACACAGCCCCCACCATTCATCTCAGTCACAGCTAGGAGAACAAGATCTCACATGTCTCTGTCTCTGGCCTGCCGTAATTACTTTTCCCCTTCTGACCTTGTCTCTCCAGTCTGTGTTGTGAAAATATGGTAACTATATGATTTCTAAGATTTCTTCTGTTTTTGTTCATTCAAAGTTCTGATAATAGTATTAAAGTTAAACTCCCAGAAAGTACTGTGTTTGGGAGTCTGACACATATTTTACTGTTGAAAATGTAACTTTCATAATTAGGTAAAAGTTGATATCTCTTCAGTTCAGCTTCATTTAAGAATCATAAACTCTTGATTCTCTTCTCTAAAAAGTAAATGATAATAACATGGCAATACTGGGATGAGGGTTAAACTCATTGATGGAATCTGTACTACCTTAAACTGATTTAACATGTTGAAAATGGTATTTTACCACAAACTCAGACAAGCCATGCAAAATATTTAATAAAGAAAGAATGAGCAAGGCAAGTTTTCTTCCTCTTGGTAAAAGGATCAAAAACCTACAACTTATTCCTGTAGGAATCAGAGATAATGGACTGATAAGGAGTTGCAAAAGAGACAAGGAAAATTCAATAAAACTTGCAGAGACATCACCATGGCTGATGCAATAACGAGGCAGAATGACCAAGGCTGGTCAAAGCCCTCCTGGTCAGTCAGTATTCACCATACCAGGCATCTGTCTAACAGACCGCTTCCCCTGTGAGGTCCGGTGACCTTGAACTCAATCATCCCAAACTCATCACTCCTCTCCTAATCATTTCCTGCTCTCATTTCTGATTTCTGTTAATGGTATTACCATCAACCCGTTCCCGGGCCTGAACTTTAACCATTAATCTTTTCATTTACTCCAGAGTCAATAGTCACCAGTTCCTACTTATTCTGCTCCCCATGTTTTGGAACTCCATCTCTCCTCCTCTGCAGTTAATTACATAGTTTAAATTTTCTTATATAGCTTATTGCTAGAGCATCCTAACCAATATCCCCAACCCACCCACCAGCAGTCTTCCGCCAAAGCTGATTTTCTAAAACACAGATGTGATCATGCTGTTTCTAAAACACAGATGTGACCATGCTGTTTTTTGTTTGTTTGTTTGTTTGTTTTTTTGAGACGGAGTTTCGCTCTTGTTACCCAGGCTGGAGTGCAATGGCGTGATCTCGGCTCACTGCAACCTCCGCCTCCTGGGTTCAGGCAATTCTCCTGCCTCAGCCTCCTGAGTAGCTGGGATTACAGGCACGCGCCACCATGCCCAGCTAATTTTTTGTAGTTTTAGTAGAGACAGGGTTTCACCATGTTGACCAGGATGGTCTTGATCTCTTGACCTCGTGATCCACCCGCCTCAGCCTCCCAAAGTGCTGGGATTACAGGCGTGAGCCACTGCGCCTGGCCGACCATGCTGTTTTACTGTGCCTGCTGGGTAAAGCTTCTGCTCTGAGGATGGCTGATGAGACCCTTTTGATCTGATTAATCTGCCTTCCCACCTCATCTCAGTAGCCAGCCCTGTGAAGCCCCTGTTATTCTGGGAGCATGCCATGCCCTTCCTTCCATTCTATGCCTTAGTCCCATTGTACATGCTCTGCTCACTCCTCACTTACATATCCTCCATTGTCTTACTTATCTTCCACCATCCAGCTCAGAGCTTCCCAGCTGTGGAGTATCCTTTCACTCCTCCACATGCCACAGCTCCCTACACATTCCTCTATTATGGTGGGCATCACATTGCACTGCTTTAGACACACCCTTTGGAGTGAAACGTACTTGGATTGAAGTCCCAATTCTTCCACTTACTGACTGTGAAAACTTGGACAACAAGTCTCCCTGAGCCCCAGTTTCTCAGATGTAAAATGGAGACGATATTATCTAATTTATAAGGCTCCTATGAGCATTAAAGATTATTTATATAAAGGTCCTAGTACAGAGTCTGATATACAATAGATTATAAATGGATGAATCAATGAAAGTGTGGCCTGAGTCTTAGATAGCCTACAAAGTCAATGCTGGGAAACCATACCAGCATCTTCAGATTAACAGTTGTATCTTTGCTGATCAGGAAGTTGTCTCCCTCCAGTACCCAGCCTACCCATGTATTCAGATGCATATATCTGTATAATGCATACATATGAATGTTTGGGTATGTAAACAGAGCAAGATAATTGCATACATAGACTGTGTAGCTATGTCACGGTGATATTTACATAAATTGTAAATAGGCAAGTACGAAAAGGTCTGAAAGGACATACACCAAGGCATTAACAGTAGTTATTTCCAAAATGGGAATGTAAATATTTTTATATTTGTGCATATGAAATGTTTACATTTGTCAAGAAGGACCATGTACTATTTTTTCAGTAAAAAGAAAATACATGTATTTATTTTTTTTTCGAGGTCCCTACAATAGCCATATGTGAGATTCTATTAAGAAAACAAAATGTCTTAATCCCATAGCCAATGTCAATATTTTCTTAAACCAATCTGTGGAAGGAGGGCCTCCGAAGCAGAAGGAAGGAAAGGCATTTGTCCAAGTTAACCTGTGAATTAGTTGGAAAGCTAAGTTAAAAAAAACCAGTTGGCAGGGCCCAGGCATCCCATTTTTAAGTGAGGAAATGAACCAGTGTTAACAAGGCTGGGAGTTCAGGTTCAGCCCTGCTGAGGAGGGAAGGGCAGTGGCCCTGGGTCAGAAGATCTAGATTCAGTTCCAGCTTTGACTTTATTTATCCTTTCCATTTTAGGAAGTCATGGGAGGTCTTGTTTCCTCATCCATTAAGTTGTAATGATAACGACTTCCCACAGTGCTGTTATCAGAGTAAAGGAGGACTGGGAAGTATTTTGTTAACTCTCCAGCCCTAGGCAAGCATTGGTTATGATTATTCCATGGCGCTGCTTCCCGAAAAGCAAGAGTTAGGAATGAGCTTTGGCTCCTAAACTGAACTTCCCTTTATAGCGACACCCAAATTATGCAAGGCTGAAAGGTCAATTTCCTCCATGTGTGCTTTTTCCAGATGACATCGAAGAGACACTGAGCCTTCTGAGGCCGGTTCAGTCAAGGACTGGCAGCAGACAGCCCTGTCTAGCCCAGAAGCCCGGTGCCATGTGTGGTAGGCAACTGGTCAGCGTGGGAGGAAGGCCCAGGAAGCTTTCCCTTCTACTTTTGTTTGCATCTCAAAACAGTTTCAAACATATGAAACAAATATCTCCCTTCACGTAATGGGCTTGAGCATATGCTTGTCTCTCGTGTAAATTGAAGAATATAAGTGGCAGCTTTCATTCCTCGTCACACTCTGAATGTTTTTGGCTTCTTATATACCAGGCACCGGCTGTATAGTTCCCAACACCTGCTATCTATCGTCTGACTAATAAAAAAGTTTAGCTACATTGCTGAAATGTCAGAAGTAATATATAGAGCTGAGATTTTATAGGCCCCATTGTAGGAACAGCTAGCAGGACTGCGTAAAAATGCCCGCATATATCTGTGATTGTGGCATGAATGGCAATTGCTATCTTCTCCATATACTCCCTGTACACACCCCTCATTTCAACCCACACAACACCAAGACTCCGTTTTTGAACTGAGGAGTTGGAAGGGACTGCATAGATCCCTTACACAGCGCCCTAATTTGACAGATGATGAAAAGGATACCCCAAGAGATGTCACATCATGCTCAATACCATATGGTGAATTAACTTCAACAGAAGAAGGGAATAACAAGAGCTCACAGAAGAAGCTGGGTCCATGCCCATATCACGCCCAGGCATCTGGCCAAAGCAATTAATCCTGTGAAAAATAATGTAAAAACCCATGGCTTTATGTGGAAAATTTAAAAATACTAAGGCCAAAGTCCTTCCCCAGAAGATTCTGGTTTAATTGGTCTGGGGTGAGGCCTGAGCACTGGCATTTTTTAAGGCACCACAGATCATTCTAATGTACAGTCAAAATTAAGAGCCGTCAGAGTAAAATAAGACACTTGGCAGAAAGTCTAGTTTTATAGTAGAAAAAAGCCTGAACTTGGATTCCCGAAGACCCAAATTTGAATCTGACTTTTTCAAGATCATCAATGTGGTTTGGGCAAGTTGCTTAACTGCTTTTATACCTACCACTTATCCCTAAATCCTTCCTTCATCCAGAATCTGAAAACCAGATGAGACAGAACTCATGAACATGCTCTACAAACACTGAAATACTGTGAACATGTGAGGCAAGACCTACTGGAGACTTTTCTAGTGGAACACATTTCTAGCAGTTGCTTGCTATTCAAAAATTGAATTCAATTCAACAAATACGTATTGAATGGCTAGTAGAAAATAGACATTATGTTAGGTGCTGGTCATATAAAGATGAAGACATAGATCATGTACCTTAAGAAGCACTCAGATTTGTAAAAGGAGGTGCACATTTAAATAAGGAGATGTTACAAAGACAGTAAGAGATGCAGCTTCAAGAGACAGAGACAGAACGAAGGACAAAGGAGGAGATGCTCACTCTGGAAGACGGTGGTCGGGAGAGAGAAAGAGATTTTTGTGACAGCTTGAACAATCAGGTCTTCCAGGTGGAAAATAAAGAGGAAGGTTGCTCCAGGTTTGGGATGAGCACGTGCAGAGATACAGAACTGTTACTCAGCCACGTAGTTTGGTGCGGTTGCAGCGCTGAATAGCAAGATGGGATTCTGACCAGATTGTTGACACATAAATGAGATTGTCATTCCACGTAGATGGACATAAATCCCATTTATTGTGGAGAAAGAAAAAGGAAGTTTAATGGTGTGTTTAAAATTACAATGGATTTAAAAAGAACAGAATTATTGCACAAACTTTTTAAGGACCGGGTTATCTCTCTGAACCACAGGTAACTGTAGTTCAAAGAGTTAACGTAGTGTGAAGCCTCTCATTGGTCTCAGACCCAGAAAAGTTGCTAGGTTACTTTGCAGAAGAGAAATAAATAAAAACACTTTCCCAGCTGAAAGGAAAATTAATAGTAAAAGAGGTGTTTAGGGACTTTACACATCTGTAGAGCATTTGTATGTGTGTGCATGTGCATGTGTGTGCATGTGTGTGTGTGTGTTTGTGTGTGTTTAACAGCATTAGCACTTAAGTAATAAAAATAACTAGGGTGGTTGGGTTTTCAGACTTGCAGGAAAATACTTGTATGAAATGCCTGGTAAGGAGTGTCATGTATAGTGAGGAATAAGAAAGGTTAAAGAGTTTAAAACCAATTAGAATTTGAAGTTCTTGATTTCAGAGCTCTAAAATCCTTTATTATTTTTTTAAGTGTGATATCTCTTTAAGAGCCATTTGGTGTAATTCATAGCCTGATTCATGCCACCAGCTGCCTCTGATTTCAATGAGAGATGCAGAAAATTTATAGGGAACTGTAAAATGGGGACAGATTTTTAGTTTTCTAAATTGAGGTTTAACTGGCAAACTTGTAAAGGTTTAAGAAATCACAGAGCCGAGCTACGGGAAGCTGGTTTCTTTTCTGGTCAGAACGAATAAATACACAAACACATATCTAACTCACAAAGTGTTGGAAGACAGAAAGCAATGCTCTTTCCAGAGGAGGAACATGAAAGATCAGCCTTGTGGGTGAACAGGAGGAGAGTCACATTCACCAGCAGACAGCGCCCTGTGCAGGCGGTGGGAGAAATCCGAGCTTTAGTAGCGTCCGGAGCAGGATTTGCACAAAGTCTCCCGTTTCAAGTTGTGTGTCTCCTGGAGTCCTGGGGAAGGCACCCAGTCCACCCCCTGTTCCCTTCTCAGAACCCCAAGAATGGATGAGAAACCCCCTCACTATCACACGCAGGACTCACAGGTGAGTCTGCCCAGTGACAAGGTCAGATCCTCCCTGCTATTTGACACCGGGTCCCCAACAGGGAACGGTGCCCTCTCCTCCCCTGGCACCTACCTCATTTTCCTGCCTTGGGTGCTCCCGGCTGCCCGGCCTTGATCCTCCCAGCCTGACTTGCCTGTGAGCTCGTGCCCGGTGTGGTGTCCGCGATGCCTTATCTTTGTTCTGAGGTCCCTGTGTGTCTCTGGAATTGGCTGGCATTCTCCATTCAGGTCACGCCTTCCCCTGCCTGCAACAGATCCCCTCTCCCCCTCTCTTTTCCTCTCTCCTCTCTCTCTGCTTTGACTTGCTCTTGCAAGGAACCTGACAGAACAAAATCTGTCTTCTTCCCGAAAAGATCTGTTCCTTCCGTTCCCTCCTTTATCCTGTGTGGCTGACTTCAGCCCTTGAGAGGAAATAACAGAGGGGCTTAAACAGGTATTTGTATCAGAGCGTGTGTGTGTGTGTGTG
>NW_016107535.1:337819-346678 GCF_001604975.1 Cebus imitator
GTGTGTGTGTGTGTGTGTGTACAGAGAGAGAGAGAGAGTGGAAGGGGACAAAGTCTAATTTCTTTTTAATCTTTTTTGCCAGATGACTGTAATTTTCTGCTTTTCTTCAGGACACCCGTGAAAGAAAAGCAATTAAATAGGAACAACTTAGAAGGCATTTCTAGCACCTACACTAGAAGAAAAAAAAGGTCTAAATCCCAGAGTGTCTGTCTGCAAATAACTACAGATTTCCTTGTGAGTAGAGCCCCAAATAACTACAGGTTTTCTTGCAATCAGAGTCACAAACAATGACAGGTTTTCCTGTAAACAGAGCCACTGGCCCGGAATTGGGGGTCACCAAATCCTGAGGTTGGCTGGTTGTTCTTCCCCATGAGCAATACCTGTGGCACTATTTACTGGCTTCGAGTGTGCTGGGGTCTAATCCAGCCCAGAAAGGGCCTATCGCAGCAAGAGATCTCACTGCCCCAGGAGGGTAGAAAGACCTGAGCCTGTATACATGTCTATACTCACGGCTGAGGAGAAATCAAGACTAGATCTAAGATGAGCTGAATGATAAGAAAATTACCCCTTCCACAACAACCACCACCAACACTGAATAGGGAGAGGCACGTCTGGGTGTAAAACTCAAGTCTGACTGTGCACTTTGTCTGTGTTAGACACGGTGCTAGGCGCAAACGTTATCTCGGTTACTTTCACAAGCTGGTAAGGGTCCTGCTGTAATATTCATTTTACAAATGAGGACACTAAGGCTCAGAGAGAATATGCAACTTGACAGGATCATCCAACTATTTATCACTCCCCACTGGTACTAGCACTAGAAGCTAACAGTTATTGAGCCTATGTGTCAGGCACTGCTCTGAGCATTCAATGTATGAATTCTCTTCAGTCATCTTTATATCTTGTATACATGGCTGGTAACATTCTCATTTTTCAGAGGAAATTGCCCGGAGAGGTTAAGTAACGTACACAAGTTCACACAGCTGGAAAGTATTGGAGGCAGAATTGGAAGTGTTAGCCACTGTATTACACTGCCTTTCATTAACATGTTATAATGCATATGAAATTACCAATGCACACATATAGCATTCATAGTGAAACTCAGTTTGAGTCGTTTTGAAAAGAAGATTAGACTCAGAGTCAAAGTTGAGCTGTAATCTTTCCCTTCTACCCAAGATAGCTGTGCATTTTAGGCACAATACCTAATGTATCTGATTCTGTGTCTTCATTTGGAAAATGGGAGTTACTCTGAGGCTTGAATAAGATTGTGCTTGTAGAACTGTTTTTTTCCAGTGGTCCAGGGGAGTGCCAGGGAGAGGGCATCCAGCCCCTCTAACCAAAGCAGCAGACACATGCACTCTCTACCCTCAGATAACGCTCCTTTGGCACATTTTGGGGTACAGTGGCTTGACTCCACTGTAACTCTTATGCCATTTTCTCTCCAGTTTCTCTAATTTTTAACACTTTTGAATGCCAGCCTTGCTGAGCTTGGCATTTTCAAGAAACTGTGGTTGTAGGTACAAGTATATGAGATGAGAGGATATGTTTGAACTTAGGCACTGTTTTAGCAAAATGTTTTCTGTTTCAGTCAGCACAGGAAAAAAAAAACCTTTTAACATTCCCATTAAGAAGGCTCACAGGCTCCTCACACATCAAATAACTCTCACAAAACAACATTTTAATGATTTAAGTGTAAATGAATCAGAAACACATGGACGGCATTTCTCTTGGAATACACAAGGGTTTTAAAACTGAAGGAGAAAGAACTTGGCAAAATGCACACTGTGCTGGGAAGAGGGCCCCTGTCCAGTAAAGGCATTCCCTCAATTCATGCTGCCACTGAGTTTGCCCTCTCCTAATTTAGGGCCTATACTGGGAACTGCAGTCATTTGTTTTGGGCACAGAGGGAAGAGCTTGGGCGAGAAAGCCATCAGCTTCTTCTTGCAAAGTGACACAGAACAATTAGGCCTCCTGGAATAATGTTCTAGCCATGTTTCTTCAAGGCTGCCAATGTTCAGCAGAAAGCATTTGAGATGTGTTCCACGCCAAAGTTCTGCCAATATATAGCAGAGCTGATATGTGCACTTCCCTGGGAGTTAGCCAGGGCTCAGAGGAAATCTGCATAAAAACAGGAACTACAGGGCTCAGGAATGATCTGCGCGTGATTCAGGGCAGTTTTCCCTTGGGTTAGACTACATATTGTTGGATGCTTTTGATAAATCTCCCTGAAGTGTCACTAGCAGATCATGGGTCATGACAGGTGGGAGGAATGGAAGGGACATTAGGCTGAAATAAGAGAACTGAGCTCAGTGTCCATAGGCCAACATGTATGTGCCCTTGGGTAAGTCACTTACTTTCTTAGGGGTGGGGGTTGAGAGGTGGAGGGGTGAGGATTGCTTTGCGCAGCTGTGAAATCGGGTGCTGGACTGAATTGAGATCATAGTGCTTATACATGTGGATGTGAAGACTATGGAATGATGTTCTTGGGAGGGGTTAGGTAGTTTGCTAGGCCCAAATGAGACTCAAAGAGTCCAAAGTAGCTCTAATAATCTTGACATTTGCTTTTTCTGTGCTCATGATAAGTTTACTGTTACTCAGAATTTAATCATAGATATTCAGAAAAAGTAATATTTAAAAGGGTTCAACTAGTTTTTTTTAAAGTTTGGGAAAAACGGTTAAAAAAATGCATGCAAGGACCTGACGTGGTTTAGAATCATGAAAATGTAGAATGACTGAGGTGGGCTCAGCACCCACGAGTTCTGGTCCTATAGTCTGGGAAAGGGATCAGAGAGCTGCTTACTAAAGGTAAATGCTGCAACATTCCACCATTAGAACAGGTTTCGATTTACACGTTCTACCAAAGTATTTATTTTATGCAACTTCTGACGTGGAGTTTCTGGAATTCAATGAATGCGTTAAAAATGTAAAGAATTTGGGCAACAGATTTTTGTTGGCAAGGGCCGAAATCCAGGCTTCCTATAGACTAAATGAGAAACTGATAAATAGCTCCAAAGATTCTAGCTTAGAATTAAAATTTGAGTTCTTCAGCACATTGACTGACAGCATGCGGAATGGCCTGGCTTCTGAGCCTACCAACAGAATAATGGGGAAAATATTTTTAAAAGATGACAATCCTTAAGCTTCATCCCAGGAGATTCAAACTCAATGTACCTGCGGGTAGGGCTCCTGAATCTGTAATCTGAAAATCTCCCCAGCATGATTTTGCCACTTTTGGTATGAATAACATAAGGAGACATTTTATAATTGATGGCTTCTTAGATTTGGTAAGATATTCTTTGCATATGCCAGATACACACACACACACACACACACACACATATATGTATATATAATTGCATGTAGCATTCACATCTTTACAAATCTTTAGTATCTTTGTATTAGTATTAGATCTTTACACATTTGTAGTATTCAGATCTTTACAATGTCTTTAACACAAGACATTGAGGTTCAGAGAAACTCAACCCGCCCGTGCCTGTAAGTGAACGATACACGTCTAAAGCCCAGGGCCCCCTGACTCCAAATGCAAGGCTCTTTCTCCTCATCTGCAGATTTCTCTCGTACTTCTTGTGGACTTTGAACATTCATGTGCCATGCTGTCACGTGATTTCAAGATTTTAGAGAAGACAAAAAATGGCTTCTATTTAAAAAATAGGTGATTAGGCTCTGTTATGGGCTGAATTGCTTTCCCCTCAAAAGCGTATGCTGAAGTTCTAACCCTCATTATTTCAGAAGGTAAATGTGTTTGGAAAAAGGGCTTTTAAGGAGGTGAATAAATTAAAATTGGATCCTTAGAATGGGCCCTAATTCAATACAATTGGTGTCTTTATAAGAGGAGATTAAAACACAGAGACACCCAGAGGGAAAACCATGTGAAGACATAGGGTGAAGACGGCCATCTGCAGGCCAAGGATACAAGCCACAAAAGAAACCAAATCTGCCAACACCTTGATCTTGGCCAGGTTTTTTTTATAGTCCCAAAAGACACAGCCCCGAACTTTATAATCCCAAATATTGAAATTCCAAAAAATCAATACCTCTAAAGTCTAAATCCCTCACATCTAAAATCTCCAAAATCAAAATCACAGGATAGTTGCATCACATTAGGTGGAACTATTTACTTTGTTACTCTTTATGCATAAGAAAATGGATTTCACTTGAATCCTCAAACCATAAAGACAAATTCGGAATTAGGTGTGATCGAGGTTTCTAAAAGTAAACTTCGAGGTGTTACCAATAAAGTTTGTTTTTTTTTCCATTCTGCCCAATGTATCTGGCAGAAAATTCAGATGAGTGGACTGGTCACGTGATACCGCAATGACGAAAACATCAGTTTAAAAATGCATCATTTGCCTGTCTTGGCATTCATTCGAGCTAATGGCATTCCAGGAACTTTTAATGAATTAAAGCCACATTTACCTGAAAAAGCCAGCGAAGTTACTGACTGGTTCAAAAATAACTATGTGCATGATGGGCAGTATTGTTACAGTTCAATCACCAGTATTGCTTCCACCAGACTTGTGGTCTGTATATGTGTGCTTATGGAATAGATTTCCACAGACCCACAACAACACAGAAGCATGGCACAGAGATGGGAATACTTAATGGGGAATGCTCACGTAGGTGGATATTAAATCATAGAAGAATTTTAAAAAGAGCAGTGTCACGCAGAAAATAGGTGTGAACATATTCACCAAGGACAGCCATGTCCTAAAAGAAAAAAAGCAGCTATTTCTTGTGATGCAAGGCTTCAAAATATAGTTAATGACTGTGAAAGTTGGCCAGCTGTTATGGACTATCTCCATGCAATTGCTCATAATCTATCTCCAAACTTTTTTGTTTGTTGAATTTTCTTTTCAGTCTTTTGTAGTTTTTTGTTTTTGTTTTTAGTTTTTTTCACTATTTGAAATTGTCAGCATTATTTTTTATAATTTGCTACGCCACCGATTTCATCTTTGCATCATTTCCAATACTGTACACATCGTATGAAGAGTTTTAGAGAATTCCAATTTGCTTTGTGCATTTTTGCAAATGTAACTCCATGATTGTGAATTATCAAAATGTTGACTTTGTGTGTAAGCAGTATGTGTGTGTGTAAAGACATTCAGACTTCCTCAGTAAATAAAAACGTATGTTCTTTGTACATCTGCTCTTATGAAAGATAAAATTTCTCAATATCTTGGCTCTTTGGGCAACTGATGTGGTGTTAATACGGTGGTGACTTATGGTTTTAGATCAATCTTATCAAAAGACTTAGAAGAATCTAAGAATCACAGTATTTCAGATGACTGCAGTATAAAGCTGGGTGCACACAATTACCAACCATAGTGTAATATACATTTTTATATTTTGCTTTTTGATCTATTTGTTTATGAATATGGTTCATCTGCTCATAACTGTTATACCCATGTGATGGTTGTTAGTGTGTCTGTTTATGCTTGCAAAAAACATGGTATTATTGACCGTTTTATTGTGTAAAGTAGCCTATGAAGAGTTCTGTCATATTTTTATATGTTTCTCAGATAAATCCCCCTTAAAACTGTAAGTAAATCTTTTACAACTTTTTGAAAAAGTTTTTTTCTAAAGTATTTTTGGGATTTTAAGTTTTCAAAATTTTGACATTGGGGATTATGGCATTTGAGACTGTCCTTTGGGATTATGATCAGCTCCCATCTTGGACTTCTGGCCTCTAGAATTGTGAGAAAGTAATTATCTGTGACTTAAATCGCCCAGTCTGTGGTATTTTGTTATGGCATCTCTGGCAAACTAATACAGCCAATTTACAGAAGGGCCTCCCAAAGCATGAAACAATACCACCGGGGGTATCACACTGATTTCACACATCACATGCATGGAATTAACAAACACTGGGTCAGTTAAGGCTCTGTTTGGTAGGAAGTAAGAGAAATCTTGACAAATGTTGAAGCAGATAGGGCTTATTTGCCTTACATAGCAAGAAGTCAGGAAGCAGGCAGGGCTGGGGCAACTGCTCAAGATTGTTTCCACTCTGCCTCCTCATGCTTGTCACCTCTTGATCACAGAAAGGCTGCTGTAATTCCAGATGTCATGTTCACAATCAAGCGTGGGGAGAAAGAAGGACAAGAGATAGCACTGGGAGATTTCTGCTTGTGTCTCCCAGGCCAGAGCTGGGCTGCACAACCAGCACTAGCAGCAAGGGAGGCTGGGAAGTCAAGTTCTTACTTTTGCACCTTGTATGGCAAGGCAGGCAGCAAGGAAGACCGAGGCTGGAAATGGGTGTTGCATGAGTCAGCTCTCAATATCTGTTACCGTCACGTGCCAAGAATTCCTGCCTTTTTCATTTGTCTTTTATTACGGATATGATTAAGAGGAAGAAGAAATAATTTGCCTTTTTTTTTTTTTTTTTTTTTAAGATGAATCTTACTCTTTCACCAGGCTGGAGTGCAGTGGCACAATCTCGGCTCCCTGCAACCTCTGACTCCCTGGTTCAAGTGATTCTCCTGCCTCAGCCTCCGGAGTAGCTGGGACTATAGGCACGTGCCACCATGCCCAGCTGATTTTTGTATTTTTAGTAGAGACAAGGTTTCACTACGTTGGCCAGGAAGGTCTCAATCTCCTGACCTCGTGTTTCGCCCGCCTTGGCCTCCCAAAGTGCTGTGATTACAGGCGTGAGACACCGTGCCCCACCACTAATTTGCCTTTTTAGTGGAATGATGGGTCTCAGATTCAGAGTCTTTAGCAGGCATTAGTATTCTAGAATTTGACAATTAAAAAAAAGCATTACTGCTGGGTGCGCTGACTCGCGCCTGTAACCTAGCACTTTGGAAGGCTGAGATAGGAAAATCAGTTGAGGCCAGGAGTTCAAGACCAGACTGGCCAAATGGCGAAACCCTGTCTCTATTAAAAATACAAAAATTAGCTGGGTGTGGTGGCAGGTGCCTGTAATCCCAGCTACCTGGGAGGCTGAGGCTCAATAATTGCTTGAACCTGGGAGGTGAAGGTTGCAGTGAGCCAAGATTGCACCATTGCACCCCAGCCTGGGCAACAGAATGAAGACTACATCTCAAAAAAAAGTATTACCTTTACTGTTACTTCAGTAGTTCAGTGGTAGTGACATGCTTTTTTTGTTTGTTTCTTTTTTGAGATACAGTCTTGCTCTGTCGCCTAGGCTGAAATGCAGTGGTGCAATCTCAGCTCATTGCAAGCTCTGCTTCCTGGGTTCAAGCGATTCTCCTGTCTCAGCCTCCTGTGTAGTGGGGACTACAGGCATCTGCCACCATGTCTGGCTAATTTTTTGTATTTTAGTAGAGACAGGCTTTCACCATATTGGCCAGGATTGTCTCGATCTCCTGCCCTTGTGATCTACCAGCCTCAGTTTCCCAAAGTGCTGGGATTACAGGCGTGAGCCACTGAGCCCAGCTGACATACTTTTAAATATGTGGATTTCAGCTAAAAATCCAGAATAGATTTAACAAAAAATATAGAAATAACTAATAACATAGTTTGCACTAAGACATATGAAAAAATGTAAAGATGAATAACTATTAAAAAATGGCGATGGTTAATTTTATATGTCAACCTGACTGAGTTAAGGGATGCCCGGATAGCTGTTAAAATATTTCTGGGCTGGGCACCATGGCTCTCACCTGCAATCCTAACACTTTGGGAGGCCGAGGTGGACAGATTGCCTGAGCTTAGGAGTTTGAAACCAGCCTGGGCAACATGGTGAAACTCTGTCTTTACTAAAATACAAAAAATTAGCTGGATGTGGCAGTGTGTGATCGTAGCCCAGCTACTTGGGAGGCTGAGGAAGGAGAATCGCTTGAAACTGGGAGGTGGAGGTTGCAGTGAGCCGATTGCATCACGGCACTCCTTTTTTCCAGACTCCGTCTCAAAAAAAAAAAAAAAAGCAAACTCATTACTGGGTGTGTCTGTGAGGATGTTTCTGAAAGAAATCATCATTTGAATCAGTAGACTGAGTAGAAGATCTGCTGTCATCGATGTGTGGGCATCGTTCCAACCACTGAGGGCTTCAGTGGAACAAGAAAGCAGAGGCAGGGTGAGTTTGCTCCCTCTTCTGGAGCTGGGATATCCTTCTTTTCCTGTCGTCAGACAACAGAGGTATACCTCTCCTCTGGGACTCAATTACCTCCTCTCAATATTGCTAATTCTATAAGTAAAGTAAAGATGATAATGTTTGACTTTTTTGTTGTTGTTTTCAGGATGAAATGAGTAATAAAAGAGAAGAATTCTTTTTGGGAATAACGCCTTGTTTCATACCAGAGTGCACTCCCTTTTTACAACTTTTTTGAGAGCCTCGAAAACTTTATTCCAGTCTTAATAGTGATAGAATAGATATAGTTCCACACACTGAAATAAAGATGTCATAAACTGTTTGAGTAGAAACCTGCTTTAAACACACACGCATGCACGCACGCACGCACACGTGCACGCACAAAACACCAAATCCAGCTCAACATTGTGAATTAGAAATCCAAAGCCCAAGGAACAGACAACAGAGCTTCTGGTTCTTGGACTTTTGGACTCTGGGTCTTATGCCAGTGGTATTATGCCTGTCCCACCCTCCTAAGCTCTCAGGCCTTCAGCGTTGGACTTATAGTTACAAGCGATGTCATTGTCTCCACTTTAAATACACAAAATATACACTCTTATCAGTACCATATCACATCTATTTACAGGTTCAAATGAAATATTGGTTGGCTGCTTGTTTGTTATTTTCTTCCTTCATTTTTTTTTCATGTCTCTATTATTAAGCACAGTTATAGGCATACCCATTTTTAGACTGCATTCTAGCCCGGGCAATAAAGCAACACCCCCGTTCTCTCTCCCTCTTCCTCTTTCTCT
>NW_016107535.1:346754-350968 GCF_001604975.1 Cebus imitator
AGTGGGTCTTACAAAGAGCCTGGTGGCTGGGAGCAGTGGCTCATGCCTTTAATCCTAGCATTCTGGGAGGCCGAGGCAGGCAGATCACAAGGTCAGGAGTTCCACACCAGCCTGGCCAACATGGTGAAACCCTATCTCTACTAAAAATATAAAAATTAGCCGGGCAGAGTGGCACACACCTGTAATCCCAGCTACTTGTGAGGCTGAAGTAGGAGAATTGCTTGAACCTGGAACCTGGGAGGCAGAGGTTGCAGTGAGGTGAGATTATGCCATTACACTCTAGCTTGGGTGACAACAGTGAGACTCAGTCTCAAAAAAAAATTAAAAAACAAAAATGTAAGCTGCTAAGTATTAGCATTTTTAATAAAAAAAAAAAAAAAAAAAAAAGCTTGGGATGCACCCCTGCCCTTACTTCCTCTCTCTTCATGTGATTGATCTCAGCACATGCCAGCTCCTCTTCACTTTCTGCTACGAGCAGAAGCAGACTGAGGACCTCACCAGGTGTCCAGTCTTGAACTTTTCCAAATATCAGAATTGCTAGCCAAATAAACTCTTTGTATTTATAAATTACCCTATCTTTGATACTTCTTTATAGTAACACTAAATGGACTGAGACATGCATGTGAGATAATGTGAGTCTTGTCTTTCTGTACCTAGCTTATTTCACCTAACATAATATCTTCCATGCTTAACCATGCTGTCCCAAATGAACAGGATTTCCTTCGTTTTGAAGGCTGAGTAGTATACCACTGTGAACATATATCACACCACACTTTCTTTATCCATTTATCCATTGAAGGACACTTAGGTTAATTCCATGTCTTAGCCATGCTCATGTTCTTTCATATTAGGTTGTTGGCCATTCTATTTGAGAGTAAGTACCCTAGAAAGAAACCTGTTTTTTGAAGGTGCAGAGTGACCTTTGCTTGGTCAACACAGCGTGGCTTTCCAGCACACAGTATTGTCAAATAAAGTTACACTGAGATGTTTTTCTCCTGAAGAACAAAATCTTTACACTTTCTCCACTGCCATTAGGATGATCATTCCTAGAACCTACTTTAGCCACTACATAAGAAAGGACACCTCTCCCCCTTTTCCAATCTCTCAGCCTAAACTGCTTCCCACCCCCTTCATTGTTATCTAGGCCAGAGTCTGTTTATTAAGTGGCAGTGAAAGTGTCACCCACTGACCATATTATACATTAACTTCTCCTGCTTTCTGCCCTATTTCATACAGCAAAAAACAGCTTGGGGCCAGCCTCCCTTAGGGTCATTTTGGCTTTCTTTCTTTCTCCATGAATTTCTTTTTTCACCCTTGGACAATGGATGACAGGAGAGCAAGATTAGGAGTTAAACTCTGGCAGAGGTTGGGATGCTGTACTTAAATTTCTGACCAAAGAAAGCCCTGTCATCTAACCCAGAGTTTCAGTGCTATGAAATCAGGTAGTAGCCCAGCTGGAAACACAGAATATCTGGTTTCCTCTTTGGTTATTATCCCCACGACAATCTTGCAGGAGCATGGGTGAGGTATTAGTAAGAATTCTGGACTTGTGTGTGTGTGTGTGTGTGTGTGTGTGTGTGTGTGTGTGTGTTTTGATGGAGTCTCACTCTGTTGCCCAGGCTGGAGTGCAGTGGGGCGATCTCAGCTCACTGCAACCTCCACATCCCAGGTTCAAGTGACGCTACTGCCTCTGCCTCCCAAGTAGCTGGGATTACAGGTGCCCACCATCATGCCTGGCTAATTTTTGTATTTTTGTAGAGATGGGGTTTCACCATGTTGGCCAGGTTGGGTCTTGAACTCCTGACTTCAGGTGATCCACTAGCCTTGACTTCCCCAAGTTCTTAAGTATATATCCTCTGCTATGGGTTGAATTGTCTCTTCTTCACTACCTCAGACTGTGACTGAATGTGAAGATGGAGTCTTTAAAAAGGTGAATAAGTTAAAGTGGGATGGCTTGTGTGGGCTGTAATCCAATATGGCAGGTGTCCTTATAAAAGGAGATCAGGGTACAGACACCGAGAGAAGACCATGTGAAGACACAGGGAGAAGATGACCATCTACAGGCCAAGTAAAGAAGCCTCAGAAGCCTCAGAAGAAACCAAACTTTCCAACTCATTGATCTTGGACTTCTAGACTCCAGAACTGTAAGAAAATAAATTTCATAAATTTCTGTTGTTTAAGCCACCTAGTCTGTGGTGTCTTATTATGTCAATCTAGAAAATTAATATACTTACCCATACCTCTCTTACATTTGCTCACCTAAGTTTATTTTATATCAATTGTAGTTCTTTTCTTCTTTCCTTCTTTCTCTCTCTTTTCTTCCCTCCCTCCCTCCCTCCCTCCCTTCCTTCCTTCCTTCCTTCCTTTTTAGTAATGAGGTCTCATTATGTTGTCCTGGCTGGACACCAACTCCTGGGACTGCAGGCACATGCCACTGTACCCAGCCCAATTATAGTTCTATCCATTCTCCTTGTCTCCCCTTTCCCAGAGATTTTTCCAACGCTACAGCCATATGGACCAAGCATGTCCAACCATAGGATACGAGAAAGTAGGCCATATAAAGCAAACGGACCACATGGTATGGTCCCACCATCTAGGGAGTAGGACTCTGATCGAGGGAGAATCAGGGTTCTTGCTTTCCTAACTCATTACTGATGTTTCATGATCATTAATTTTCCACCCTTTTTCCAAATTCTTCTGCTCTTCTTTCCTCTAGCTATTTCGTATCTACTCATCTCTGTCACCTTTCAATTTCTTTGTCCTATCCTTTATTCCTTTTACTTGGGAATCCTGTCCTTCATTCCTTTTGCTTGGGGATGTGACATCATTGCTTACCTCTCCTTCACAATTGCTCCTGGTGCCTTGGGCACACTAAGTTCTCAGTTCCTTGACCTCCTCACCTTCAGAGATGACTTCCAGCACTTCACCTTAGCCATCTATTATACCCATAGCCATGTCCCTCTGAAATCTGAAATTCTTACACCACAGTCTCTGACTGCAGTCTTCTATCTTCCTAGGTCTTTTACTTCTTCAATGAACTTCTGTCTAGACTTCAACCTCATCTAAGTTTTTTGCCACTACTTCATTTTATACCAGTCTATCAGGATCTCTTGGCCTTACATCTTCCTGGAATTCCACAACCAATCACCAGCACTCCTTAGATTATTCCTTTTCTGTCTGTTCCTTGGCTCTCCTCTTACTTCAAAGGAGTGGTACTTCATCTTCTGGTGAATTATTGAGGATCTAATGATGGTTAGATTTCCTCTGTCTGGAACACTCCCAAATAAAGTCTTGTAGTTCACTCCTTCACCTCCTTCAGTTCTTTCTAGAAATGTCAACTTCTCAGCAAAGTCCTTTGTGACTACTCTGTTTAAGGTTGTGGCCTCTATCCCTATCCCCACTCACTATCCACACAAACTTTTATTTTTCTTCATGGCACTGACAACTAGCTAAAAGGCTATTTATTTTAGTTACTTACTGGTTTATTTCTTGCTTTTTACCCCGCTAGAATAATATAATCTCCAAGTGGAAAGCGTTTTACATTCCTTATTCACTGTTGTAGTCTTAGTACCAAGTCTAGTGCCTTTGTTTTGCACATAACAGGAACTTAATAATTATTTGTGGAATGTGGCTTCTTCCAAGAAAAACCTAAATATAGACATATTCTCAAAAACTGGCATATAATTTCAGGAGTCTGATGGCCCTCCTGAGGCTGGGAACTCTGAAGCTCTGAAGCTCAGTTTTGACCATCGTTCCTGAATATGCTTCATACATACAGTCTACCAATATGGACTTAAATACTGTTATGTATTGATCACTGACAAACGTATTTCTTTAGTCTAAATGTCTCTGCACAATTCCTTACCCACAAACCAAATGACTATTCACACTTCAGTTTAAAGATTCAAACATTAAGTTACTTTTGAAGAGGGTACAATAGTAAGAGGCTTTATTCTTATTTATAATATGACAAAGCTTTTGATGCCTGGCCTTGTAACCCATGATTAGGGTTTTGCTTGTTTTCTTAGTACAAGAGGAAATCACTGATGAATTTTCAGCAGGAGTGTGGAACAGTGTAATTTACAGTTATAAAAGGTTCTGTCTGTATTGTGAGAAGAACGGATTTGGAGGATGGGGAGGCAGGGAAACCAGCTGGGAGGCTGTAGCAGTGGCCAGGACCCAGGGCCACTTATGCTAACAGGCACAGTGGGTAC
>NW_016107535.1:351008-355847 GCF_001604975.1 Cebus imitator
AGGCAAAGTAGGCAGAGAATCTAGAGCCCACAATACCATTAGGGGCCCATGAAAATGTTTTAATTTTGATTATTTAAAAATCAGAATAAAAAATAATAAACCCAGCTTGGATTCTATCTGCCTTTATACCAACATAGCACTAAATATATATATTTTAATTTTTTTTGGTGGATGAGGAGGGCCATGGAGGTCACAAAGAAGCCCTGGGTATGACTTGGATAGAGCAGTGTGGGGACAGTGGACATGGAATGACGTGAACAAAGGCAAAGACGAGAGATGTCTTAAGAAGAAAAGTTGAACCTGGCCATAGAATGAGGGTGAGGAATGAGGAAGCGGGAGAAAGCAAAAATAAATACCAGAATTTCTGTGCGGGAACTGGCCCCATTTACGGAGATGGGGAAGACAAGGGCAGTGGGGTCAAACAGGGGTCAGAGTGTAAACAGCTTCCCCAGCCAGACCAGTGTTGAAAATTTACGGCATGGGTCAGTGCCTCTCAACTCTGGTTGACATCAGAGTCACATGGGGAACTTTAAGAATTCCAACTTCTGCTGCATCCACCAGACCAACCGATCCAGAATCTGGACAGTGGGTCAAGGTCAAGGACCACAACGTTTTTAGGCAATGGGGCTACAGAAAAGTTTTTTAAAACAGAAAACAAAATGGCCAGAGTGATCTTTAAAATTCACCTGTTTGATAGTAGTGTGGGAGATGGGAAGGAGAGGGTGGGAGACTGGAGGGTAAGCCAGGGAGTTAACAATACCCAAGTTCCCGGGTCTCCTGATTCTCATATCCCTTCCTGGGTTCAGGAAAAATGTCAGAGAACTCAGGCCACTCAGAAAAGAGCTGGAAAGACCTCCTGGTCCTCAGCCAGAGCCCGTCTTGGCTGAGGGACAAGGGCCTGCGGAGCACAGGGGCCGGGTGGTCCATTGGCTTCTCTGGCTAAACCACAGGGCAAATTTAAACACTCCAGCTGTCACAGCACAGCAAATCTGAATGACAATGGCTTTTTTAAAAGCGGGATTTTAAAACTAACAATTATTCTTGAAAAACCATCTCAGGGAAGCTGGCTAATTCTAAGGCAATTTTTAAAAAATGTGTAAGCATTTAATTTACTTTTTAAATAAATTACTTTGTAATTGATGAAAATTGTATATGTCTATTGTGTACAACATGATGTTTTGAAATATGTATACATTGTAGAATAGCTAAATCAAGCTAATTAACATGTGTATTACTATCACCTCACCTACTTTTTCTGTGGTAAAAGCCTTTAAAATTTACTCTCAGCAATTTTCAAAAATCCAGTACATTGTTATGAACTATTGCCAGCACGTTGTACAATAGAGCTCTTGAACTTACTCCTCTTATCTAATAGTATCTCTACATCCCCACTCCCACCTACCAGTCCCTTATTTTTTAAGCAATTTGAACTCATAGAATTTGAGAATAGAATGTTAGTGAGATCACATGGTATTTACTTGTCTTTCAGTGCCCAGCTTATTTCACTTAAAACTATGCCCTTTCCGCATGTTCTCACTCATAGGCGGGTGTTGAACAATGAGAGCACATGGACACAGGGAGGGGAGCACTACACACTGGGGTCAGTTGGGGGGAAATAGGGGAGGGACGGTGGGGGGGGGAGACCGGGGAGAGATAGCAAGGGGAAAAATGCCAGATGTAGGTGATGGGGAGGAAGGCAGCAAATCACACTGCCACGTGTGTACCTATGCAACAATTTTGCATGTTCTTCACATGTACCCCAAAACCTAAAATGCAATAAAATAAATGGGAAAAACAAAACAAAACAAAACAAAACAAAAAAAAACTATGCCCTTTGGGTTCATCTATGTTGTCACAAATGACAGAATTTTCTTCTTTGTAAAGGTTGAATAATATTCCATTGTGCACGTGTGTGTGTGTGTGTGTATGTGTGTATTACACTTAGCTTGTTTCCATATCTTGCTATTGTGCATAATGCTGCAATGAACACGAGGGTGCAGATATCTGAGAAGGAAATTTTGCTTCCTTGGAATATGTACCCCAAAGTGGATTGCCTGGATTGTATGGTACTTTTATCTCTGGTTCTTTGAGGAATCTTCATATCGTTTTCCATAATGGCTGTACAAATTTACATTCCCACCAACAATGTACAAAGGTTCCCTTTTCTCCACACCCTCGCCAACACTTGTTATTTTTTAAGCCATTGTAACATGTGTGAGGTAATATCTCATTGCAGTTTTGATTTGAATTTTCTTGATGATTAATGATGTTGAGCACTTTCTAATATACATGTTGGCCATTTGTATGTGCTCTTCGGAAAATGTTTATTCAGGTTCTTTGCCCATTTTTCAATCATGTCATTTGTTTCTTCTGTTGAGTTTTATGAGTTTCTTGCATATGTATCTTGCAGTATTAAATCCTTATCAGATACATGATTTACAAATATTTTCTCCTCTCTAGGTTGCCTTTTTATTTTGCTGATTGTTTCTTTTGCTGTGTAGAAGCTTTTTAGTTTGATGTAGTCCCACTTTTTAATTTTTGTTTCTGGGGTCTGTGCTTTTGGTATCCATCATATCCAAAGCATTATTGCCAACGTCAATGTTAAGGAGCTTTCCCCCTGTGTTTACTTTTGGGAGTTTTACAGTTTCAGATCTTACCTTTGTCTTTAATCCGCTTCAAGTTTTGTATATGGTATAAGGGTGCAATTTCATTCTTTCGCATGTGGATATACAGTTTTCTCAACACGATTTATTGAAGAGCCTATCCTTTCCCCATTGTGAATTCTTGCCATCCTTGCCCAAGATTAATTGAGTGAATATTCATGGGTTTATTTTTGGGTTTTCTATTCAGTTTCATTGGTCTATGTGTCTGTGTTTAAGCCAGTACCATGCTGTTTTGATCAGTATAGCTTTAATTATTTACTTTTATTATAGTTTGAAATCAGGAAGTGTGATGCCTCTAGCTTTATTCTTTTTTCTCAAGATCGCTTTGGCTATTTGTGGTCTCTTACGGATCCCTATAAATTTTAGAATTGTTTGTTCTATTTCTGTGAACAATGCCATTTGAATTTTGATAGGAATTGCATTGAATCTGTAGATCAATTTGGTTAGCATGCACATTTTAACAATATTAATTATTCTAATCCATGAACATGATTCATCTTTCTATTTGTTCATGTCTTCAGTCTCTTTCCCAATGTCTTGTAGTTTTTAGTGTATGGAAATTTTGCTTCCTTGGTTAAATTTATTCTTAAGTAAAGTCAGGTATTTCAATTAACGATGGACCACATATACAATTTCCTATCGGCTAGTGATGTCCTAGCTATCTTCAGCATTGCAGTGCAACAGATTAACTTTTCTATGACTAGAGATGTTTAGATACACATTGTGTTACAATTGCCTATAGTATTCAGCACAGTAACATGCTGTATAGGTTTTGTATCCTAGGGGCAATAGGCTATACCATATAGCCTAAGTGTGTAGTAGGTTGTACTATTTAACTTTGTCTAAGTATACTCCATGGTGTTTGTACAATGACAAAATCACTCAACAACACATTTCTCAGAATATGTCCCTGTCATTAAGTACCATATGACTGTATTTTAATATTTTTATGGGATTGATTGTAAATTGAATTTTCTCAGTTTCTTTTTCTTTTCTCTTTTTTTGAGATGGAGTTTCACTCTGCCACTTAGGCTGGTGTGCAGTGGCGCGGTCTTGGCTCACTGCAGCCTCTGCCTCCTGGGTTCAAGCGATTCTCCTGCCTCAGCCTCTCAAGTAGCTGGGACTACAGGTGCCCAACACCATGCCCTGCTAAGTTTTTGTATGTTTTAAATAGAGATGGGTTTCACCATGTTGACCAGTCTGACTTCAGGTGATCTGCCTGCCTCAGCCTCCCAAAGTGCTAGGATTACAGGTGTCCACCACCATGCCCCGCTAATATTTTGTGTGTTTTAAATAGAGATGGATTTCACCATGTTGACCAGTCTGACCTCAGGTGATCTGCTTGCCTCGGCCTTCCAAAGTGCTGGGATTACAGGTGTGAGCCACTGCGCTTGGCCATTCAGTTTCTTTTTCGGCCCATTTGTTGTCAATGTATAGAAATGCTACTGAGTTTTGTACGTTGACTTTATATTTTGAAACTTTACTGAATTTGTTTATCAGTTTCAACTGTTTTGATGGCATTTTTAGAGCTTTCTGTATATAAAACAATATATCTGTAAACACAGACAGCATAACTTTTTCTTTCTGAATTGGTTGCCCTTTATTTCTACGTCTTTTTCCAATTGCTCCAGCTAGGATTTCCAGTATTGTGTTGAATAGAAGTGGTGAGAGTGGGCACTATTGTCTTACTCCTTATCTTAGAGAAAAAGTTTTAGCTTTTCACAATTGAATATCATGTTAGCTGTGAGCTTGTTATACATGATCTTCATTGTGTTGAAGTATGTTCCTTTTATATTTAATTTCTTGAGGGTTTTTTTTTTTTTACTCATGAAAGGATGCTGAATTTTGTCAAATGCTTTTTCTGTATCCATTGAGATGATCATATGATTTTTCTTCCTAATTTTGTTAATGTATTATATCATATTTACTGATTCCCATGTGTTAAACCATCATTGTATCCCAGGGGCAAATCCCACTTGATCATGATTAATGATTTTTAAATATGCTGTTGAATTCAGTTCACATTTTCTCATTTACATTTATCAGGGATATCGTCCTGTAATTTTAATTTTCTTGTCTTGTAGTGTCTTTGGCTTTTATATGAGGGTAATGCTGACTGTATAAAATGAATTAGGAAGCTTTCTCTCCTCTTCATCTTTTTTTTTTTTTTTTTTTT
>NW_016107535.1:355969-384657 GCF_001604975.1 Cebus imitator
AATGTTTGTTGGAATTCACCCACGAAACCATCTGGTCTTGAGCTTTTTTTTTTATTGGGAAGTTTTTTATTACTGACTCAGTCTCCTTACTGATTATTGGACTGTTCAGATTTTCTGTTTCTTCAAGATAAGTTGTATGTTTTTCGGGGTTTATCCACTCCAATTTGTGGACATAAAATATATATTTTGCATTTCTATGGTATCACTTATAATGTCTTCTTTTTCATTTATAATTTTATTTGTTTGAGTTTTTTCTTTCTTTTTTTTTTCTTGGATAGTCCAGCTAAGAGTTTGTTAATCTATTTTATCCTTTTTAAAAAACCTCTTAGTTTTGTTGATCTTTTATATTGTCTATCTGTTTCTGTTTTATGTATTCAGAAGTAATCTTAATTCCTTCTGTTAACATGGGGCTTAGTTGGTTCTTTTTTTTCTACTTCCTTGAGGTATACAGTTAGGTTGTTTATTTGAGACCTTTTTTTTCCCTTAATGTTGGCACTTATTACTGTAAACTTCCCTCTTAGAACTACTTTTGTTGAATTCCACACATTTTGGTATGTGTGTTTCCATTTTCATTACTCTAAAGATACTTTTGGATGTCTTTTTTGATCCATTGGTTGTTCAGGAGTGTTTTGTTTAATTTTCAAGTTAGACTTTGGAACAGAAATTATTTATAAAACAGGCATTTGCTACTGAGCATGTTTGGTCTTCAATTAAATTCTTTTAAACCTCTGGCTCCATGGTGTAATGGTTCTGGAATTAGTAACAATAAAACATTAGTTACATTGGTGAGTAATGGTTTTATTTAAAACAGAATTAAAATGTTAACCCAGTGAGGCTCAGAACTAAATGTAAACTCTCTAAGTGGCTAGCTTGTGAATGTCAGAGGGCATGATCACAATTAATAACAATTAGGTTGGCGTTTGAGACTCAAGAAAGCAACCTGTGTTTTAACTTGCTATTTTATCTGAAACTTAAAATCTTTTTGTGAATACTTATCATAACATTTTCTACTGGTGAAAAATTCTAAAGCTCAGAAAAGTTAATTTGCTGGAAGTCATAAAGCTTGTAGGCAGTGACAGACCCCAGGAGTTTATAAAGCAACCTAGTAGATAAAGCAAGAGTCTCATGCCACGCCTCAGGCAGCTTGGGTGTCTGGGGAACTCAGGTACTGGTATGACATGTAGTCATTATGTATGAATGGGGAATAATGCCTACTTCATGAAGACATAATGTGTAAGCTGCTTAGTGTAGACTCAGGCATTGACTTGAATGCTTCAGGAAGGTTAGCCATTTTCTTTCATCATCCACTTAACTTTCTGCTAGAACACTTGGGCGCTGACAAACACAACTATAGGCAACCTTCAACTGACATAGTATCTCAAATTACCTAGGAACATGCCCCCACAACCCAGTTTGGAATTGACTAAATTTGGTCAATTCTTCCCTCCCAGCTTTTGTGTTCTAGACTTTGGGGAAATTCCTCCACTCCTCCTTTTCCTTCCCCCCGCCCTTGCAGCCAGCACTTCAGCCTGAGCACATTCTCCCTTCTCTGAACTTCAGACACAGCCTCCTGGCTCTGAAGCCACAGGGTTAGGGGTAGGTGAAGGTGGGGTTTATAGAGGGCAGTATTTTGTGGTATGTAGGAAGGGAGAAATAAGAGAAGAAGCTGTAGTGATGTCTCCCTCTACCCTTTATCTAGGAGGACTAAGACCTGCTCTAACCTCTCAGGCCCAAGGCCATGCATTTCTCTCCTGGGCCATGCCATCTCTCTCTCTCTCCCATGCAATGCCATCTCTCTCTCTCTCTCTCTCTCCCAGGCCATGCCATCTGTCTCTCTCTCTCCCAGGCCATGCCATCTGTCTCTCTCTCTCCTACGCCATGCCATCTCTCTCTCTCTCCCAGGCCATGCCATCTGTCTCTCTCTCTCCTATGCCATGCCATCTCTCTCTCTCTCCCAGGCCATGCCATCTGTCTCTCTCTCTCCTACGCCATGCCATCTCTCTCTCTCTCCCAGGTCATGCCATCTCTCTCTCTCTCTCTCCCAGGCCATGCCATCTCTCTCTCTCTCCTAGGCCATGCCANACGCCATGCCATCTCTCTCTCTCTCCCAGGTCATGCCATCTCTCTCTCTCTCTCTCCCAGGCCCTGCCATCTCTCTCTCTCTCCCAGGTCATGCCATCTCTCTCTCTCTCCCAGGTCATGCCATCTCTCTCTCTCTCCCAGGTCATGCCATCTCTCTCTCTCTCCTAGGCCATGCCATCTCTCTCTCTCTCCTAGGCCATGCCATCTCTCTCTCTGTCCCGGGTCATGCCATCTCTCTCTGTCCCAGGTCATGCCATCTCTCTCTCCCATGTCATGCCACCTTTCTCTCTCTCTCCTGAGCCAAGCCATCTGTCTCTCTCCCAGGCTTGGAATTCCAGCTCCTTTGCTTGAGACCTGCTTCACTCCTCTTCTCCTAATTGTAACATCTTATGTACCCATGGTACAAGCATCAAGAATTCTCAGGGTGTTTAGTTATACTTTTTATTTTGAGGTAAGTGTAGATTTACATTCGGTTATAAAATATAGCAGAGAGATTTCCCATATTTCTTTATGCAGTTTTCCTTAATGGGAACATCTTATCTAGCATGTTTATATTTAAGTATTTTTGTTTCATTCTTCAGGTTTATTCACACTGAGGAGAAGATTCTCAGATTTCTTCTGAGGCAACAGAGACAGAACCTTTTTTAAAATAATACTTTTTTTTTCAGGCAGGAAAGGTGAGAATCTACTTTACCTAGACCAATCGTTGTTTCTTCAGGGACCATCCATGACCTCAACAAAAGCCTCTGGCTGAAAGCACCGGCAGGTACTGTCCAAAGAGAACTGCACAGACAGAGGCAGGAAGAATGCAGGTACAGCATTGTAGGCACTTAACAGCCTACTGAAGCCTTGCACTTGGGCATGATCTTTGGGGACGACCACTCAATTCTTTATTTGATGCTTGAGTCTCAACCTCTGCAGAACACTTCTAGTGCTAGGAACTCACCTCTATCTAAAAAGCTTTGCTAACTTGGAATGCCAGAAAGTTCTTTCACGATGCCTGAGAGCAGGACTGTGTTTCCTTGTTCACTGTTGTATTTCTACTTCTAACACAGTGCTTTGCAACACAGTGCTTAACAAATATTAGCTGAGTGAATGGATGAATGAATGAGATAATGAACAGACACATTCAGCCCTGTCTGAGAGGCTGGAAGCACAATCTTTCTAGGAAGGAAGGGGTAAACGCTGCCTGGGACACTGCTGGCATGACCGAGGCCAGCCTGTCAGGGACAGAGCCAAGCCCATGTGTGGGTGCCTTGCAGAGTGCAGGAGCCCTTGGAACTTGGGAGGAATAGGAATGCTCCAGGGCAAGAAGCCACTGGGGTTGGGGTCAGGACAACTCAAGTGTTCTAAGTGCCAGGGCTGAGTGGCAGCCTTTCTCCACGGTCCTGACTTATTACATTCCTGGGTAAGTAGAGGAAATTTAATCCATATGTTCCCTGATTATTTATACAATTCTGAGCAAGATGCTGCCATTGTGTAAGAGCCATTTGACGTCGGTGGCGCTGCTTTCTTTTTTCCATTCTGAGAAGAATCCTTGAAGAAAAGCCAACTCCTTCTTCCCTGAAGAAGGAAGGGGCAGGAGCCCAGGGAACAGTCATCTGGACCCAGCAGGGTTCTGCAGCATCTGGGGAGACTGTTTTCAGTGAGATTCAGAGAGGAGGCTGAGGAGGGGGGTTAAGACAGGAGCACCAGTGGGGCTACTACTGCCCACCCCTGTGCCCACGTGGGCTCTGCCAGCTGCTGCCAGCAGGAGCTTGGTGGAGGGAGGAGGTAGAAGCAGCTGGGAGGTGCAGTGCGAAGATGGGGTCTTCTAGGCAGGGGTCCTTCAGTCTTGCATTCTGTCTTAACCTTGGGAAGGCTCCTTTCTCTTCATAAATCTCAGTTTCCCATTCTGCAAAGCATGAGGCTGTACCTAGTTCTGCAATATTTATGGGTTCCAACAGCCTATTTATTCTAGAACTCTTTTTTGTGTGTCGTCTTGTGAATATTATCTGGCACTCCTTAGACAAATGTCTTTAAAAATATTTTTATAATAATCCTCAGTTAGAAATACATTTTACACAGTAGCATACTTCATATAACTGAAACAATGGTTTCATAAATTAACACTTACGCTTTCTACAAGGATAGACATAAAGATTGATGGAATAGAAGGGTGAATACACAAATAAATCTATACGTTTATGGTGAATTGATTTCCAGCGAGGGTGCCCAGGTAACTCAAAGGGGAAAGATGATCTTTTTAAATAGTAGTGAGCCAACTGGTTATCCAGATGCAAAAATAAATAAATATGTACATAAATACATAAACTTAGTGTCTTACTTCACATGATACGCAAAAGATTGATTAATAAATGGATCACAGACAGAAATGCAAGAGCTAAAGTTAAGGAGTGACGTATTAAACTTATACACATAATGAATGGGATCACCCTCACAGACAGTATGCTAAGCAAAAGAAGCCAATCACGAAAGCCTAAAGGTTTTATGATTCCATTTATATGGAATTTCCAGAAAAGGCACAAATAATAGAGATAGAAAGTAGACCAGAGGTTCACTGGGGCTGTGGGACTGCACCTAGGCAGGAGGCGACTTTGTTGCCAGACAACGGAAGTGTTCCAGAACTGTGATGATGCTTATCCAGCTGTACGAATTTACTAAAACTCATCAAACAATACACTTAGAATGGATGGACCTCATGGTATATAAATCATAACTTAAAGAAATACGATGACTAATACAATTGAACCTGAAGAATACAGATGATAAGTGATTTGTTCATTTTAAGAAATGTGTGTTCTCTGAATATGACGAGTTAGCTCCAAACCACCTCTTACTACTTTATCCATCTCTCTTTATAACACGCACAGCATCATCACACATAGCTATTGCTGATCGATGACTATTCACTTGAAAATATTAAAAAGAATAGATATATTCTGATCAAATCTATTTTGAAAACTAAATTCTTTTAGGAAAATGGGTTTTATAAGTCTAAACATATCTTCCTACATTTTTGTATTCAATACCAACAGATGCCACTAGTAAACTGCAATTAGCCACAGATTCAAGCATGTAAGTTTGTCATAACCATGACAGGCACAAGCTAATGGTTTTGAATACTTATGAAGCACAAGGATGAAAGTTTTCTCTCTCTAGGAGTTTAGGATGGGAACCAGTCACCTCCAAACCAATTGATGACTAGTTTCCTATGCAGTTCAGTGGTTTCATACCTAACTGATCATCAGAATGATTCACTGACCTCTCATCCCCTGCCCAGAACTACACAATAGGAATTTCTGTGGGGACACTTCTTAAAAAGTTTTTCCAAGCAGGGCACGATGGCTCACGCCTGTAATCCCAGCACTTTGGGAGGCTGAGGCAGGCGGATCATTTGAGTTCAGGAGTTCAAGATCAGCCTGGCCAACATGGTGAAACCCTGTCTCTACTAAAAATACAAAAATTAGCTGGGCATGGCGGCGCACACCTGTAATCCCAGCTACTTGGAAGGTTGAGGCATGAAAATCGCTTAAACCCAGGAGGTGAAGGTTGCAGTGAGCTGAGATGGTGCCACTGCATTCCAGCTAGGGTGACAGAGAGAGACTCTGTCTCAAAAAAAAAAAAAAAAAAAAAGTTTTCCAGGTGGTCAGGGAGGTTTATGAGCCTCATTTGTAGCCACAGCCTTCGGTATAGTCAGTTCTGAGAGAGATCACAGAGAACTGGTTTCCAGTTATAGCGCAAATACCAAGGTTTGCAAATAAGGAAAATTAAAATATTATAAAGCACGATATAGATTAAGTTGCTCAACCATCACACCATCCACCATTCCTTGTCTTTGCATCTTTAGAAAGAAATGGTATAACAGTTGATGGGCTAGAATTCTGCAAACTCCTGAGAACCCACATTGATAACCTCAAATTCTTAGCTTTTCAAACCTCCTCAGCCTTTTTAGTCAAGTGGAGATAACACCAATTAATTTTTTTACATCGTTTACAATATCAAAGACTTGGAACCAACCCAAATGCCCATCAACGATAGACTGGGCAGGGAAAATGTGACACATATACACCATGGAATATTACGCAACCATCAAAAATGATGAGTTCATGTCCTTTGTAGGGACATGGATGAACCTGGAAACCATCATTCTCAGCAAACTAACAAAAGAACAGAAAATCAAACACCGCATGTTTTCACTCACAGGTGGGTGTTGAACAACGAGAACACATGGACACAGGGAGTGGAGCATCACACACTGGGGTCTGTTGGGGGGAAATAGGGGAGGGACAGCGGGGAGTTGTGGAGAGATAGTGTGGGGAGAAATGCCAGATATAGGTGATGGGGAGGAAGGCAGCAAATCACACTGCCATGTGTGTACCTATGCAACTATCTTGCATGTTCTTCACATGTTCCCCAAAACCTAAAATGCAATTAAAAGAAATTTTTTTTACATCGTCATTTGCTATTAGATCAAGTCACCCTCCTGTATTCACACAAACTAATTTAAAAACCAACTGCAGAATTTTCACTTACACCACTGAAGCCAATTTGTAGCTCTTCACTCTAGATTGTAAATATCTTTTTGAATCTTCAGTTATTTAATGAACTCATCAATTCTCCCAGATTTGTAGTATCTCAAATTTTACCAAATGAGCTTTTGTATTCAGGACATTTATTTTCATTGCCTCTACCTTTAATCAACCTGTGAACTTAGTTTCCCTCAAACTTTCCCCTTGCTTCGAGCCACCTGCCTCAGGAGGGAAGGGGGCCTCCCTCTGGGTCCTCAGGAGGCTCCCCTCTCCAGTGATGCCCGCTCTGTCTTGTTTCCACTGCTTGTGACTCTTAGCCTGCTCATCTTCCACAGCAAAGACCGATATTTAAATCTTTCCCATCTGAAAAACAAAATCCTTCTCTGGCACAAAATTTCCCTTCCCATTCAGTCTTCATCCTCTTTTTCATTTTCTTTTCCAGTCAAGTTTCTGGAGAAAGGAATATTTCCTGAGTTCTCCTTGTTTCTCTTCTCCAGTGAGCTCCTCCTCTCTATTGCTTCCGTCCTCATTGTTCCAATGAAACCTCTGCCAGGTGGAGCCCATAGGGACCCTCTGGCGGCCAAATCCAGTCCACTCACTTTCTGTTCACACCTACTTTAACTTTCCCGTTGAGTATGTTTTTGTGAATGATTGCCTCCTTCTTAAAGCAATCTTTCTTTAGTTTTTTGCACATTGTTTTCCTTACTCCTTCCTACACCCAGACTGCCCACTTCTGCTGTAACCTCGAGGAGCTCTTTCCCTTTCCTCCTTTGCAAACTGCCTCTGTCTTTGCCTTCTCCCATTCTCCTCCAGTGGCTCTGGAACCATTTGTGCCAGAAACACCCAAAGAGCTTTCTGCTCGCTAAAGGTATGACTGGGGTTCTAATCCAGACCTACTGTATGGAGTCTCTGGAGGTGGGTAGGAATGTGCATTATAAGCCATCTCTCCTGGACATTCTGACACTTTCCCCGGGCCACACTTTCCCCCTTCCCCCCACCCCCGACAGGGTCTTGCTCTGTCATTGAAGCAGGAGTGCAGTGGTGTGATCACTGCTCACTGCAGCTTCGATCTTCTGGGCTCAAGTGATCCTCCTACTTCAGCCTCCTAAGTACCTGAGACTACAGGTGTGCATCACCACACCTAACTTTTTTTTTTTTTTTTTTGAAACAGAGGTTTGCTCTTGTTGCCCAGGCTGGAGGGCAGTGGTGCCATCTCGGCTCACCGCAACCTCTGCCTCCCGGGGTCAAGCGATTCTCCTTCCTCAGCCCCCTGAGTAACTGGGATTACAAGCATGCGCCACCACGCCCAGCTAATTTTGTATTTTTAGTAGAGACTGGGTTTCTCCATGTTGGCCAGGATGGTGTCGATCTCCTGATCTCAGGTGATCCACCCGCCTCAGCTTCCCAAAGTGCTGGGATTACAGGCATGAGCCACAGCACTGGCCTAATTTTTTGTAGAGATGAGGTTTTGCTATGCTGCCCAGGTTGTGGGTCATACTGTGTGTGTGTGTGTGTGTGTGTGTGTGTGTGTGTGTGAGAGAGAGAGAGAGAGAGAGAGAGAGAGAGAGAATGAACGAGAGAGACAGGGTCTTACTGTTTCCAGGTTGGAGTGCAGTGCCGGGATCTCAGCACACTGAAGCTTCCACCTCCCAGGTTCAAATGATTCTCATGCCTCAGCCTGCTAAGTAGGCTGTGTGATGCTGTGTGCACCATCACACCTGGCTAATTTTTGCATTTTTAGCAGAGACAGGGTTTCACCATGTTGCCGAGGCTGGTCTCAAGCTCTTGGCCTCAGTGATCTGCCCACATTGGTCTCCCAAAGTGCTGGGGTTACAGGCGTGAGCCACAGCGCCTGGCCTGTAGGCCAATTTTTAAACGTTTTTCAGTTTATCCTCCCAGCTGCTACGTTGACCCCACCCCACTGCTCTCCTCCTTAAAATCCTTTATGGGGCTCTCCTCCCTGCAAAGACGTTAAGCTCCATATCCTGGCATAAAAGACCTTTTGTGATTTGGCCCCTGTGCAGCTCCTGGGTTGCCCCCAACTTTCAGATGTGCTTTGTGCTCCAGAGATATCCTTAACACACCTGCTTGCTCCCACCCTGAGACTGGAAGTTCCTACTGCCAAAACGCCCTCCACCAATTTTCACTTGCACTCACCTTCAGATCTCAGAGTGGGAAAGAGCTCCCAAAAGAGAGGAAAGGCCTAAACCCCAGTGTTGACTCTGCCATGGATAAGTCACATGATACATGTACTATATAACCTTGAGCTCCAACTCATATATAAGCAAGGAGAGGATTTAAACTGATTTCAGTTTTGGAATACTTAAAACAGTCAGAAATACAGTAGGGCGCGGTGGCTCATGCCTGTAATCCCAGCACTTTGGGAGGCCGAGGCGGGCAGATCACCTAAGGTCGGGAGTTCGAGACCAGTCCGACCAACATGGAGAAAACTTGTCTCTACTAAAAATACAAAATTAGCCGGGCTTGGTGGTGCATGCCTGTAATCCCAGCTACTCAGGAGGCTGAGGCAGGAGAATCTCTTGAACCCAGGAGGCAGAGGTTGCGGTGAGCCGAGATGGCGCCACTGCCCTCCAGCCTGGGCAACAAGAGTGAAATACAAATTTGGTACATGTGTTCTGAAAGGCGCAGTAACAAGTGGTAGCCACCAGATAGCGCTAGAGGATCTCATTTAGCACAAACTCAGGGTTTTGTCTCCATGACTTAAACTTCATTCTGGGGATGGTCCACTAGAATTTGGTGCTGATGGGTGTCATCGGCTCCAAGTCTAACCTTTATGTGAGACTATTATGAGACATAGGAACAGAATTTGTAACTTAAAAACCTCACTTTGGGGGAGGCAATGAAACTAGTCGTTAGTTGTCTTTAAACGCACAAAATTAAAAAGCAGCACTTTCCTTGCTGGCTGGTGCATTTTGAAGGCTGTCCCAGTACTCCAACCCTACAGCTCCTTTTTGGACCTCATATGCAGGACACATGGAAAGAGTTGTTTTGTTCAGGTTCTAGTGGAACCATCTGTACATTCCTCACTCTCTGCGGGAAGCAGGAATTGATCACAGGAAATGACCTCGGCTGTCTTAGGAAAGACTGACTTCCCATCCCTGGGGCTTTGAGCAAATCTGGGTAGTTGAGGGGCTGAGGAGGAAATTCTAGACCCTCATGTGGCTGGGTTTGAATCTGAGACCCCTCTGAGGGTCTGATGAAAGTCATGGACAATCCTCCCAGAATACTCAGAATATGCAGATTATTTCAGCAGCTCCACAAACCTTTTGTCCAGGGACCCAGGCTAAGGACTATTTAGGGTTCCTCTCAGCTTTAAGAGCCTAAATGTCTTATAGCTGTGCTTCATAACCAGCTATGCATGTTGGCAGCTTTCCAATTTGTAATAAGGCTAAAGTCTTGGTTGTTTCTTCTGGAGAAACAACTTCTCATCTGGGGGTGATGAATCCCACTCTTTAGGTAGTAATACCTAAATAGTGGATCATCCATTAGATTTGCGCTTTCCTACGAGCACTCAGCCCCTTGGAGAGGCTGCATTCTGGAGCTGTGCTGCAGGGGAGGCTAAAGAGCCACATACATCCCCAATCAGTGCCTGCTCGTTAGGAATGTATCCTGGCCACACAGGAAGGAAGTGAAGCTTCTTGCCATGTGGGTGTCTACATCTCAGTCCTCAGTTTTCTTTGTAAATCTTTCTGTGTGCTAGGAAGCTCCAGGAACTCAGCCTGCTTTTGTCTACACTGAACATCTCCTCCATATGCTCATACTTTTGGAGTTCTTTGCATACTGAAGCTCGTGACCTAGAAGCCTCATAAAACAAAATAACTAACAATGACCCTGGGATTAGAATTCTCAGTCTGGTCTTGGCTCTGCCATTTATTAACTGGGGGACTCTGGGCCTCAATTATAACATAGGAATAAGAATTCCTATTTCTTGTCTTATTGGGTTCTTTTATTTTTACTTAACAAATATGCACTGAGCACCTGTTACATGCCACTCCCTGTCTTAAGCATGGTGGATACAATGAATGGAACAGACATGATTCTCTGTCTTGATGAAGCTGACAGTCCAGGGTAGTTTGAGAATCAAATCAGAAAGTATCTGAACACGTTAAGTACAGAGTGCACTACTGACAAACTCTTCCTACTGCTTTTGCTCGATATCAACAATCTTGATCTGCAGAGCAGTGAATCGTTTGAAACCTCACTGTAACACAGCTCCCTTCTCAGTGTGCAGCAGTGCCCTGTGACACGGTGAGTGCAGACTCTCCTGGGGTCACAGGGTAGAGCCCTGATTCTCTCTCAGCCTCGACTGGACTCATGAGGTCTCCTGGACTCTAGCAATACCCATACTTCCACCTTGCATGCATTTTTTTTTCCCACAATGCCCTGAGCCTTCCAGGAAAATTGACTCACTCAAACAAGCAGGTCAAGATTTCCATTTGATCTTATTGCTTCATGTGGTCCTAAATTCCCAGAGCCGTAAGTTACATGTAGAAAGTAAATTCGTATTAGTAATGGGAAGCTGGGAGGCCCTCATCTCCCATTTTCCACTCTTATATGCTTTTTCTCTCCCTGTCTCTTATCCCCTTTTCCTCTCCAGGTCCCCTGGTTGAGTCGGGCTCGTATCTGGGCAAGGAGCCATCAGTGGATGGGCTGCAGCTGGGCATCAGTGGCCCAGTGGTTCCAACTGCTCAGAGGACTTCAGGCCAGAAAATGGGGCTCTTCCTTATTCCAAGGGTTTAGACACATAAAATGTTGACTGTACTCCTTTCAGTTACAGAAATAATATCCGCCCCTCTTACTGGGTGGCTTTAAATGGACATTGAGGCTTTCAGATAAGACTTGCATGTTGAGAGTCTACATTCAGTTGAGGGAGCGGGTGTGTGTGTGGAGGTCACTAAAATCTGCATTTTTATTGAAGAGCATGTCAGAGCTATTTCTGTTCTGTGAAAATTATTCAGAAAACTCATTTTTTTTCTGGACAGAGTGAAAAAGGCAGGGAAAGGAGGAATTGGTGATGGGATTTTGAATTCTTCTCTCTTACTTCTGAGAAAATTGAAAAACGTGTCTGTTCTTGGTTAAAGAAGACATGTTGCTCATGCCTATAATCTCAGCACCCTGGGAGGCCAAGACGGTGGATCACCTGAGGTCAGGAGTTCAAGACCAGCCTGGCCAACATGGTGAATCTCTGTCTCTACTAAAAACACAACAACAATAACAACAAAAATTAGCTGGGAGTGGTGGTGCACCCCTGTGATTCCAGCTACTCGGGAGGCTGAGACAGGAGAATTGCTTGAACTTGGGAGGTGGAGGTTGTGGTGAGCCAAGATTGGGCCACTGCACTCCAGCCTGGGCAACAGAGCAAGATTCTGTCTTAAAAAAAAAAAAAAAACCCACGGGAAATGTTCATGTACAAAAAACTTTCAGGCACCTGCACGCACACACTCTCTGAATATCAGCAGATCCCTGAAGGTGGAGTCAGGTGCTTTCAGGGCTCCGTCCACCGCAGCTGAGGGCAGCCCTGTCCTTCCAGATGCTCAGCCCCAAAGCTGTGCTGCTGCTTCTGACCCCTCTCTTTCTCTCATGCCACACATCACACATCCAGCCAGCCAGGAAACCCTACTGACTCCCTTTTTCAAGACATATCTAGCACCCACCTACTTGTTACATCTTCTACTGTACGCACGGCTGTGACCCGAGCTGTTGTCACTTCTGTCCAGAATGATTGCAGTAGCCTCCTGGTGGCCTCCCTACTTCTACCCTTCCGCCCTACTCTCTGTTTTAAAAGCCACAGCCAGAGTCCTCCTGCAAGGCAGAAGTCACATGGATTTATTAAGTTCGTCCCCTTGCAAGCCCTTCCATTAAAAAAAAAATAAAAATGAGTTGTATTTTCTACTGATCACTGGAATATCCTGTCAGACTGTGCAGAGCCTGCGTATGCTTTGTTTAGCAGCATTAACCCTACCAGCTCCTGGGTTAGGGTTTACTTCTTTTATTTATTCTTAAAGACAGAAAATTTCTGGAAATGAGGTAATAGCAGAAATAGGTTGAGGTTTCAGGGAGGTTGTTAATTTTTACTTCCTGCTAGCTAAATTGGGCCTGCGGTTCTCCTGAGAAACCCAGAGCAGTGATTTTAGCAGAGCTCTGCCAGGGTTAGGTCCAAGGGATCCATCCAAGGCTGTGTAAGAGGTCGGCTGGGGAAAACCTAAGAGCCCATGCAAAGTCTACTGGAAGTAAATGAGTCTTGGATGAGCTTCATTAATCTGCAAACATTCCCTGCATTTTCCCCCTCACCCATGGTCTTTCCTGCAAGGGGTTCTTTGCCAATCAAGTTCCTAGATCTTTATAATGCAAATGTGATCTGAAAAATGGGTGGTGACATTGAGGACAGGAAATAATTATTAACTGCTGTTTTGGTGCCAGACACTGTTCTAAAAATGTTATATCCATTCATTTATTCACACACTCAACAAACAGATTTTGAGTATGTGAATCCTAAATTATCTGAGATGGGTCTCTATCAATTTAGAAAGTTTCTTTTGCCAAGGTTAAGGACACATCTTGTAACACAGTCTCAGGAGGTCCTAATGGCATGTCCTCAATGCTGGCTGGGGCACAGCTTGGTTTTATACATTTCAGGGAGTCATAAGACATGTAAGATATACATTGGTTCTGTCCGGAAAGGCGGGAAAACTCAAAATGGGGTCTTCTAGGTCATAGGTAGATAAGAGGCAAAAGGCTGCATCCGTTTGGGTCTTTGATCAACTTTTCACTGAAGACACAGTTTACAGATGAGAGGGGGGAGAGGAGGAATTGTCATTTATGCCTTAGTCTGACTCACTGAATCTGCATTTTTACGTAAACAATAGGGCAGAGAAAGCAATTGGATATGCATTTGTCTCAGGTGGGCAGAGGAATGACCTTGAGTTCTGCCTGTCCTTTGTTCAGCACCTATGAAGATAAGCTATCAATTTCTGTTGCCAGGGTGACATTCAGCAGAACCGGTTTAAGGCAAAGATCTTGAGGCCCACAAGGAATTTCCTTGAAGGCAAATTGTGAGGGAGGTACATTGTTAAAGATTTTTTTGTAGCTACCTTATTTAGGATTAACATGGGAGGCAGGCTTGCCTGAAGCAGTTCCCAGCTTGGCTTTTCTCTTTCACTTAGTGATTTGGGGGTCCTGAGATGCATTTTCCTTTCACAAGTACCTATTATACACATCAATAAACAAAAAAGAAAAATAAATCCCTGCTCTCCAGAGCTTACAGTCTAGCACAGGGAGGCAAAACATAAATTATAATCACATGAATAAGTAAATTATATTGTACGTTAGGAGGTGATGGGGCAGGGATAAGGAAAGGAATTGAGAGCAGGGATTATAATTTTAACTAATTGCAATCCAGGTAGACCTCATTGAGGAATGGTCCAGGTATTCGTCATTGAGGAAGTGACATTTAAGCAGAGGTGGTAAGAAAGTTATCCCTGTGGGTACCTGGGGGGACAGTGAGAAGGACCAGCCAGTGCATGGACTCTAAGGGGAGCAACTTGGATTCTCTAGGGCCAGCAAGGAGCCCTGTGGCTGGAGTGGAGGAAGGAGGGGAATAAAAGGGATGAGATGGGGGTGGGCAGAGGCTGTGAAGGGCCTAAGGAGCCACTATAGGGGTTTGACTTTCTCTCCAAATCAAGTAGGATCAAGTAGGGAGCCTCTGGAGGACTTTAAAAATGAGCTGACTTAATGCAACTTGTGTTTTACAAGATCTCTCTGACTGTTGAGTTGAGATGGACTGTAGAGTGTGGAATACTGGGAAGATAAGTAAGCAACAAGGAGGAAGGGGCCCAGGTGAGGAAGAACAATTGTGGGCACAATGACATTATTCCACACATAGCCCCCTTCAGCAGGACCCAAAAAAACTTCCCTCCAGCCCCTGCATCTTTGCAGATAGTCCCTTCTCTGCTGTGCTGCCCATTGCAACCTTGCAACACATTTTCATATTTTCTCAAATAAATCTGCCTTTTTAACCTACAACTGTCTTGGTAAATTCCTTTACACCTGCAAAGTCCGCCCTGGCCAGTTATACCCATGACACAGGGTGCAAGAGTGGAAGTCCAGAGACCAGTAGGGAGACAATTGCAATAATTCTAGGGAGAGATGATGTTAGCTCAGCAGAGGAAGTGAGGAAGGTTCAGATGCCACATATGGTTTAAATGTAGCACCAATCAGGCTTCTTGACTTAGTGAGTCTGTGGCGTGACAGAAAGTGAAGAGTTAAAAATGACTACCAGGTTCTGGCCTGAGCTCCTGGAAGGATGGAGTTGCCCATTACCAAGAGGTAGAAGAATGCTGTTGACGAGGCATTTGGAGGAACGTGGGGAGTCCAGTTTGGGACATGTGAAGCTTGTTGGTGTGGAGTGGAGTGAACAGTGGGACAGGTGAGTCTGGGACTCAGGGAAGAGGCTTGACTGAAGGTGTACATTTAGAAGTCTTTCGTACACAAGTGGTAGTTAAAACCTTGAGCCTGGATGAGTCCACTGAGGAAATGTGAGCACACACAGAGGAGGACCAAGGACAGGGCCCTGGGGCCTCCAATGTCAGGAGTCTCAGAGAAGATGAGGATGAGACGGAGCAGTCAGTGGAAAAGACCAGAGAAGGCCAATGTGGTGTTGTCCCACAAGCCAGGGAAAGGGAATGCCTCAAAAAGCAAGCCAAGCCTGGCTGCATCCAATGTTGCTGGTGGCTCCAGTAAGAGCACGGCTGAAAATCAACCTTTGGGTTTAGCAATGTGGGGTCACTAGTGACTTGGACGACAACTCTTTATGTGGACTAGTGAGCATGAAAGTCTCGGTTTGAGTCTCTTTAAGGGAAATCAGGAGGAGAAGAACTGGAGACAGTGAACACATCAACACACGAATTTTTGCTGCAAAGTCCTGCAGAGAAAAGAGGGGGTGGAAGGCAGAGGAAGTGGAGTCAAAGGAAGCGAAAAACTATTTTTTTTATAATGGGACAAATAACAGCCTGTGTGGATGCCAATGAGAATGATGCAATAGAGAGGGAAAAACTAACACCACAGGAGAAAAACGGAAGCGCTCTTTAAACAATGTTTTTGAGTAGTTGAAAGAGAGTAAGACCCAGCCACTTTCAGTGATTGAAGGGGTGGACCTCATCACAGCCTACCGGGCTGCCATAGCAAATTACCACTGACTGGGTGATTTAGGCAACAGAAATTCATTGTCTTACAGTTCTGGAGGCTGAACGTCCAAGATCAAGGTGTGAGCAGGGTTGGTTCTAAGAGCTGTAAGGCAGAATCTGTTCCCTGCTGCTCCCCTGGTTTCTAGTGCTTGCTGGTAATCTTCGGTGTCCTTGGCTCATCGGGACATCACTCTGATCTCAGCCTTCATCTTAAAATGGCATTCTCCCTGTGTGCATGTCTGTGAATACACTTTTCCTCTTTTTAAAGGTTGGTCATATTGATTTAGGGGCCCACCCTCCTCCAGTATAACCTCATCTTAACTAATTACATCCACAAAGACCTCGTTTCCAAACAAGGACACATCCTGAGGCACTGGGGACTAAGACTTTAACCTATGAATTTTTGGAGTACACAATACAGCCCATAACAGCTCTAGACAGGGGATGGGAATCTGTCTTCAGTAATAAAAGGGAAGGCAGAGTATTCGTTTTAACACACTGGCAGTTTTATGGGAATATTTGTGAGAGTCCATAGAAATGTTCATCTAATTGTTTCCATTTCTCAGAGATGAGGAAAGCAAGGCCAGTTGCCGAGGGTGTGGGCAATGGCAGACTGAAAAGAGGGGAAGCTGTAAAAACGTTTCTAGCAGGTGGGAGAGTGAATGGAATCAGACAATACAATATGGTAGCCAGGTAACCTTAAGGGCACACCTGTGGTCCTGGGTCCTACATGTAAAGCAGGGCAGTTTGTGTGGTCTTGGGTTTTTCTCAGTCTCCTCTCAGTTGCATGGTGGCAGGCAGGGAGTAAAAGGAGAGTTTTGATTAATGAGGGCGGTGGTTTTGAAAAGCGAGTATAGCACACAGAAGAGAAGGAGAGGCAAGGGAGTTGAGTGGAACGACAAGGAAGTTGTAGTGATAGACCCTCAAGAAAAAATTGGATAAGAGGGAAGAAAGACACCCTATGTGGAGATACTATGATGACACCGATTTTACAGGTGTGTTAAAGTCACGCACAGAGGTTTGATCAGTGGCAGAGCCAGAATCCAAACCCAGACAGTGTGGCTCAAAGCACATAGCTCTCTATGAGAGAGACACAGAATCAGGAAGGTGGGACGATGGAGGCAGGAAAGCCAGGGCATCCGATTAGAGTTACAAAACCGATTCCTTCTGCTGACTCCTGCATAACCTTAAGGAAGGCACTCCTGTTCCCTGTGACTGCAATGGTTTCTCTCTCATCTTTGGAGCAGGATCATTTTAAGTTTACAGACCTCCCATCCTCCTTTTCTTTCTTTTCTTAAAAGTACACAAAGTTTCACTATTCATAAAATCTTTCATGTTCACTCTCACACTTTGTGTCCACAATCACCTTGTGATAGCAGTTATTTTTCCTACTTTCAAGATCAGACAATGTGGCTTGGGATAGGGAAGAGATGAACACAAAAGCTGGTTAATAGCAGACCTTGACTTCAAGTCTAAATTTTTAACTTTAAATTCAATTCTCTTTCAATTTCCTCAAATGCTTTCTTCTAAAAATAGTGTTTTCCTGAGTTTGAAATAGGTGAATTGGAGAGCAGGTGTATCCCTGAAAATGAAAGAGTTTGTACTAGATTAGCACTCTTTTGAGATTCTGCAGAATAAATTCCATCAGTGATTGTGATGTTAGAGTAAACAACTGCTCACATGCTTTCCACCCTTGACTCTAGGATATGTCAGAAGTAAATGTCTACGTTTACAGAAGAAAGCCTTGATTAAAACGCTTATATCATGCTTAGTATGGCATGTGAGTTTGTCTTATTTGTTCTTGGGGCTGTTTTCTATATAAACAAAAATGCTTCTAAAATACAGCTAGTGCTCGACTTACGACCATGATTGGTTCCGACAGACTGGTCGTAAAACGATTTGGTCGTAAGTTGAGTAGGCTATATGCACGCAGAGATGGTAGTGCTACTGGAAGCTGGTCCGCACTGTCGTACGCCCAGCTGGGCAACGTTTGCGCTGCCAGACGCGGAGCAGTCGTGGCTAGCGATTGTAGTTGTAAAGTCGAATGGTCGTAAGTTGCATAGGTCGTAAGTCGATCAATACCTGTATTTGGTAAGCCTCCTTAGTAAAGTGTCTTAATTTGAACATTTGTTCATTAATTCATCAAACTTTTATTAATCCCTTGCTATGTGCCTGGAATGGTTCTAGTGTTGTATCTTTGTCTTTAGGAAGTTCATAATTCATCAGTTAAGAGAGACCTATACATAAACATTCACCCTATAAATGCTGTAGGAGAAATATGTACAAAGAGTAAAGGAACACAGAGCTGGGACTGAGCATCTACCTGGGCAGAGAGAGGTGGGCTTCAAGTTGGAGGTGACATTGAAGCTTCTTAGGAGAATTTTCCTGGCAGTGCAGGAAATCACACAGCTACCACAGCTCTCCCGAGACTGGTCTTGGTGTGACCACACACCTGGAATGACAAAGCCTATACTACACTCATACTTTAAGGCAAGCAATGAGCAGAATGATTCTTTTAGCTCTGAGAAGCCATGAGATTCAAGAGATAGACCTTGTGATCAACATGATGGACAGGAAAGGGGGCATGAGCAGGCAGCATTGAGGCTTCATCTGCGCCTCTTGGATGAGACAGTAACTCTACCCAGGCTTGTTGTCAATCTTGTGTTTCTGCAATCAATAGAAAACAAACGAGGTCTTCCTGTTTCAGAGGGAAGTACAGAGGACTGGCATGGAGAAGACTTGACCAATGACCTACACACTGCTAGGTTCTTGGGACACAACCTCTCCTCCTCAGCCACGGCTTGTACATCTGGAGCTGATACAGTCTCTGGTATTGAGTTTACGGATGACTTTTTCTTTGCATTCTGTTATTTTTACTTTCTGAGACACTGATTGCCACCTGCAGAAGTCTGTTTTGCAGACCCTGATTTAACAACCAGATGAGTGAATGCACTTACACACACTAGAATACCGTGAATTTGAGTGGGCTAGGGATGGTCATCAGCTGCTTTTAGAGGGTGATTGCCCCTAACCAACCATGATTCCCTGCTCTTCCTTGCATTTATTTAGTATAGATTTAATAACAGATGTTCTAAGTTAACACACTTGTGGATAAATAATGTTGTTAAAATTAATATTGTGGTTTTATGAATGATAGAAGGTTTTAGTTCTGGGGCCCAGAGCAAACACCATTAACGGGTAATTCCCCTTCCACCTCCCTCTGAGAGGACCGTCCAGCACAAAGTTTATATGAGTAAACAGAGTAGAGAAAAGGGATGTGGGGTAAACAGACTTAACAGGGGAAGCTTTTGTTATCCTCATCTTTTACCCTATGACTTACAATTCTAACATAATGAACTGGCTGCCTTCAGCCCATTCTATTAAAACCTTTTGGCCTTTCAAAAGGTTTGAGACTAGAATCTTCTAACTTACCTTAATATTTCCCCAATATTTTGCCAGTCACCCTGAGTGAATCCCAACAACTTTCCATGTTTGCTGCAATGAAAATGTTTTAGTTAACCTTGAAATATTAACGTATTGATGAACCTCAGAAAGTGAAAATATAAGGATTTAAGTAAATGGCTTCTAATACCCATTCTAAGTTAAAATCTGGTTTTAAAGAGAGAAGCAGTAGAAATAGAGGGAAAAAGGGAAGAGCGAATGACTTTTGATGACTATAATACATTCTTTGAATGCCTTTTCATAGTGGCTGTAATTTATTAAGCTTCAGGTGTTGTGGAAAACACTTAACATAGTCAGGTTAACTATGCACACATAAACACCAGGGGCTAGTCCTTTAAACACATGTATTCACCCCAGAATAAGGAAAGGCAACATAGTAAAATATTTAAAGTTTTTTTTTTTTTTTTTTTTTTTTTTGGTCTTTGGATTATGTTTGGATTCATGTATTTCCCAAGTATGCCTGAGCCCAGTGCTAATAAAATTTAAAGCTCCTCTACATGTGAGCTTTGGCAGAATATTTCCCTAGACCTGGAGAGTCTGAAGACCCATAATAGCGCTGTCAGTCTTCACCTCAAACTCCCTTCACAGAGCCCAGCAGCAAACCACATGGATGGATGCAATAGGACAGCGCCTGCTAGTGCTGGGGCCCCAGAGGGGGGGATGTACCTGTGACAGCCAAGAGAAGCTGGAACTGCTCCACACCCCACACCTAGGTCTGGCCACAGGCACAACTCATTGCCTGGAGCACACCCCATTCCTCCACCACAGGACTGGAGTCAGATTTTGGTAAAGAAAGAACACTCTCAGATGGCCTTGAAAGCAATCTCTAATGCAAAGTTGACCATGTTACCAAGCATTGCTAAATATTTAAGAAAACAAATATTGAGAAAGAAAGGAACAAAACTTAAGAGAAAATAGTACCTGAGGACAGAGAAACTTCAGTAAATAAAATGTAGAAACTATAATTAATATTTATATTTGTAAAATAAGAACAAGCTGTTATGAAAAATACCAATTAAAGATCTTAGAAATTTAAAAAAAAAAAGCTGGCTGAGAAGAAAAAGCCAGTAAGTGGCCTGCAAAGGCTCATTGGATATACACAAAGAGAAAGGTCATGTGCTGCAAGGCTGAATGGAGTGATGCTGTCAGTAAAACGGAAGGACCCAGAGATAGAACATACGGGAAAAGTTACGATGTTCAGAGGACAGGGTGGAAAATTCCAGTATCTGTAACAATAAGGGTACAAGATGGAGAGAAGAGACAAAATGAATGAGAGAAAAAGTAAAGACATAACATAAGAAAAAATCCTGGTGCCAGAATTTTTACATTGAAAGAGCACACCAGGTTTCTAAGCAGAATGACTGGGAAGAAAAAAATCAACCCTAGACATGTTCTGGTCAAATTTTAGGAAATGAAAGGAAAGACAATATAAAAGCTTCTAGAAAGAAACCAAAGATTATGTACAAAGGAGAGAGAACAGGACAATAATAAACAAGCTTCTGGTTGGCAATAATGGCTTCAAGAGAGGATAGTATCTTCAATGTTATGAAGGCAAATAATTTTGAACCCAGAATCCTGTGCTGACTCTCAAATGATCATCAAAATGTAAGATCAAAGTAAAAGTGTTTCAGGCAGACAAAAGTCTGCCCAATTCTCACTATAAGAATTCCTGAAAGCTCTAATCTTTAAAATGAAAAAGGAATACAAGGGGAATTCATAGGAGAGAGAAGCATTCTTGAGCAAAGAAAGAAAATTTAAAATTAAATCTAAATAATTGCTGGACTATTAAAAAAATCAATATTACGCTAGATCCTAAACCCCAAATGATCCCTATGTAGGATGTGGGAAGTAGGAAGTTATTGTTTTTGTTATTATAAACAAAGGAGAATAAAGATAGCTTAATTTTAGATATACAAAAATATGTTTATTGTGTTGTTTGGACTATAGCAATAAATGTGAACTGCTTTTGGAGTTTGAAAGGAAAATCAGCAAGCTATGACTAAGAAGAAAAAGAAAAGAATCCTTCATTAAAATGGGAATAACATTCTTAGCAAACCCCTCAATTGCTGAATAATTCCTTAATTTCCTTCTAACATCTGTTGGTTGACTATCTAAATAAGAGTAAGAATGGGTAATGTTTACCAGGCTTAATGCCCAGTCTCTATTCCACATTAATTAATAAGAATTTCTGGCCTAGTATAGTGCCTTATGCTTGTAATTCCAGCACTTTGGGAAGCCAAGGCAGGAAGACAGTTTGAAATCAAGAGTTCAAGACCAGCCAGAGAAACATAGTGTGAGACCCTGCCTCTACAAAAAAACAAAAATAAATTAGCCGGGCATGGTGATGCGTGCTTGTAGTCCCAGCTACTCAGGAGGCTGAGGCAGGAGGATCACTTGAGCCCAGGAGTTCAAAGTTGCAGTGAGCCATGATCATCCCACTGTACTCCAGTCTGGGCAACAAAGCAACACCCTATCCCTAAGGAAAAAAAAAAAAAAAATCTCTGAGGGGTGGGACCCAAGCATCAACAAGTTTTAAAACTCCCCAGGTGAGTGCAATGTGAAGCTGGGTTTGCTAACCAGAAGAAGAGAGAGCAGGTCCTTCAAGGGAAAAGGTCTCATTTGAGGTGGGACTAGATGGCAGAGTGGACAGTGGGAGGGTCCCCGGACCCGCAGACATGCCTTTTAAAATCTCACATCTCTGAGTTGTGAGAGTTGGTATGGAGGAGCTCTGCACGTCCTGCCAGAGCCGAGGAACCCCAATTCTGTAAGATCAGTCTCGGAAAAAATAGAATCCACTTACTCTTTTCTAAAATGTACCACATGGGACCCGCGTGAGTGCAGAACTCACATGTTTCTGGTCGTCGGAACTGGTACCCATCCTGCTGCTCTGTTTGTGCAGTTGCAGCCAAACATGGACCCCTTCTCTTTAGGAAGTTGTTAGGCATTTGCCCACAGCCATGGGTCAAAAATCCTATGGAGACCTTCTTGGTTTACAATGATGGTTGGGGCCCTTGCTCCCTGCCACTGGTCCCAGAGCCAAGCCTTGCCCAGCCTAAAGTTCCTTCTCTTCTCCTCCCTGCCTGTTCAAGATCTACTGAGCTTCTCTGGGAAGTTGCCACTTCTTTCTCTGAACTTCTGGTCTCTTTCTTCCTGCCTTCCATATTACTTAAACATTCGCTATTTTGGCTCCTAAGTAGATGGTCCCTCCTATCTGGCATTTCTTTTGAAATTCCCTGTGTTAGCCCATTTTCACGCTTCTATAAAGAAATACCCTAGACTGGGTAATTTATAAAGGTAAGAGGTTTACTTGGCTCACAGTTCCACATGGCTAAGGAAGGCTCATAATACTTACAATCAGAGTGGAAGATGAAGGGGAAGCAAGGAACTTCTTCACAAGGCAGCAGGAGAGAGAAGAGCAAAGGAGAAACTTCCAGGCACTGACAAAGCCATCAGATCTCCTGAGAACTCACTGGCTATCATGATAGCAGCATGGGGGAAAACTGCCCCCGTGATCCGATCACCTCCCTCCCTTGACATGTGGGGATTACAATTCAAAATGAGATTTGGATGGGGCACAGAGACAAACCATATCACTCCCCCAAACACTTGTTAGTTTCCAAAGTCCAGTATAATGAAGAAGCATGTAAACACACAGTCTCTGCATGTGTTCCCACTAGAAACCACCAATGTGTGTGTCAGTCTCCTGAACTGTTCACCTCTTTTCTCTTTGCTGATATTCATATTCTGTCAGTTTAGGGGCAATTTGTCTCTGACATGTTGAAATTCACATGCCTTTACATGGCATGAGCCCTTCCCTATCCAGCACTTGTCAGCCTCACGAAACACCACACTCTCTGCCTTCCAGTTAAAGTTGATTCTCCAGCCGCCTCTCTAAGGCTCTGTGTTTTTGCTGGGAGAACATGCCACTCAACCCACGTCTCCATTCATCATCTCTGGAAGCCTTTGTGGACTCCCCACTCAGAGCTGAGTTCTCCTACCTCTGTGTTCCCTCACCATGGTGCTTCTCCTTCATGGCGCAGTCATCACTGTGGTAGTTTCTGTTGTTAAGCCACAGGAAACTAGAAAACAGAGGAAAAGTCTCTGTCTTCATGAATGACCAGCACAGTGCCTAACGAAGATAAATATTTATCAGCTGAATGAATGAATCAAAGATTGATTGATTCTTAGTTGACCGAAGTCATCTAAGACTCCAGTTGACCAAGGAAAGCAAAGATCTTGAGCTGGGCTAAAAACCAGAATTTAACAAGAAAGTTTGTTAAAACGCTTACTCCCAATTATGAGACCTCAGCTCAAAAGATTCACATTCAGTAGGACCAAGGCCTGGCAATATGTGTTTTTAAAAGCCTCGCAGCTGAACCTAATTGATCAGCTCTGGTGACCTACCAATGATTTGGGGATTCTTCTTTGGAAAAGTCTGCACTTTTGCGTTTCTCCCAGGGCTTAGGGACAGGAACAACATGGCACGTCACTCAATCTGTTTGGCTCCTTACTCTCTAGGGAGGCTGAAGAGGCCACTTGCTTGTCTAGCATTCTGACCCTTCATAAGAAAAACCATTTACAGCCTGAAGCCCCCTGAGGGCTGGGCCCTCAGCCAGACAGAATGCAAGCAGAACGCTAGAGCAGAATCCTGTGCTCAAGCAGAAGGCAGAGCCATGGAGCCTAACCTGACAGCAGATCTGCATTTTGGCTAACTTCTAAATCCAAGAGGAACTGAGGAAAATAGAGCAACATTTGCTATTAGGGTCGTGTCATTCCATTACTGCCTGATGTGACTGACAAACCTGGTATGAGCAGTCTGCCTTTCAGCCTCTGTCTTTTTCTAAATGAGCATTGACTCAGTGTTTTCCTTTAATTAATATTCATTGCGATAAAAGATTGCACTCATTCACTTTTAATTATATCCTTCTTGCATAAACAGGCTTTTAATGACAGATCTTTTAGGATGAAAACACGAGCTCTCCGTTCCCAACTTTGTCTGATGCCAGGAAAGCTGCCTCTGCTATTGATAAAGGGGATTTCAATTTGTTACGTGGTGCAGTGGAAGGAGCCGTGGGTGGAAAGTTAGCTCTTCTAACTTTTACTTCCAGCTCTGCAAAAGCTATTGGAGGTTCTTGGGCTAACTCCTTTCTCCCCCATGCCTCAGCTTTTGTGTCCGAAAAATGGTGATTGAACCAGATCAATGGTTCTCATCCTCTGGTGTATATTGGGATTACTTAGGGAAATTGTTTAAAAATACCAAAGACCAGGTCACATTTCAGACCGATTACATGAAAATCTCTATGAGTAGGACCGAGGCACCACTATTTTAAAAAAGACTTCCAGATGAAAAGTTTTAAATACTGAATACTTCAGGATTGATAACTGCTGACATGGGCATCATTCTCACCAGACTTGGAGTTGCTTGTGGCTGCTGCTTGGGTTTCAGATCACACAGGGCTCAGGAGAGAGGCTGGGGTAGGCTTCACGCAGCAGCATAGCTCTGCTCTGTGCTCCTCTGTGCTGAGGGCTCACCACCTGCGTTGGGCTTAGTGGTGCAGTCTCGGAGAGGAGGGGAGGGAATTATATTGGCTGAGGACTGGCTGCGTGTCAGACACATTCAAATTTCATCTGTCAGCCATTGGATATGTATATTTCATGTCTGCTATGCTCCAGCATGGGGGATTTAATAGTGGTGAGTGAGGCAGTCTCTGCTCTCATGGCATTTAAGAAATAGTAAGGAAGAAAGACTTTATTTTTATTTTATTTTACTTTTCTTGGAGATGGAGTTTCATTCTTGTTGCCCAGGCTGGAGTGCCGTGAAGTGATCCCAACTCACTGAAACCTCTACCTCCTGGGTTCAGGTGGTTCTCCTGCCTCAGCCTCCCGAGTAGCTGGGATTACAAGTGTGTGCCACCACGCCCAGCTAATTTTTGTATTTTCAGTAGAGATGGGGCTTCGCCCACCATGTTGGCCAGGCTGGTCTTGAACTCCTGATCTCAGGTGATCCACCCATCTCGGCCTCCCAAAATGCTAGGATTACAGGGGTGAGCCACTGCGACAGGCTGGGAGAAAGACTTTAAACTGGTAATTGACAATTACACAAGTTTAAGGAGTTGTGAAGGAAAAGTACAGGTTGCTATCAGAGCACAGAAGAGTTGTGGGGGAATGTTTGTGAAGGAAACCTTCTTTAGGAAGTAAACCTTTAGGAAGTAAACCTTCTTTACTTAAGACCTAAGGCCAGAGGACAAGAAGTTCTTTCAGTTAATAGCTGGGGAGGAGCTTTCGAGTCAGTGGTAAGACACGAGGAAGAGTTCGGCAGCCGGGATAGCTGCGTAATCCCAGCAGGTGGTCAGAGCAGGGCAATCTTCCAGCTAGTAGCAGGCTGCCCATTAGCCTAGGATTCAGACTCTGAGAAAAGCAAAATAATGCCTTGCCAAGCAGGGCCAGACAAGGCCAGCATGCAGCTCTCCTAGGGAATGAGGTGAGCGCCGTGTCTTGATGCCTGGGTGGAGTTTCGATGTGACTGACACAAGAGGTCAGAGCCAGTTCGGTGCTCGGAGAACTTGATGCTGAGGTCCAGAGCTTGGGCCTGAGGTGGTTTAAGTGTCTCAGCCTAAGGGAAGAATCAGGGCCGAAGGTTGTATCCAGCCTTATCCTAAGGGAGGGTCCTATAGTTACACAGCGGAGGGAGCAGGCATGCAGAGGTGGGAGGCAGATACAGCTTGACCGTCCATTCTAATGGTTCTCAGTGGTCATGAGATTCTTCTTTCCACAGAGAATCTACTTCAGCATATCTGGGGTGGAGAATGGATATCTTGACAGAGCTCCACTGATGATTCTAATGCAAATTTCTAGTTGAGAATAACTGATCTAAACCAACATTTCCAGTTTTCAGATGAAATTGTGGCCTGGAGAGAAGTGACTTGTCTAAGGTCATATGAAGATCAGAGTCAGAAATGGAATTAAAACCCTATTTTCTTCCTTCCCAGTTCAGTGTACCTTAATGATTGTGTTAGAAATTAACATCAACAGCAGCAAAAATAGCTCCTAAAATGCACTTGCCATTCCCAGGCGTTTCCATGCTTCTGCTATCATCTGATCTTCACAACAGGGATTATTTACGCCCAGGTAAGGGGTAAGCAAACAGAGGTGTGTGAAGTGAAATGATTTGCTTGCCCAAGATCATATGGCTGGGCTGGAACAAGAACTTATTCCTCTTTCCTAGTCCTGAGATCTTTTTCCTGCTTCAAGCATCAGATTATAAAGCTAGACTTTAGGCTTTTCTCCCAAGAGGCAAGACCTGACCTTTCTCAACCTGGATGGTCTAATGGCCTCCAGTCCATTTCCTGTGCCTGTCACCAGCAAGCCCTAATGGAGCCCAGCAATAAGGCTAAAGGGGAGCCTTGTAATTAGTGGCCCAAAAGCAGAAGCGATGTTTGGACAACTGGCTGGCTGGCTGCAGCGCATCTGGCACCCCCAAGGCTCCAGAAACCAGAGCCGAAGTGCCAAGAACATCAAACTCAAGTGTCACCAAGGTCTGAGCTCAGCTGCTCCCTCAACATTTGCAAAATGTCTTGCCCACACTCTGCCCCTCACATCTTCCCCTGGTCATTTTCAGGACCAGATGAGCTGGGGTTACATGCAGCTGATCCCAGACTTGCTGGTTAATTATGTTGGCCTGTAATTAGTGTTTCCTATTCCTCACTCCTTGCCAACTTATGAAGTTAATGTATCATTTCTCTCTCTGCAGAAACTCCTTTGGGAGGGCTCTGAGGTGGCCACAAAATAAAACTCTCTGGAAGTGGCAGACCTTTAAAGATGTTCCATCTACTGACTGTCCCATCACCCCAAGCCAACCCCTTACCATCATCCCTGATTCCTTTCTCTATCTCAAAGTCTGTACCAGCCATCAGGTCTTGATGGCTCCTCCATCAAGGGTCCCTCCTGAACATGTCTTGAAGGTACTTTTGTTTCTCCGTCTTTGTGCCCTTTGATTTGCTCAGCACTCACCACCTCTCACTGGGACCTCTTAGAATATTTTCATACCAATCTTTCTGTCCTGGTCCTGCGGGCATCTCCTCTGTAATACGAGGCAGAATAATCTGCCTAAACTGCCAGTTTGGCCGTGTCCCTCTCCTACCTTAAGTCTAGCCGTTTGAGTTTGGCATATGATGCCCTCTGCAATACCGCCTGACTATTTTTCTACCCTCTCTTCCACTTGGCTTTTATACTAATTCAGAACTGCTGTATTTACTCCCTATTCTCTCCTGTACACATTCCAGTAGACATGTACATGTGCACACACACATGCCATCTCACACATGGACACACACATCATCCATCCATCCCTGTTCCATGAGCAGGAGGACAGAAGAGGGCATAGGAAGGGGACCTGACTGCCTAGGGCAAACAGCCCAAGCACCAACAAGAGAAAAGGGAGAATAGACTCCTTCTGTGTGGCCTGGAAGACAGAATTAGAAACTGTGAATTTCAATGTGAAGAATTATTACTCGGCCGCTGAAGTTGTCTGAACACAAGGCGGACTCCCCTGAGAAATAGTGAGTGTGCTGCTGGGATCACTCAGTACAGCCTGTGTCTCTCAGATGCTGCAGGTGCAGTTCTTGCTCTAGGCATCATCTGGGAGTCAGTGGCCTTTGGGTGACATTCTGCTTGCATGATTCTATGCATCTCTGATATAGAGTCCTGATCAAATTCTGCTATTTACAGAAAGACTTTCCTGTTTGAGCAAATCTCTCACATCCCTGAACACTGGCGCCTGCATGTAATCTACTCATGAGAGTGGATACACAGTCATAATTCACTCTGTTATCCCCTTTTCCCACCACCTTATGATAAGAGACTGAGCCCAAGAGTGAGGAAGGGATTTGCCTAAAATCGCAGAACTGTTAAGGGAGCATAATTGGGGTCCCTAACCATTAGACATCCCTCACCCGTACACACATACACTCCACACACTCCCCAACATGCCCAGTCTCCACCAGACACTGAGAGCTTTGCCATGCACAACACCATTCTCAAACTGCTTCCAGCATTCAGCGGAGTCACACGTGCTCTCATTTAGCTACCAGAGCTTGATGGCGAGGAAGAGCAGGAAAGTAATTTGAACAGTGTGGGGAGGCCGCCTGACCTTCTGCTCACTAAGCAGAGCCCCAGCCTAGGCTGAGGGTAGGATGGGAGCTAAGAGCCTGCCGTTTCCTCAACGTGTCTCATTCCTTGAGTGCAGCTCAGAGTTGTAGGCATCCTAAATTATACGGCTGCTAAACGCAGGCTGGCGACTTCATCTGAAGCAGCATCCAAAAGCAGAAATCATTTCCAGCCCTGGAGGGTGACTGCTGGTATTGGACTCATTGAGGAATGTGCGTTTTTTTTTTTTTTTTTTTTTTTTTTT
>NW_016107535.1:386052-390582 GCF_001604975.1 Cebus imitator
CTTGGATTGATTCTCTTCGTCACATTCAGGTACACCTATCAAACGTAGATTAGGTCTTTTCACATAGTCCCATATTTCTTGGAGACTTTGCTTGTTCTTTTTAATCCTTTTTTCTCTAATCTTGTCTTTTTGTTTTATTTCATGAAGTTGGTCTTCGACCCTGATATCTTTTCTTCTGCTTGATCAATTCGGCTGTTAAAACTTGTGCATAGTTCGCGAAGTTCTCGTGTTGTGTTTTTCAGCTCCATTAATTCACTTATATTCCTCTCTAAATTTTGTATTGTTGTTAACATTTCAACAAACCTTTTTTCAAAGCTCTTAGTTTCTTTGCATTTTTGGGTTAGAACAAGTTCTTTTAATTCCCAGAAGTTTCTTATCATCCACTTTTTAAAGCCTGCTTCTGTTAATGGAACACAGTCTTTCTCCATCAGGCCTTGTTCCGTTGCTGATGAGGAACTGTGATCCCCTGTAGAGGGAGAGGCGTTCTGATTTTGGGTATTCTCAGCCTTTTTAGGCTGGTTTCTTCCCTTCATTATAGATTTATCCATCTGTGGTCTTTATAATTACTGTCTTTATAGTTGGGTTTCTGAATGGACGTCCAACTTGATTCCTGGCGCTAAAATCTGAGCAACACAATGTGCCGGCCAAAACAGCAGCGTTAAGATTGATGGTGCTTTTCTGACTCTGCACCGAGAACCGCCGCACGAAGGCAGCGGCAAAACCACCTCGCTGGCCACAAGAGTCGCGCTGGCGACCCATGGGGCTCCTCCTCTGGGAATCTCCTGGTGCGTGAGCAACAAAAATTCATCTGAAAGTGTGGCGTCCTCTCGTTCTCTGCGCTTTCACTGGTAGCTACAATCCCGAGCTGCTAGTGATCAGCCATCTTGGATCTCTCTCCTGTTTGTTAGTTTTGAGACAGAGTCTTGCTCTGTCATCCAGGATAGAGTACAGTGGTGCGATCTCGGCTCACTGCAACCTCTGCCTCCCGGGTTCAAGCGATTCTCTTCTCTCAGCCTCCAGAGTAGCTGGGATTACAGGTGCCTGCCACTGTGCCCAGCTAATTTTTGTATTTTCAGTAGAGACGGGGTTTCACCATATTGGTCAGGATGGTCTTAACTCCTGACCTCATGATCCACCCACCCCAGCCTCCCAAAGTGCTGGAATTATAGGCGTGAGCCACCGCGCCCAGCCTCATTGAGGAATGTTAAGTCAGTTTGCATTGTGGGGACTTTCTGAGAGAGTTCAGAGGGAAATTATCAGGCTGTATCCTTTCCCCTCACGGTCTGCAGGTATTAAAGTACCACTCCACTATGTGAGGCCTCTCAACGCTCCTGGTGCAGACCACATGTTGGGAAGGCATCAAGCCTTCTATCTACAACCTGCAGTCCCCACAGCAGCCTGAGAAGGGATGGTGCTGGGCACCCAGTGTTTCAGGAAGTAGTTATTGAATAGTTGCTTAGAAAACAACTTACCTTAGCCTTTTGGGAATGGTGTGGTATTAACAGAAGGAACATTAGTCTAATGGCTAGAGACCCCAAGTATGCTCCCTTACCAGTTCTGTGATTTTAGGCAAATCTCTTCCTCTCTCCTGGTTCAGATTCTTGATCTGTGTGTGGGTGGCAGCAGGGTGGAGAGGGAGAAGGTAATGGGATTCCAGGATCACCACCACTCTCCTTTCCCATGTGAATAGGCTAGGGTTGTCTGAATTTTCTGTTTTCGAGGTCAGTAAAATTTTTCTGTAAAGGACCAGAGAGTTTGGGCTTTGTGAATCATATGGACTTTGTCACAGCTACTCAACACTGTCATTGTTGTGTGAAAGCAGCCATAGACCATAAGTAGATGAATAAGCCTGGGTTTGTTTCATTACAATGTTATTTACAAAGCAAGTGGGAAGCTGAAAGTGGGTTGCTGACCCCTGGTTTGACAATCTTGTTCTAGCCTCTTCTATCTATTCTCCACACAATAGGGTTTCCTCATTCAGGCTGAGGTGAGCGGTGAGTCTGTAGCCTACCTGTGAGAAGACGCCTTATTTATCCGCTGCCAGAGTCAAAGGGTTCCAACTGTAGTAAGAGTTTTCTTAGATTATTTCAGAGTTCTGCTTAATTTAGAGACAAGAACCATGTGGTAAAAAAAGAAACAGCAGTTGACCATCTTCACTTCTGCCAGAGAAGTCCAGGTTTTCAAGACACCCGAAATCACTATGATAAGAGGAACATTTAGCCAATAACAAAAATGTTCAATCTTTTCAGTAACAAGACCTATAGAGAATATCTCTAGAGTTGGACACATCTGCCTCCTAAGCTTGGCATGCGAAGTCCTCTTGATTTAGCTTCCGCAGCTTTTATACATCCTCCTATAACTACTACCAGGCATAGTATCCATTCTATCACTTCTTTTATTTATTTGTTTATTTTTTGAGGCAGTTTCGCTGTTGTCACCCAGGCAGGAGTGCAACGGCGTGATCTCAGCTCACTGCAGCCTCCGCCTCCTGGGTTCAAGTGATTATCCTGCCTCAGCCTCCTGAGTAGCTGGGATTACAGGCATGTGCCACCACACCCAGCTAATTTTGCATTTTTAGTAGAGACTGGATTTCTCCATGTTGGTCATGAACTCCTGACCTCAGGTGACCCACCTGTCTAGGCCTCCCAAAGTGCTGGGATTACACTGTGCCTGGCCCCATTCTATCATTTCTAAGCTTCAAGCAAGGTGATCAGCCTCTCTGTGCCTGACTTTTCTCAATCAAATAAAATAATTTGTTTCAAGAGCTCTGCACAACTCCTGGCATACAGTAGGCACTCGATAAATGCTGTGTATTATATCCTTGTTCCATGAACAGTCTTCACACTCACTTGCCTCTCAGATGATGCCTTGGCTCACCCTCCTCCTGGCATGTCTGTGTTCTTCTTATTCTCAAAATTGAGCTCAAATATTGACTGGCCAGGAAAGTTTTCCTGATTGTTAAGAATAATCTTCCCGAGTTCTACTCACCCCTTAATTGAACCTCCTACTTCTGCATATCACAGTTATTTTCTACTTTGTCATAGTCTGTTAGTACCTGATACTATAAATATCGTAGGAGCAAAATACATCTCCAGGTCTTTTCTGGATCCTCTCCAAGGTGCTGAACCAAGGACTTCAATATATAAAGGATCTTGGTAAGTGTTGGCTGAATTAATGAATCAAGTAAATCAAACAAAGCCTCCACAGCCAGATTGATTTTCCTTTCATTTTGCATTCTTACACGTTGGTTTCATGAGGGTGGAGCTCTACTGTCAGTTTCTACAAGCCTCATTCATTTCCTCACAAGGCTCTTTAGTTTTCAGAACATATTGAACATAACTGATGGAAATGCGATTTTTGTGCAGGTTTCTCTTGAGCATGGGGGAATGGACTTTCGAAAACTTGCATCCTATAAATGTATCCATTTATACCACATCTAGGCCCAGACAGGAGGCTTTGTGTTCTGAGCCTCTGAAGCAGGAGGAGCAGGTGGGCTTGGAGTCTAGGACGCTAGAGAGCATTTGTCAAATTTTGCTAATTAATCTGGGATTCCTCTCTCCCTCTGCCTGGCAGGGTGATGCCAATGGGCTGCAGCTAGTTATTTTACTGGAGAATTCCCATTGTAATTTTTTCTGTCATTAGTGAAAGAGGAGTCTGTGTGCATCAGCCACATGTTACGGTCATACTTTACCCCAATTTAGAATACATATTTGCTCCTTCTTGATTTCAAATTTGTGGAGTTGAGTTAAACTTCAGGAAAATTTTGGTTCCCAGGCCTACAACACTTCCAAGTACTGGATAAATCACAGATTTTAGAAAATTGAAAAGGGACTTGGAGATTAAGGATTCAAGGGTCCTATGCATCAATCTCCCCCAACGTTTCCGAGAGAGGGTTGCGTGCCTTCCTTATAAATGCTTCCAATCATGGGAAGTTTTATTACTATTTGAGGTAGTCCATTTTTTTCTTTATTATAACTATCATTCTCATTGATATTAATAGCAACATCAGCTCTCTTTCTCATGGTGGTTTATCTCCAATAAAGTATTTTCACATTTGTTTTCTTCAATTTTTCACAAAGTTATTTGGGGAGTGGCCTGGGTCTATCCTACCATAACTGCTTCACTGATGAGGAACATAGGCCCATCTGGCTCCCCACAATGAATCCCCACAGGGTCTTCTGACTCCACACATGAGATCCTTTAAAAAAGAGGTTCCTGGTCAGGCACAGACTCCTGTAATCCCAGCACTTAGGGAGGCTGAGGTGGGCAATCACCTGAGGTCAGGAGTTCAAGACCAGCCTGGCCAATATGGTGAAACCCTGAGTCTACAAAAATAAAAGAAATTAGCTGGGCATGGTGGTGTGTGCCTGTAATCTCAGGTACTTGAGAGGTTGAGGCAGGAGAAGCGCTTGAACTCAGGAGGTGGAGGTTGCAGTGAGCCGAGATTGGACAGCAGAGTGAGATTCTGAATGACAGAGTGAGACTCAGAGTGAGATTCTGAATGACAGAGTAAGACTCTGTCTCAAAAAA
>NW_016107535.1:390602-429421 GCF_001604975.1 Cebus imitator
AAAAAAAAAAAAAAAAAAAAAAAGAATTCTCTTTTTAAAGATAGTAATTATTTTTACTTTCCAATTTTCAAATAATGGAATGTATTTTCTAAGAGGGTAGAGGGGAAATGAAATAGTCTATCTATATGCTTTGAACTCACTCCCTGCCTTAGCACTTACTAGGTGCTAAAGTCACAGAACTGGTAAGGGAGCATACTTGGGGTCTCTAACCACTAGACTAATGTTCCTTCTGTTAATACCACACCATTCCCAAAAGCCTAAGGTAAGTTGTTTTCTAAGCAACTATTCAATAACTACTTCCTGAAACACTGGGTGCCCAGCACCATCCCTTCTCAGGCTGCTGTGGGGACTGCAGGTTGTAGATAGAAGGCTTGATGCCTTCCCAACATGTGGTCTGCACCAGAAGCGGTAAGAGGCCTCACACAATAGAGCGGTACCTTAATACATGCAGACCGTGAGGGGAAAGGATACAGCCTGATAATTTCCCTCTGAACTCTCTCAGAAAGTCCCCACAATGCAAACTGACTTAACATTCCTCAATGAGGCTGGACGCGGTGGCTCACGCCTATAATCCCAGCACTTTGGAAGGCCGAGGTGGGTGGATCATGAGGTCAGGAGTTAAGACCATCCTGACCAATATGGTGAAACCCCGTCTCTACTGAAAATACAAAAATTAGCTGGGCACAGTGGCAGGCACCTGTAATCCCAGCTACTCTGGAGGCTGAGAGAAGAGAATTGCTCGAACCGGGGAGGCAGAAGTTGCAGTGAACCGAGATCGCACCATTGCACTCTATCCTGGGTGACAGAGCAAGACTCCATCTAAAGACTAGAGAAGAAAGGAAGCCTAGAAGAGGTCCCACCTACTTGACTGCAGCCTTGGTTTTATGAAGATACTTTAGGCACTGTCTGGGAATCTGCTTGCCATGGACGATAGCCTGCATCTCAGAGGACAAGGAGCAAAGTGTGGGAGAAGCCCAGGCTTCCAGTTACTATACAGTTTGCAGCCCCAGGAGAAGCTCAGCCTTGCTGACACCAGCTATCCTGGTGGGTCTCAGTCCTGTGGAGGGGCATGGCCCTTTTGCAGTGCTCATTTTTCCATCTCCCTGACCTGGAGAAGTTCGTGAGCCTAATGGCCCCTCTCCCTCCTCAGTTTAGAAATCAAGCCTCTCTACCCCATTGCTGTTGATCTATCTGAAAAGGGACCAGAACCTTGAAGTAAGTCCTCAACAGCCTAGCTGTAGTAGTGTTGAAGGTACTTATACTGGCTGATGGTGCTGGTAGGTCTAGGCCTATGTTCATAAGAATAAAAACAAACAAACCCATTCAAAAGTGGGTGAAGGATATGAATAGACACTTTGCAAAAGAAGACATATATGAGGTCAAGAAACAAGAAAAAATGCTCATCATCACTGGTCATTAGAGAAATCCAAATCAAAACCACATTGAGATACCATCTCATGCCAGTTAGAATGGTGATCATTAAAAAATCTGGAGACAACAGATGCTGGAGAGGATGTGGGGAAATAGAAACACTTTTACACTGTTGGTGGGAATGTAAATTAGTTCAACCATTGTGGAAGCCAGTGTGGTAATTCCTCAAGGACATAGAAATAGAAATTCCATTTGACCCAGCAATCCCATTATTGGGTATATATATATATATATATATATATATATCCAAAGGATTATAAATCATTCTATTATAAAGACACATGCACACATATGTTCATTGTGGCACTGTTTACAATAGCAAAGACCTGGAACCAACCCAAATGCCCATCAATGATAGACTGGACAAGGAAAATGTGGCACATATACCCTGTGGAATACTATGCAGCCCTAAAAAAACAATGAGTTTCTGTCCTTTGTAGGGACATGGATGAATCTGGAAACCATCATTCTCAGCAAACTGACACAAGAACAGAAAATCAAACACTGCATGTTCTCACTCATGGGCAGGTATTGAACAATGAGAACACATGGACACAGGGAGGGGAGCATCACAAACTGGGGTCTGTTGAGGGGGAAGAGGGGAGGGACAGTAGGGGGTAGGGATGTTGGAGAGGGATAACATGGGGAGAAATGCTAGATATAGGTGACAGGGAGATGGAGGCAGCAAACCACATTGCCATGTATGTACCTATGCAACAATCCTGCATGATCTGCACACGTACCCCAGAGCCTGAAGTGCAGTAAAATATATATATTAAAGAAAAAGAAAAAAATAGAAAAAAAAGTAAAAGACAATGACATAAACAGTGAACATTTGATGGAATGAGAAGCCTAAAGGAAGAAATATGATATTGACAAATCAAAATAAAGTAGGCCTGGTTTAAACAGAATAGGAGAAAAAAGAGCTCAAAAGACAGAACTCTCATATAAATTCTCAGTGAGATTCAGGAAGATGTTACAGAAGAGAAAACTCTTAGTAAGAAAAAACTTTCAGAAATTATAAAGAAAATTAGGAAATGATTTCTGAAATTAAAACCATCTTTAGAAGGAGTGAAAATATGTGGAGGGGCTGAAAACTGAATTATTAATCTTCAGATAGACTTAAAAATATACTCTATAACATAAAGCCAAAAAAAAAAAAGACAAATTAGTGAAAATGAAAGAGAAAGGGAGGGTAGATTCAGGATGTGTAATTGAAAAAGATGTGCAGTTCTGGAGGAGAAAAATCGAAGAATGAAAAAAGAATAATAAAAACAGTTAAAAAGAAATTCCTGGAGCTGAAAAAAGACCAAGATTTTTGGATTGGAAGTCAAAGAATAATGTGCATAATTAATGAAATGACACAAACATTTTCTGGTGAAACTCTAATTTCCAGGAATAAAGAAGCATATTTTTAAAATTAATGTAGAGAAATCAGGTGTATTCATACATATCTTTAACAAAGAGTTAACACATAAAATTCTAAAAATATATGAGTATAAAAAATAAAATATTTAGGATCAAATCTAACAAAAGATGTGCAAGGTCTCTCTTCAGATGAACAGAATATTTTTGAATAAATAATAAATTTTTAAAGAGAAAGAATAGGCTGCTTACAAGAGAATGGCAATAATTTGGCATTAGAGTTCTTATTTGCAACACTGGAAGCTAAAGGCATTGGGAAATATTTAAAGAATATTAGTGGGAAAGGGCTGTGATTACAAAATCTTTCACAACCAGAGACTAGAAGGACTCCAAAAGTATGAACCCACGAGCCTCTTACAGAGAACTTGAAAAAGCATGCCTTCCAAATTAAAATTTAATCAGGAAAAAAGATAGAGGGAGGTAAAATACACAAGAAAAATATTGATTCTCACTGAGTCCAATAAATCTTATTTAAAAATATAAATCAAGTTTCTTACAGAAGAGGAAATACTAAAAGAAATATTTTAACAACTCAGACAGAGTAAAAATTCCAATCATTTTAACAGGCACAAGGAAGACAGAGTAGGAAAAAGTACTCTAAGAATCTCTTCTTGAGGGAATATAAACATAGTTATTTGAGTTTGTAAGTTTTGTATTTGGATAAGTTTAAGTGTGTTTGTTAAATGTTTAAAACTAACCATTAGTAAAATAGAAATGCAAACCAAAACTAAAACAAATCACAAGAGAAATAAAAGACAAAAGAATAAATTCAGATAAGAAAAGGAAAAAAAGGCAAGTAATAAATTACATGAATGTAAAATACAAAATAAAAAAACTCAAGCTTTTGGCCAGGCACAGTGGCTCATGCCTGTAATCCTAGCACTTTGGGAGGCTGAGGAGGGCGGATCACCTGAGGTCAGGAGTTTTAGACCAGCCTGGTCAACAGGGTAAAACCTGCAATGAGCTGAGATCGCGTCATTGCACTCCAGTCTGGGCAACAAGAGCAAAACTCCATCCAAAACCAAAACAAAACAATGAAACAAACAAAGAAAAACCTCAAGCTTTCAAATGGTTTTAGTGAATAATTCTACTAATCATTTAAGGAAAAAGTAATGCCAATCTTACACAAACTATCTCATATAATAGAAAGAGGGAGCAACTTCTAACTTTTTTTTTTTTTTTAAGATTAATATGGTCTTCATATCAAAATCTGACAAGAATGCCATGCAAAAGAAATATTATAGTTCATTTTCACTGAAATATAAAGTCCAAAACAAAATAGTCACAAGTGGATTCAGCAACATAAAAAAGATAATGCATCCCATTTAAATTGACTTCTTATAAAAATTTAAGGATCATTTAACAACAAAATATTACAAATGAATTTGCCACATGAATAAAAGAGAAAATAGCATATAGTTACAGAAATATAAAGAAAAATAATTTGGTAAAATTTAGCATCTATTCATAATGAAACCTCTTAGCAAGCCTGGAAGGTAGTTACATAAACCCTTAGGCAAATTCACACATTATGGTGAAATGTTGAAAGCTTCTCTCTCAAAGTAAGAATACAAAGTGCCCAAGTTCTCCTTCTGTATTCACTATTATTCAGGGGGTTCTAGTTAGAGTAGTAAGTAAAGTTAAAAAAAAAAAAGTATAAAAGGTCTTAAAGGAAAGATAAAAATTGTAATTTTCGTAGATATATGATTGTATATGCAGATCTAAATTAATTTATAGATAAATTATTACAATAATTTTAAAACTTCATAAGTTTTCTTGATACAAAATCAATGTACAAAAATCAGGTGTATTCACATATGCCTTTAACAAACAGTTAACACACAAATATCTAGAATCAAATCTAATAAAAGATGTGCAAGGTCTCTCTTCAGATGAACATAGTATTTTTGAGGGATATTAAAGAGGATCAGACTAAAGGGAATGATATAACACGCTCATGGACCGGAAGACAGTGTTGTAAATATGACATTTCTTTTAGATTATACTGAAGATTCAATGCAATATCAATCAAAATCCCAAAGAATTATTCTTTCTCAAGTTTCCCAAAGGAACTTCAGCTGATTATGAAATTTGTATGGGAATTTAAAAAGTCAAATATCCAAGATACTTTTGAAAAAGAAACCAAGGTAGGAAGACATGCTATATAAAGTGTGAAGATGTTATAAAATCCCAGTTATTAAAATGCTATAATATCAGCACAAGGATATAGCCAATGAACTAGAATAGAGAAGCCAGAGACATACTCCAGCATAGATAAATACTTGATATGTGACATAGGTCACAATGCAGAGCAATAGAGAAAGGGCATTTTTTTTTTTCTGAGTAAATGATACTAAGCTTGATCCGTATCTCACAACACATGTAAAAACCAATTTCAAGAGATTTGAGACCTAAATGTGAAAGACTTAAAAAAAAAAATAAATGTTTTTCTAAGATAGGAGAGTTTCTTTCTATTTCCAGGTAAATAAAGGTTAACTTAGAAAGACACGAAAAGCATGAATTTCTTTCCATAAAAGAATGAGAAGTTTGAGTATATTAAAATGAAGAAATTCTGTTAATCAAAAGGTAATTTTGAGAGTGAAAAAACAAACCACAGAGGGAGAGATTTTTACAAGGGATTGATTGGTATGCAGAAAATATAATTCAAAAAATAAATTAATAAGAAAATGGCAGACAACCCAATAGTTACCAAGAATTTCGGACAGATATTTCACAAAAGAGAAAACTTAATGGGAATTAACATGTGACAAAGCACCCACTTTCATTAGCAATCTCAGAGATACAAAATTAGAACCACTGAAACGTATCACTAGATAGTCATCAGAATGATCATCGTCAAAAAGACGAATCATGTATCACTGAGAATGTGAGTTAATAGACACTCAGCATGCCTGTGGGATTTATAAATAGATAAAATCCCTTTGAACAATAATTTGGCAAATCTCAAATTTGATGATACACAGTATGTGTATCATACAACACAATCTACTTATGGTTGTATAACCAATATAAATGTATGCACAAGAAATTTGTTTAAGAATATTCTTAGCAGCACTATATGAAATAGCCCCAAAGTGGAAATAACCCAAATGGCAGAAAATAGTGGAAGAGAAAAATAAATTAACATGTATTTAAACTACGGAATAGTATAAAGCATCATCAACAACCCAAAAAGGTATAGCTCCACAAAAGATAAGTAAATCTTTAATAGATAAGACTGAGCAAAAGAACTGTTGGCTTTGGAGTCCCGTCATGTTCTACATTCTGTTATTGGGCCTGGGTAGTGAACAGATGAGTGTTCTTTAAGTCACACATTTGTGTTTTATGCATCTTTTTCTGTATGCTATATTTCATAATAAAATATTTTATACCAAACCACAAAACCCAAAGGTTTTCTTTCTGTGGCTGGTTTATATCATTTAGCATAATGTTCTCCATGTTCATCCATATTGTTGCAAATAGGTTTTTCTAAGGCCAAATAGTATTCAATGGATAGAGGTACAGCCATTTCTTTATCCTTTCACCCACTGATGGACACTTAGGGTGATTTCACATCTGGCTATTGTGAATGATGCTACAATGAACATGAGTGTGGAGATACGTGTTTGACAAACTGATTTCATTTGATTTGGATATATAGCCGGTAGTGGGATCATATATGGTTCTATTTTGAGAAACATCTCTACTGTTTTCCATAATGGTTGTAGTAAGTTACACTCCTATTAATAGTGTACAAGGATTCCCTTTTCTCCACTTCCTTACCAACACTTGTTATCTTCTGTCTTTTTGATATAAACCATTTAAACAAGTGTAAGGTAATATCTTATTATAGTTTTAATTTGCATTTTCCTGATAATTAGTGATGTTGAACTTTTTTTTAATACACCTGTGGCCATTTGAATGTCTTTTGAGAAACATTTATGTCCTTTGCTCATTTTTAAATTGAGTTGCTTTCATCCTATTGAATTGTTTGAGTTCTTTATATATTCTGGCTATTAATCCCTTATCAAATACATAATTTGGAAATATTTCTCCCCATTCTAGAGGTGGTCTCTTTACTCTGTTGTTTCCTTTTCTGTGTATAAGCTTTTTAGTTTGATGCAATTTCATTTGTCCACTTTTGCTTTTGTTGTCTGTGCTTTTAGGGTCATATCCAACAAATCTTTGTTGAGGCCAATGACAAGCAGCTTTTTTCCTACTTTTTCCTAGAAGTTTTACAGCTTTAGGACTGATAGTTAAGTCTTCATTTCATTTTCTGTTGATTTTTTTATATAGGATGAAATAAGGGTCCAAATTTATTTTTCTGCATGTGGTTATTCAGTTTTTCCAACATCGTTTATAGAAGAGACAGTGTTTCCTAATTGTGTGTGGAATCTAAAAAAGTTGAACCCATAGAAGTAGAGAATAGAATAGTGATTATTAGAGTTTGGGGCAGCAGGAGTGGAGTGATGAAGGGGAGATGTTGGTCAAAGGGTACAAAGTTTCAGCTAATGAAAGGAGAAAATTCTGGAGATCTGTTGTACAGCCTGGTGACTATGGTTAATAATAATGTACTGTATATGTGAAAATTGTGAAGCTCTCACCACAAAAAATAAGCATGTGAGGTGATAGATATGTTCATTAGCTCAATTTAATCACTCCACAATATGTGTGTTTGTGTATATCTATATCTATCTGTCTATATATATACATATCTCAAAACATCACATTGTGCCTCATAAGAGCATATAATAAACTAAATAAACACACATGTAAAAACATTCCAAAAATAAATTTTGAGGCCAAGAATAAAAATGGAAAAAGAGAGTACTTTCTATTTGATTTAAAATATCAAGACCATATTTGTCATAAATTTAGATGCACTTTAAACAATGTATTGCCAGATATAGAAAGCATAATTCTTAGATACAAAAATAAAATTTGATACACTAGAATTAAATAATTTTTATTCAATTTTTCTGTATAGAAAAATAATTTTTAAACACCTTGTCTCTGAATTTAATTGACCAAATAGACAAAAAATAGAATATTAATGCATTTAGTCACATAATTAATAGGATGAATTTACTAGATAATCTAGTATGTGGTACCTTATAGAGAATATATATATTATATGCCCACAGAAGCAAGGAAAAAAAAAATGTGATGGGCTTAGTCATGAAGAAAATCCTCAATAATATTTTTCAAAGTATAAAAATCCATGGACTACATTCTAGGACAATCACACAATCAAGCTCAATCCACATAAATGCTAGATCAAACCTGAGACCTACTGGAAAACTTAGAAACCAAAACCAAACAAAATCTCATATTTTCTTTAAAAAAATTGTAGATCAGGGCCGGGTGCGGTGGCTCGCGCCTGTAATCCCAGCACTTTGGGAGGCCGAGGCAGGCAGACCACAAGGTTAAGAGATCGAGACCATACTGGCCAACATGGTGAAACCCCGTCTCTACTAAAAATACAAAAATTAACCCGGTGTGGTGGTGTGTGCCTGTAGTGCCAGCTACTTGGGAGGCTGAGGCAGGAGAATCGCTTGAACCCAGGAGGCAGAGGTTGCAGTGAGCCGAGATTGGCCACTGTACTCCAGCCTGGCGACAGAGTGGGACTCTGTCTTAAAAAAAAAAAAAATTGTAAATCAAATCAAAACTATATTCTGAGATTATCTAAAAATCAACAAAATAAAAACAGTTTATTGCAAAAGTATGGGCTGGTGCTAAGCATAAGGACTATTCACACATTGAAATTCAAAAGGTCAAAAATAACAACCAATTTATCCACTCAATACAGAAAAGTTAACAAAATAAGCCACACATATATATATATAATTATATAATTAATGAAATAAAAGCATAAATTAATAACTGAATGCTAAAAATAAAAAAATACAATTAACAGATAAAAGGGGTGATTCTTCAAAAAGTTTATAATACTCAAGTCCAGCCTGGTGCAGTGGCTCACGCTTGTAATACCAGTACTTCGGCAGGCCAAGGTGCGCAGATTACCTCAGGTCAGGAGTTCGAGACTAGCCTGACCAACATGGTGAAACTCTGTCTCTACTAAAAATACAAAACTTAGCTGGATGTGGTGGCACATGCCTGTAATTCCAGCCTCTCTGAAGGCTGAGGCAGGAGAATTGCTTGAGCCTGGGAGATGGAGGTTGCAGTGAGCAGAGATCACGCCACTGCATTCCAGACTGGCTGTCAGAGAGGGAGAGCGAGAGCGAGAGCGAGAGAGAGAGAGCAAGTCCTTAGGAATTTGGGACTTGAGTGAAGGAAGAAAGAGAAAATACAAAGCATTAGGAATGAGAAAAGTATAACTAGATGAAAATCTAAATGAAATATAGAATTGTTCAGGAAAATTATAAAACCAAAACTGAGGTGGTGGCAGTGGGAGAGGCTGTGGTTCTCCAGACCTTCCAGTTGTCTGGAGAGGTCCTTTAGGAGGATCCCACTTTACCCGCAGAGCTCAGAATGTCCTTCAGGCCATCTTTGCAGGTAATAAAAGGTATATGGCACTTTAATTCCCCCCTGGTCAGTGTTTATCTTTCAATGTGTTCTAAATAAAGGTAGAAGGAGGTATGGATTATTTGCTTTCCAACGCTTTCCAAGAATGTAAACAATATGAAAATCTGCCTACATCTTTTTATGGGGCCAGCATCAATAGGTCTGACACCAAAACTTGATGAGAGCCCCAAAAGTAAAAATATGGAAAATTTGAATGGATGAGTGGTATATCAAATCATGTCAAAGTGGCTTAGAAAAAAAGGGAGCTGATTTGTTCATGTGACCAAAAAATATTGCGGAATGTTCTTCGTCACACTGTCAACAAGTACTTAAAGCTTTCCTTTTTACTGGTTTCATTCTCAAGCACATTTTCACCTGGCTATGGCAAGCTGCCTGCCAGTAGGTACAAGCTGACAGTCTATGAGCTTGGCATTCCAGCAGAAGGAGAGCATCTCTCTGTTGGCAACTCCAGCACAAGTCCCCAGAGCAGGGTCTCATTGTTTGGGCTTAGTTCCCTTGCCATCACTAAACCATTCACTGTGGCTGGGAAATCTGGTGCTCTAATTGGCCAGAAGTATGTTGTGTGTTCACTCCTAGATTATGGCTCAGTATTAGGAAGTCTATGAATATAAATGAGCATATTAATCATTTAAAAAGAAAAGTCATGTGGGGAAAGGCATGAGACTTGATTCAGCACCCGTTTCTGGTTAGTTCATTCATTCCTTCAACATACATTTCTTAAGCACCCATGCCATATGGTTTTCTAGTTTTAGTATGGAAGTGAACAAAAATAAGCAAAACTCCCTGCTTTCTGGAGGTTACATATTAGGATTTAACACTATATGCAAAATAGTAAGAAGGTTTAAATATGGTAAAAAAAAAAAAGTTAGATACTAAAAAGCAAAATGTATGTTAAATATTGCAGCACTGAAGACATTCCCATCCTAGAGTATTTATTTTAATTATCTTTCAGAGCACAATTTTAATAAGGTTTCTGGGAAGCACAGATACATGTACTGAGTTTCTACTTGTTAAGCATCCTTTTTTTCCTTTTTGCAAGTGAAAACAACTTGATAGATGTTTCAGACACAAATATTTTTCCTTTAAACTCTGCAAAATTTGCTTCATTTTTTTTCTGGAATTTAATATTAACCAGAAAGGATCTGAAGTCAACCTAATTTTTGTTGCTTTGTAGGTAAGCCATTTCTTCCCATCCCTGCCTGGATACATACAAGTCACTTCCCCCCACAAGAAATCTAAAAATACTTAAAAAAAAAAAACAATAAAAAAACTTTACCAGAGTATAAGTGTGTGTAGAAAGCTCTGTGCATTAATTTTGATTGTTTCTTATGAAATCCTTTCAAATCCAAACATGTATTTTTTGACTCAAAAAATATTTATTTTTAATTCTTTAAGTGTTTCTCTTCAATTTGTACATTTCCCCTACCATATTTTATCTGTACCTAAATGGGATCTTCTGCATTTGTTCTCTACATCTCTGTTTTTCAGTGGTTCACCACCTTCTCTCTTTTCTTTGATTTTGGGAGACGTTTTTGAACTTGTGCCCTCCTGCTTTGGTTTTCCATGGTATCCAGTGCCCTTTTGCTGTTGGAGTTTTGTCAGTGATATTCTTTGTTAGCAGTCTTTAAAACTGCATGATGTTGTTTTAAAAGAAATATTTATTTAATCAAAGATTCTCAGAATCCAAATCAAATGTTCTCTCTATTCCCTAGTAATTTTATTTAATGTGACGTTCTCTGATTTCAGAAGCCTGTCCTTCCCAGTATTAAATGTTGAGCCTTAATAGCTCAATAACTATTTGTGGACCTTTTAAGTGTTTAGGTCTAGACAAGAAGGGACTGAAAAAGTTTAGATTTATAGCAGTTTTTCCTTGCCTGTCTGCATTCTGGAAGCCTGACAAGGGTAGGCAGAAGGCTGGAGAAAACAATGGTCAGGGTCTTAGAATTATCTGCTCAGGCTTCTTTCCTTCCCCATGTGTCATGTGATCTGAGAGCTAGCTGGGGCAGTGGCCCCATTTGCTGGCCCTCAGGGTTCCATGCCAGCCAGCTCATAGGTCCTTGGGCATGCTCCAGTGTGCTGGCACTCCCTTCACAGTGCATGGACCATGAAACCTGATCCAAACAGGTTTAGGCAATAAAGGGAATGAGCACTCAGTTCACCAGGATAAGCTGAACGCTACAGGGTTTTTTCCTCATACCCTAATGAGGTAGTCAAGGATCAAGTTTCTTTTAACCTTTGTTCTCTGCCTCCCGGATGTCTTGACCCCAAGCCGGACCTTCCTTAAAGAGACAAAATACATGCAGAAGTTCCCACAGTTCATGTATGCAAAGCACATGACCCAGCAGGAGATGGGGCTGACTGGGTCAGACGGCAATACCTGAACTCCTTGTTACTGAAGGATGAGGGCTCACTAATTGGCTTAGACCCATCTTGGCATTCCCTCTGCCCCCATGCTGGGATGGGGTTAATTCACTATTTCCTGCTTCACCATACAGCTGCTACCCAGGGGAAAGAGTTAAACAGCTAAAAGAATAGTCATCCATAATATATTCAGGTTTTAATGCCTCTTCTACGGGTGTTCTCAGAGCCAGCCAAGTTCTGGAAGTGGTATAGACACAAAGAGATAGATTTATTTACTTTGTGAATCTACTATATTAATCATGTAGTTCATTTAAATGGTATGATTCAGTTTTGAGAGTAAAGTTGGGAAATCCTCTTAGCTGTTATTTTTATTTTACTTTGAGACACTGGTAAGTCAAACTCAATGAGTGGGGAGTGGGGAGGCTAATAGGGGTTTACAGAATAACATTATACTTTATTTTTTAATTTTTTTAATTGCATTTTAGATTTTGGGGTACATGTGAAGAACATGCAAGATTGTTGCATAGGTACACACATGGCAGTGTGATTTGCTGCCTTCCTCCCCTTCACCTATATCTTGCATTTCTCTTTAATATTAAAATAGAAACATTTGAATTTATTTACATAAGAAATATTTTTTAGCAACTGCTACTTTCCAGGTACAGTTGACCCTTGAACAATGCAGGGTTTAGGGGCACCCACCCACCCCTACCACACAGTTAACAATCTGTGTATGACTTTGACTCCCCAAAAACTTAACTCCTAATAGCACATTGTTGGCTGGAGGCCTTGCCGATAACATAACCCGTCTAATAACATGTATTTTGTGTTGTATATATTATTCATTATATTTGTACAGTAAAGTAAGCTAGATAAAAGAAAATGTTTCTGAGAAAATCATAAGGAAGATAAAATATATTTACTATTCATCAAGTGGAAGTGGATCATCATAAAGGTCTGCATCCTCATTATCTTCACACTGCGTGGGTTGAGGGGGAGAAGTTGGTCTTGCTGACTCGGGGGTGGCAGAGGTGAAGAAAACCCATGGATAAGTGAACCCACTCACTTCAAACCTGTGTTGTTCAAGGGTCAACTGTATTTCATTACTGAGCCGGAGAGTGCAGTATGTATCAGCTAGACAAATGTTCCTGCTCTCCAAGAGTTTAAGTTACAGAAGAGATCACAGTCACGTGATAGGTTTGTAAGTGTGAAATTGTTACACAAGAAGCCCCAGGTGCTGTGGAAACACATGGAGCAGACACCAAATCCAGGCCCGGGGAGGCAGGAAAAGCTTATTTATTAGAGGAGGATACTGAGTAACACTTGAAGGGCAGGTTGGCATGGGCCAGGTAAAGAGATGCTGAAGGAGCCTCCAGATAAGGAGAGCTCATGTGGGAAGGCCCAGCAATGAGAGAGGCAGTAGGGCAAGTTTCTAGAGTTAAACTATCTGTCTTGGAATCCTGGCCCTTCCACTTACCAGCTATGTGATCATGTGCAAGGTATTTTGGCAAGGATAAAAATAAAATGGCAGCTACCACGTGAAGTTTTTATGAAGAATTAGCAAGTTAACATTTGCAAAGCACTTCAAACAGTGCTTTGTTTGTTACATAAAAAAGAATATAAAACATACATATAAAACAAAACAAATCTTTCCATACTGCCTCAGTCAACGAGTAAGAAAGAATCTACTCTTTAGTGTCACCTGTTGGAGGCGGCCATGTTTATTGTCTGACCTCCCCAGGAAAGGATCTGGTGCCTGAACGAGGCTGACTGCCTGTCCCTGCCCTGCAAGGAGTTTCTGGCTGGCTCAAGAGACAGGTTCACACGCAAGCTCAGAAAAGAACTACGAACACTGAGAGACAGCAGCTCAGTGAGTCCACGAGAAGAGGGTCAACATGGAATCCAGGAGAGGTGGTCATGTGCACATCTAAGATAAAAGCCAGGCAAGGCAGCTGTCAGTGATTTGGGCAGGTAGTCATGGAGACCGACAGAAAGTTCTTGTCACCACTTCCATTTCTTGTGAAAAGGCAAGCCTTCAGGTCTGGGAAGTGTGACCAGCACCAAGCCAGGCCCACATCCAAGAAAATCACAACACAAGGCAAGGCATTTATCAAAGGAACAACTCTCTTGCTCCTTTCCTTCCTTCTCTCCTTCCTTCCTTCTTTCCTTCCTTCCTTCTCTCCTTCCTTCCTTCTTTCCTTCCTTCCTTCCTCTTTCCTTCCTTCCTTCCTTCTTTCTTTCTTTCCTTCCTTTTTCTCTTTCTTTCTTTTTCTTTCTTTTCCTTCCCTCCCTTTCTTCCTTCTTTCTTTCTTTTGCTTTCTTTCTCTCCCTCCCTCTTTCTTTCTCTCTCTCTTTCCCTCCCTCCCTCTCTCTTTTTTCTTTCTCTTTCTTTCTTTCCCTCCCTCCCTTCATTCTTTCTTTCTTTTGCTCTCTTTCTTTCTCTCTCTCCCTCTTTCTTTCTCTCTCTCTCTCTCTCCCTCCCCCTCTCCCTCCCTCTCTCTCTCTCTTTCTCTTTCTTTCCCTCCCTCCCTCCCTCCTTCCTTTCCTTCCTTCCTTCTTGTCTTTCTCTCCTCAAAAAGTTTATTTAAATGCTTAACTTGTGCCAGACAATGTGTCAGGTACTGAATGTATTAATAGTAATATATCATTTCTGCCTTCAAAAGGTTTACACTAGTGAGAAAGACAGATATCAGATGATGTAGTGCTTTGATAAAAATATGCATAGGGCACTATGGTAGCAACCCAAAAGTTCTGACCTCACCAAGCTCAACTGCAAGGATGAAAAGAGAGGTGATGAATGGAGGTAGACAGAGAAAGAGGATTAAGAAAGTCTTCATTCAGGGGAAACCCAATTATCAATGTTACATCACAGCAAGATGGCTTCTAGATTGGCCTGTTGAAGCCACTCGTGATACACCTGTGCTTCTAGAACTTAGGGTAGAGAGTGGGTTGGCAGTGTATAAGGACAGTCATATAATGAATATAAGAGCAGAGTTTGAATGAAAGAGAAAAAAAAGTGCAGTGTCCATGAAATAAGAACAAGTCTGCAATATCACTGTAGAGACTACAATGATGCGCAAAGTATATCATGGTAGAGAAAACTATTCAGCAATAAAAAGTGATGAAGTAATGACATATGTTACAATTGACTGAACCTGGAAAACATGCTAAGTGAAAGAAGCCAACCACAAAAGGCCATGTATTAGATGACTCCATTTATATGAAACGTTCATAAGAGACAAACCAATACAGACAGAAAGTAGACAGGTGACTCCCTAGAGCTGGGGGAATTGGAGAAAATTGAGTGACTGCTAATGGGTCTAATGTTTCTTTTTGGTTACTAAAATGTTCTTAAATTGATTGTGGTGATATTTGTCCCCTTTTGTGATCATACTACAAACAATTCACTTGTATACTTTAAATGAATAAACAGTAGGCTCTGTGAATTATATCTCAATAAAACTATTACAAAATTGTTTTTTTTGAGAGTCTCGCTCTGTCGAAGGCTGGAGTGCAGTGGCACGATCTCAGCACACTGCAACCTCCACCTTCCAGGTTCAAGTGATTCTCCTGCCTCAGCCTCCCGAGTAGCTGGGATAACAGGTGCACGTCACCATGCCTGGCTAATTTTTGTATTTTTAGTAGAGACAGAGTTTCACCATGTTGGCCAGGATGATCTCTATCTCTTGTCCTAGTGATCCACCCCCCTCGGCTTCCCAAAGTGCTGGGATTATAGGCGTGAGCCATCATGCCTGGACTACAATATTTTTTAAATAATAAAAATGGTTCCTTAGCAGAGTAGAGGAAAGTTGAGTATGCTTAGAACTTCAAACATATAGGGTGTAGGATGTAGTGATAGTTTAAAGCGGTAGATCTCAACCAAGGTGAATTTTGCCCTCCACAGAACATTTGGCAACGTCTGGAGACATTTTTAGTTATCACAATTGGTGTGGTGGTGCTACTGACATCTAGTGGGTAAAGGCCAAGGATGCTGTTAAACATCCTACAATGCACCAGACGACCTCCCACAACTAAGAATTATTCAGCCCAAAATGTCAGTAGTGCCAAAGTTGAAAAGCCTTGGTCTGAAGAGATAAGAGGCCAGGTCATGAAGAGTTACGGGGTGAAGTTGAGGAGTGTGGCTTTCCTCTAAAGAAGAAACAGTGGTATTGAGAAATTGGCATGATGAAATTGCCACTGAATACTCAAACGGTCACTTTGTGTACAGCTTAGAAAGCAGGTTAGAGAGTCAGGGAGGACAGAGATAGTGGAGATCTAAGTAGGGTGGTAGCAGAGGGAATGGAAGGATTTAGGAGATATTAATTCACCAAGAAGAATTCTCAGGGTATGGTGATCTGTTTGATTCAGTGTTCAGAAAAAGAAGGAGAAAGAGGAGCAACATGGGATCCAGACTTCTGGCTGTGCTAGTAGGTGATGGCAATGAGGCCCTTGCCTGACACAGGAGACAAAGGTGAAGGAGCTGGATTGGGGGAGAAAATGGCAAATTGAATTTTGTCATTTTCAAAATCAAAGTGGATACTATTAGGGAGTCACTGAGGACTACAGGAAACTCTGGAGAGATTGGGGCTGTGCATTGGGCATCAGGCTATATAATGCATGGGAATGCATGCCACTGCCTGAGAGGGGTGTGGCATGAGATAAAAAGGCAGAACTCAGAGGAACACTAACAGGCTTAGAAGAAAGAATCCAAAGGGTAGTTAGAAAGGGCAGTCAACTTGAGGAAGAAAACAAAACCAAACAAAACCGGGACTGTGCAGTATGCCAGAAGTCAAAGAAAGATGATTTCAAAGAGGCCACAGTATACAAGTATACACTAGGAAGATGGAGAATCACTCAACGGACTTAGCAACAAGGAGTTTGAGGGCAACTATGGTGAGATGGGCTTTCATGGTGCACTGGGGACAGAAGTCAGATGGGGTGTGCTGAGAAGTAGCTGGGAGGGAAGGAAGCAGAGTGGTGAGCGTGAGCAGCTCACTTGAGAAGTAATGGTTATGACAGGGAGATCAATGATAGCGGGAAGGGGATTCGGGGTCAAGGTTGGGGGCATTCGAGACAAGAAAGACTTAGTTTGACATGCTTAAGCGTTGAGTGGAAGGGGCCAACAACAAAAACTTAGATATAGAGAGTAGGGGAAATCAAATTGTCAAGATTTGGGGGAAGTGCTGAAGTCATTGTTCACAGAGATTGAAGATGCTTCTGCTATCAAAATGGGAGCAAAGGATAAAAACGTGGGTACAGAACACAGCAAGTTTATAGGTTTGGTGGCATTTGAAGATTTTAGGAGGTTCTCATTTGAGGATTTTAGCTTTTTCTGTGAAGGAGGTAGGGTCATTTCCTGAGAGTAAGCCAGTGAAACAGCAGAGTTGAACGTTTGTGGATAGTGGACACAGTTTGAAATAGCTGTAGTAAAGTGGGAGAAAAGAGAGCAGAGAGATTTATGGACCATATGGAAGGCTCTATTGAGATAGGAGAACGCCATCAATGTGTGTGTGTGTGTGTGTGTGTGTGTGTGTGTGTGTGTGTGTTTTCCTAACAGCACTCAGCAGACTCGAATAAAGTGGGGAGTAGATTAATTCTAGGTTGAGGTTTTTACAGTCATATAGGACAATTCCTAGTGTTGAACAGCATTTTTTAAACTAGAGAAAGAAGGAGGCAAAGACACCAGAGCGCCAATGGCTGGAGAGGTTGGGGACTTGCAAAGTCTAACACTGGGCTTGGTGGAAGTAGCTGAATTGGAGAGCTGGATGTGGCTGGACAGGTATGTGGCCATGAAACTGGTTGACTTACATAAATGGAAGTGAAGGGCATTGAAAATGAATGGGGTATGATGGATTTTCTTCATCAAAGCTGACTTGTCTTGGCAGAATAAATGTATGTCATGCCTCTTTGGTTAAGTGCAGATTCTAAGTAATGTCTTGTTTTGTTTCAATTCGCAATTGGATTTTATCCATAATGCTAGACTCAATAGTACTTGTTATATTTCAAATCTGTCTAATACTTGCACTTAAAGAAATTACAGAGGGCCACAAATGAATATAGATCATTGTGTGCTCATTGATGTGAGGTTTAGAAGAAGCTTTGGAAAAGAGTAGCCTAGATTTTATCATCTTTTTGTAAACAAATGCCCACTTAACCTACTTATACCAAGAGTTTGGCACCAGACCAAGCAGGGCCATGCCAGTTTCTTCTATATTTTATTTTCAATTTCAGGGAAAGAGGGAGAGACACTCAAAGATTTTCATAAATCTAAGACTGGAAAAGGGCTTAGAGTCATCTTCTCCAGCTGACATTTGGTGCTGAACTATTCAATATCCTCACAATATGGTCACTCCACCCAGTCACTGCAATGCACTTCTTGCAGAGCTTGGATTTGAATCCAAGTGTTTAATCCTTAACCTGGCCTTCTTTATGCTATATCAAAATTCCCGGGCTGCCACTAGGGAGAGGGAGCTGGAGAGAGCAGTGAGTGGGGTAACCCACAGTTTCCCACAGTTTGGAATGACGGTTGTGTGCATTTGCACTGAAATAGTGGCTCTCCTTGAGGCTCCTGTCTCCTGCATGTAGTTCAGCCCCTTGGAGCCATTGGAGATGAAATTTCTTCCTCTTGCACATGGAACATCTTTCTCCTAGTGCACCTTCCCTTCCTCAAGGTGAGAGGTCCCATCTACCCTACCATCCTTCCCTCTTCCAGCTTCACCTGAAGTCTCTGCTTTCTCTGAGGGAAAGTAAGCTCTACCAGGAGGCAGGCCTTTGACCTTCAACAGGACTGTGCTCAAGTTCATCACTCCACTACACACTTGGGACAGCGTGGTGCTGTCAACAGCACCAACTTGAGATATAGGAAGACTTTGCTTTTCCTAATGGAGAACCAGAGCCCTAATCCATCCATACAATGACAGAACTGGAACCAAACTTGGAGGCTACCTAGTCCAGTGCTTTATCATGCAGAAAGGGAGGTGATTAGCGGCACAGCCTGGAATCAAATCCAGGTCCTCTTATCTCTAATTTGGTTCTCTTTACATTTATCAGATTCCCTGGGACAATGCTGCATTTTGTTCTCCCTATATATCTGTGCCAGAATAATTTTTCAGCTCGGTTTCACATATTTATACTATGAATATTCATCTTCTAAATCTCAGGAGCTTAGCAAGAACAAAAAAGTGGATCCAAAAATTAATCCATTATTGGATGACATGGATTACAGCAAATACAAAGTAGGAGAAAACACACACAGAAAAGTAAAACCTCAGAGTATTTACAGCCTTATGACATCCATCAGGCTGTGACCAAAATTGGATAAGACAGAGCATTATAAATCCTGGGGCTGCAAGGGAAGCACAAGGAGAGAAAAGCGTGCACAGCGGCTGCTGCCCTGAGCAACATTCATCATCTGTGATCTCCCAGCCTCGCCGTCTTCAGAGCCTGTCCAGTGCACAGTGGGTTTTGTTCTGAAGCAGTAGGGCTGCACTGACACTGATCCCTCGCTACATTCTTGACATATGTGACTGATACCCAAAAACTGAAGCTCACAGGGCCAGCCTACCCCTCCTCATGAAACAGTGTTATAAAGTATCTGGATTTTTAAACATGAAAATGAAAAAAAAAAAATCTCTGCCTTAAGGGCCAGCAGAGAAAGAGGGAATCGACCTCTTTGCCTCAACAACAATGAATAACCCAATCCATGATCCTGTGGCTGAGAACCAAAGAGTGCCCCACAGAGAGGTACACAAACAGGCTGTGAAAATGACCCATCAGAAGGAACTCAGGAGAAATCAATAACTTCAGTGGAAGACTCTAGGTCAAATTCTGAAACTACTCCTGTGTGAATCCTGTGAACTGTCCTGGGGGCAACGAGTCTGCATCTTTGCAAAACATTTGCGTTGAGGCGAAAATCAGGAGTTGTTTAATGTATTCATCAAACCGCCCCTGGGTGGGCTTGTTTGTTTCCTCCTCATTTCTTGGGCTCTTGGCTGCTCTTTGCACAGGTATAAAATTCTCACTGCCATCAAGAGGGGCTACAGGGGTCTCACTGAGGCCCGAGCTGCATTCTCATGTCCAGACTGAGTCTGCAGAGGTAAAAAGTCAAGTTACTACATATTGGCGTTATCATTGGCAGGCAGTATGGCCTCGCCTTAGCTTTGCATTGCAATAGCCCCAAATGATCTGTCGCTGTTTCTGGTAGCTCTTCTCCCTTGATTTCAATGTGCTCTGCCATTAATTAAATTCATACATTATACTGTGGCTATATCCCGGACTCCATTTATCAGACAGCAAGCTGCTTTCCAGTTCCAGGTCAACTCAGCCATAATGAATAGACTCAGAGGCTGACCCTGTCTTCCGGTGTGTCACCATGGAAGACAACACGCAAGTGGCAGTTAAAGCACCTTGTTTCACATCCTGCCTCTGCCGCTCATAAAGTGAGATCTGGGCAAGTCACTCAAACTTCCTGAGCTTCATATTTTTAATTTACAGTGATTTTTATCCAGGAGTATTTCAGTATCATTACTGGAGCTTTTAAATAATACAAGTCCCACCTCATACTTGTGGAATCAATTTCCAGAGGTGGACCTGGATATCTATATTTTGCAGAGCTCCATTAGATGCATTCATTCTGAAACGTTTCTTGACAAAGGACATTAACCATTGGGCTATTGCAGGAACCGTATATATATTGGTATAGAGGTATATTCTAAGAGATAAAGTGCTCTAAATCTTAGTTATTCATTGCATCTTTTGCTTTTCTTCTGCCAAATACACAGACATAGACACTTTCTAGGTTCTTATTCTAAATTATCTCTTTCCTGTCCATATGTGAGCCCTTATCTCTTCTCACTCATGAAATACTGAGTTCAAATGTTGTATTCCATTTAACCCCATTACTTTATGCCTCTTTATAGTCTTTCTTTTTTGAAATAACTTTATATAATTTTTAAAATTACGATCCATCTCTGTGTCATATTAGGATATATATATATATGTATATAAAATTAAATCTAATGGAATGAATATTATTATTATTTCCATTTTACAGCTAAGGACATTAAGGTTCACAGAGATTAGGTAACACAGCAAGTATTGGAAGTGGAATTGATAACCTTGTCTTCTAATTTTAAGTTCATTGCTTTTCCCATTGACTAACTCTGGGAATAGTACCCAAGTTTTTACTTATGATTTAGGTGTCAGCTATTACAAAGCCAGCAAGTTATAAATGGAAGTCAGGGAACATTTAAAATCCCTTCCATGGCTTGGTGGTTTAATTATTATTGTAATATGTTTAGAAATGTGGATGGCTGATTCAATTCTTTATTTCCCTCCGAGATATTATTAGCTGAGTAGAGAATTAGTCTGAACTGTGTGAGACTTGGCTCCTCTCCTAGAAAACAGCATACAGATGGCCCTGCCTCCTTGGGTTTATGCCAGCCTCCCTTTTCCTGACCCTGCGAGCATGGAGGGCGAGGTCCTCATCGCCATGCAGAAAGGAAGTCACACATGACACAAGTGGGGGCAGTTCCTATTCCCCACATTTCCCTTCTCTCAGGATGATTAGACATTGTTAAACCCAAGTGTGTTACTCTGGTGAAATAATTTCCCTTGAGGGCAGACTCTTAGGGAGAACAGAGAGTTCTAGGTATTAAACAAATATGGTTTCTTTTCTCCTCACATGATGAAAGCACAAGAATATTTTTCTCTATCTTCATAGCGACAACCTGGTGCAGCTCCTGGAGGTAAAACTCATGCAGGTGTGAGGGTTCTCCTAAAACTGAGCTCCCCACACCCCCAGTTTTTTAAATAGTCAAGCTTGTTCTCATGGGCTTCCAGCAATTGCCAATTACAGTGTAAAGTGTTCTTACCCTACCAGTACTAGTTCCTGCTGTGACCTGTGTTCCTGGGCTCTGGCTCTGATGAGCAGTGACTCCCTGTTTCTGCCCATCTGTCTCTCCAGTTTTCAGAGTAGCAGTTTGCCCTGTGACTTTGATTCTCTGAAGGACTTCAGAAGAGTTGTTGATTGTCAGTTTGTTCAGCTTTTCTGTTGTTATGAGGATGGGGGTGATGTCTTACAAGCTTCTTATAAGTCAGACTGGAAATGGACTTTCTTACACATGGGAAGGAAAAGAAGGTAAGTTACTCTCTGTCTTGGTTGGAATTATTTTAAAAGCAGAGCCTGAGACAAGAACTTGTTGCAAGTAGTTAATTTGAGGGCGGGAGTGAAAGATTGGTAAAGTGAATCAGGGACAGGAGAAAAGTTCATTTATAGAGTACAGCTTTGGCCTGCTTTTTTCCTGACATTGGCCTGGCATGGGAGTGATTGAAACCTCTGCACATATAGGGTACCTGTGTTTACCACAGCCTTGGAACAGAGCACAAGAAGTCCAGCCTCTGATTTTAAGACTGTTTGTGCTGAAGAAAAGGAAGTGGCTGTCAAGAATAGGAGTCAGGGGCTCTATTTGAAGTGGTCTCAACTGGCTGGGCAGCCTTGAGCTGGTCACCTCTCCTCTCGAGGGCTTAGCTTTCTTTAAGCTCATGGACATTCTCTCTACCAAAAAACATCCAAATGATTGTCTATTGAGGCAAATCTTACATCTGAGCAAGGGGACTCAAGAGGCCTGAGGCCAAGCAGATTTTCATAGATAATGCAAAACAAATGGCCCCTTGGGAAACTTGTAAGTTTTTATTTTGGTTCTTTTGATTTTTTTACATTTCTTCCTATTTCTCAGAGGTTACCTTTAACATAATCTTTGCTCTCCTGAATGGTGTTCTTAGCAGGCTTAGACCTGAGGCCTGAGCAGCAGTTGGCTCTGGATGTCACACTTCATTTCACTTCTTGTTCACCTTTTACAGAGCAGTTGGGCACCAAGAGGTTGGACAAGTGTCCTGGGGGGAGACCTGCCATAGTGAGGATGTCCATCTCCTCTTTCAGTCCGATACCCACCAATTCTTATCACTCTGTCTAGTCTCCTTTCTTCTCAAGCCTAAAATGTCCCCAAGAAGAACATATTTCTATGTGTTAAGTTTTGTGCCAGCCCTATTTGTGATGGGTCATGTGATATTCCAAAATGGGTGCATGTCTAAGATTACAAAAACTGAACGTAAGCCTTGATTAACCCAAATCTATCTTGACTTTAATTTCTGTAATTTGTAAATTAAGAGTGTCAGACTATTGCAGAAATGGAAAAAATGTTTCATACAGCAGTCAGTTTCTAGTGGCTGCCTAGAACACTGTGATGAGGGAAATTCTTAAGTTATACCCGGATCCTGAGGGAAAGGTGAGAAGATCGATTGGCAATGTCTGTCTTAGAAAAGAAAAGGGGAGAGACATTGCTTGCCAACCCATGATTAGAATATCTTGTAGATTCATTCTGGCTTTGAACTGTTAAGAATCTAAATTTTTCTATGCCCTCCTTCTTCACTTCTTCAGAATTCATCTGTGCTTTTTTTTTTTTCCTTTGGGGATTTTTTTTTTTCTAGCTGTCTCTCAGCAGTTCTTTAACCAATCTGGGATAAGGCTTCAACAGTTGAAAACTTGAAGGTTACAACTATCTGAGGCTGGGTACAGATAAGTCATGTGTTCCTTGGGTAAGTCATTTTCTTCATTGGGTCTCAGCGAAATTGAAGGGGCTGTCGTAAGATATGTAAGGTCTCCTTCAGTGACCAAGTCCCACAATTCTATTATTCTGGAGTTACAATGCCTTGGTGAAAACGTCAAACAAACAAACCACCAAGTGGCTTAAGTGCATTGTAAGATTGCAGAAGGGCCTTTAATTTCTTCTTTTCCTTCTCTTTTTTCCATTCCTTCTTGGTGATGAGGAAGGTAGTGGACTTTATCCAACCCTCACATCTCAAAGCACACATGAAACTGTAAAATATGTATTTGGTCACTGACTCCATTTCCTGGCATACAACTCTTAAAATCCCTAGAATCTCTGAAGAGATCTTTTTGTATGCTAATGAAATGACAGGTGGCTGGCTGCCCCTAGGTAGCTTTAGAATGAGAGCTGGTCACCAGAAAACTCCAGGCAGAATTAGAGCATTGGGACTTTCAGTCCCATCCTGTAATCTCTAAGGTTAAAGGCTAAGTTGATCACCAATGGTCATAGTCTAATCAATCATGCCTATGTAATGAAGTCTCTATAAAAGCTCCAAACGGACAGGGTTCAGAGAGCTTCAGGATAGCTGAACACAAGGAGGGTCCCAGAGGATGGTGTGCTCAGGGTGGGCATGGAAGCTCTGTGCCCCTTCCCATGCTTTTCCCTATGCATCTCTTCATATGTATCCCATCTAATACCTTTACAATAAACTGGCACACATAAGTAAGTGTTTTTCTGAGTTCCATGAGCCACTCTAGCACATTAATTGAACTTGAGGAGGGAACCCTAATTTATAACCAGTTGGTCAGAAGCACAGGTAAAACAACGTGGGGCTTTCAACTGGCCCCAAGTCCCAGTCTGAAGTTGTAGGGGAACAGTCTTGGGGACTGGCCTGCCACCTTTGGATCTGATGCTAGCTTGAGGTAGATAGTATTAGCACTGAATTGAATAAGAGGTCATCTAGTTGATGTCCTCTGCAGAATTAAGTGATTGCTTGCTTATTGGTGAGGAAATCCCTCACATATTAGAAGTTTTTGTGTTGACTGTTATTGAGTGACAGAAGAGAAAAAGCACTTTGAGTGTGTTTCTTCAATACACATTACCCTTAACCTTTCTCCTGAACCCCATGCCATGGACCAGGCTGACCTGAAAGGCTGGGTGTGTCAAAGGGCACACATGAAGCAGAGGCAGAAGGAAATCATGCAGGAGTACAATGGACTCATCAAGCTACATTTTGGGAAAAACAGAGCATTTGAGGTGTCACGGGTCAGGTGACTCTCTGAAGGTACACTCTGAAGATACAGGATAAATAGAGTGGACTTGGGATCCTAAACCCAGCAGAAAGTGAAGAGAAGGAGTACAGAAATGATTTATGCATAGGTGGGGCAAGAGAGCGAAGCTTGGACCCAGGCACTAATTTGCCATGTGACCTTAGGCAGGAGACCTTATTCCTCTGGGTCCCAGTTTTCTTTTCATTTCTTTCCCCGTCTTCCTTCCTCCTTTCGTCCCTCCCTCCCTCACTTCCTCCCTTCCTTCCCTCCTTCCCTCTTTCTTTCTTTCCTTCTTTCTTTCTTTCTTTCTTTCCTTTTTTTTCTTTCTTTTCTCTCTTTCTCTGTCTCCCTCCCTCCCTCCCTTCCTTCCTCCCATTCTTTCGTTCTTCTTTCTTTTGATAGAGTGTTGCTCTTCATGCCCAGACCAAAGTGCAATAGTGCAATCTCAGCTTCCAGGTTTAAGCGACTCTTCTGCCTTGGCCTCCCAACTAACTGGGATTACAGGTGTGTGCCACCATGCCCAGCTAATTTTTAAATTTTTTTTAGTAGAGATGGGGTTTCATCATGTTGGTCAGGCTGGTCTCAAGCTCCTGACCTCAAGTGATCCACCTGCCTTGGCCTCCCAAAGTGCTGAGATTACAGGCATGAGCCACCGCACCTGGCCTCAGTTTTCTCATATATAAAAATTAAAGGGAAAAGGAATAAGTTGATTTCTAAGTGTTTTCACAACTCTGATATCCTGTGGATCTGATTCCGAGTTCCTAGAGTTTCTTTTATCATGTGTACAGACATAGGTATCCAGGAAGGGAAGGCAAAGAGAGAGGGTGTTTCTAAGTCCTTACAGGGCACGTGAAAACCTAGAAAGCCCAGGAAGCCTTAGGCTGATCCTGTCTCAGACACAGAGGCTGTAGCAGGGCTCCTAAAGACCTAGGCGTACTGCTTGTCCTATCTCCCCTGTTGGAATTTAAGCCCCAGGAGGACAAAGCTTACTCTCTGGAATCTCAGCATTACAGACTTACAAATGTCTTTAAAGGTCATCTAGTCTCAATTCCTCACTCCAAAATGGGAATTCTCTGTATCCTACCACTGAAAGGCGGCCCCACACCTGCTTGTATATTGCCCTTTCAGATAATTAACAGAGTGAAGGGCAAAATTATATAATCCCTTCATGCACCCGGACTCCTACCCCAGGATCTAGGAAATCTCCCTAGGGTTCCCCTGACATTGGCTCCAGTGTTCCAGCCTGGAACCTGAAATGCCATTCTCAGCTTCTCTTGAGGGAATGAGGTGGGTGGAGACATGGCAGGTTTTGGAGTCACACAGACCTGGGTTCAAGTCTCCCTTCTACTGCTCATTAACTGAGGGGCTTTGTACAAGGTCCCCCAGCTCTCTGTGCAGCTAACTCACAAAATGCCAGGAATAAGCCTCCCTCAGGGGACTGGCGAGGATTCATCAGGTGCGTGAGATGAGCATTAAACACGTGCTCCCCTATCCTGCTCCTGACCTCCCTATCTCCACCAGGGTGTGAGCACCTGCGGGGGGCGGGTAGGAGCTGTTTCTTAGTTACAGGACATTCTTTTATCCCAGTACCAAAAATAGTGCTTTGCCTATTATGAAAAAAAGAGAGAAATAAAAGCAAATTTAAATGTGACCCCAGAATCTAGAACAGAGCTCTGTACTCAGACATCTCTCTTTCAGCAAGGGCTGTTAACTAACAATGTTCTGCTTCTCTCTGTCTTTGGAACAAAGACTTGTTCTGTGTACCCAAACAGTCTAGAATGAAGGTTAAAAAAACAGCTCATGTTCATACATAGAAACAGAAACTGACCTGAATACCGAAACTGAACTGAATACCGAAACTGAACTGAATACCGAAACTGAAACTGTTTTTCTCTTCCTGGCAATCGAGCAAACCTGAAAGCTACTCTCTGAGCTTCAGAGGGAAAAAATGACTATAGATATCTGGACTTGGGAGCAGACATTTCAAGAACTAATCCAAGAGGCAAAACCCTGGGCCACATGGACGCTGAAGCTGGATGGGAACCTTCAGCTAGACTGCCCAGCACAAGGGTGGAAGCAATACCAACAGAGAGCATTTGGCTGGTGAGTGTGGGTTTCCCAGGCAATAGCCGTTCCGAGAAGAGAGGCTCAGGCTCAGCTTAGCATGATGCATTCCTCTGAGAGCTTGTTAAGGGAGTAAATATCAGCAGGATCTCCATCCTATGGTGGTCATAGTGCTCTTTAGGGTCTGAATGATAAGACGACTCCAAACCTCCATTTTGTTTAATTGCAGGAAGTTTCTTCTTTTACTAGGTTTCCCTCCCTAAATATTTCTGGAAAACCCTGAAGAAGGCCCCAAGTTCCATAAATCTGCCCTTCTATTTTCTTGCCACCTCATTTGTTCCAGACTACCTCTAGAGTCATTTGCAGTCTCCCCATCAGTCCTGACTGGCTTCCCCCAGCTGCAGCAGTTCTCCAAGCCTTGGCCCTGTTCAATACAAGCCTGAGAGTGAGTCATTTAAAAAAAAAAAAATCCTTAGAATTGGCTAAGATCAAGCAGTTACTCTGAACATTGCTTTACTGAAGGCCTGGGGATAATAGAAGAGAATGATGTTGCAAACACTAAACCTAAAACCCGGTTCATGGAGTAACCAAGTAATACTCCTTCCTTACTCACCACTTCCCCCTTTAACCCCCAGCAAGCCTCCAGGTTGCAGGAACCACTTTCCTTGCCAATGTTAGTGTTGCAGAATATTCAGGAGACCGGAGTAGCCAATGGGTGAAACCGGAGGATTTTATTAAGGTATCCAGCGGCTCAGCGGATTAGCATCCCCAGGCTGAGCCTAGGAGAAAGAAAGTGGGGTACTTTTTATGCTTCCGGGATGACGTAACTGCTAACGGGCTTACAGAAGCCAGAACAAAGAATGGTTCATTATCGTAACATGTCTTGTGATGTACATTACATTTGAAAAATAGCATTTTGAGAAAGACATTGTACATTCTTTGGGTGTTATCTTGCCCTGTGACCTTCCAGCTGGTCAGCAAGGAAAACAGGAGTCTTGAGATGCCTGGGAACTTTGCTGAGTATGTGGGGAGAATAGATAAGGTAGGTTTTACAGGGAGTTAGTTAATTTTAAGCAGAGCTGGGGGTTAGGTTTTATATTAAACAACACATGGCTGGGTTTGGTGGCTTATGCCTGTAATCCCAGCACTTTGGGAGGCTGAGGCATGTAGATCACAAGGTCAGGAGTTCGAGACCAGTCTGGCCAATATGGCAAAACCCCACCTTTATTAAAAAATACAAAAAATTAGCTGGGTGTGGTAGCACACATCCATGATTCCTGAGGAGGAGGAGGCTGAGGCAGGAAAATCTCTTAAACCCAGAAGGTGGAGGTTGCAGTGAGCTGAGATCCTGCCACTGCACTCCAGCCTGGGTGACATAGCAAGACTCCATCTCAAATAAAATAAAATAGAATAAAATAAAGTAAAATAAAATAAAATAAACAGCACACAACACAGTAAAATTTATTATATAGCAACTATAAATTATAAGATTTTGTTTCTCCTATTATTGCTATTATTTAATTCCCTTCTTCATTATGAGGGTGAGAGTTGCTGACCTGGACAACCAAATATTTCTTTTTAAGTGACACACAGGACCTCCAGCCTAGCTTTCTCCTGACCTATTACTCAGTTTGCCTGCCTGCCCCATCCTGTCTCAGGTATGGCCTTCTCCACCCCTTATGGACTATTATCCATACCATGTACTTTCAGACTTCCACGCCCTTGCTCATGGAGTTCTGCTTGCTCAGCAGGCCTTCCCTCACCCCTCCCTACTCATCCTTCAAGGCCCACTCTAGTGCCTCCTCCTCCTAAAAATATTCTCTGGTTCTCTAGGCAGAGTAAGTATTCCTTCTTATACTTTCCTGTAAGATAATGGAATAAGATAAAATATCTATGTGTATGTATACATAAATGATATGATTATATATACATATGTACTATGCATTTCAGAATAATGAATTTATAAATATGTATATGTTATATATTGCGTCTAATACAATGTGTGTATATATATGTATATACAATATGTTATATATTGTATCAGATACAGTATAAATTCTGCAGCTGAAAATAAGCATATGTATATGTTATATATTGTATCTGATACAATATATATACAATATATATAGTATTATACATATATATTGATATGACACTACATATATTGTATCAGATACAATATATAACATATACATATGCTTATTTTCAGCTGCAGAATCTGTTGTTTAAATAAAGTCCCCTAAACCTCTCCAGAACAGTTCTCAAGTGACTTGTCAGAGCCCACAGAGCAGTCATTTTGCTCTGCTTTCTAGTCCAGTAAACTGTGTAAATGTTTCTTTCCACACCAGCCAGAGCTTTTTGAGGGACTCATGATGTCTTACAATGTTTTGGCACTCCTCCAGACAGAAAGAAGGTGTTTCTCCTGTTGGGTTGAATTGATTTGATAGTCATTTTGATATTGGAAAAGCAGTCTGCCAGTGTACTTTGGAAAATAGCAATCAGCTTTTGAAAAGCATTTTGTAGTTTATGAAGTATTTTTACATATATGATCTCATCTGATGCTGACAATATAACCCTTGAATTTTTTTTTAATGGATTCAAACAATGAGGCTTATAGAAGGGAAGGGCTTTATCTAAGGTCTTCCTGATGTAAACTGTGGACTTGGATCTTCAACCCAGGTGTGAGGGATGCAGGTGCCAGTCTGTTTCTCCAGGTGTGAGGGATTAGCTATGCTGCTCATCAGAGGCAATGTGTTACAGCAGGTAAACAAGATTAATTTCAGATGGCCTGGGATTAGCCACATGCCTCTAACAGGTTGTATATCCTATTCATGACTCAGTTTCCTTATCTTGATATTGAGTTTAATAGGGCTTGCTTCACAGGAATGCTTTAAAGATGAGATGGGATAACATTGTAAAGCACCAATTATAGTTAATGCCTCAAAATAGATACTTTGCCAAAGCTTTCTGTGACCAAAACTAGGAATAAGTTTCTCTGGAAGATGACAGACATGATTTTCCCTCGGAGGCATCTAGAGATGTTTTACTAGCAAAGAGGTAGAATTGGGCATAACATATGGGTGGATACTCAGTAGGTCACAGGAAAAGCTTTATCTGAAACATGATCCTTGTTGTTTCTGTTTGTCAATGACTGGAACAATCTAAATCACATGATTATTTTCCAATTGGAAAGGATCTTAGAGACGGGCCAGGACCATTTTCCCTCAGGTTAACAATCAGCTGAAGGCATAATGAGCATCTTCCTTCTGACTGCAGGTTCCGGTGTTCCTCCTGCCAGCGGAGTTGGGCTTCTGCCCAAGTGAAGATTCTGTGCCACACATGTTGGAACCACTGGACATCACAGGGCCAGGTGCATGTGAGGGTCTTTGGCCAAAGGTGCCAGAAGTGCACCTGGTCCCAATATGAGATTCCGGAGTTCTCCTCGGATAGCACCACGAGGATTCTGAGCAACCTGGTGCAGCATATATTGGAGAAATACTACAGAAATGGCGTGAGGAAGTCTTCAGAAATGCCAGTAATCCCGGAAGTGCCCCTGGATGGGTCCCATGACACAGCCAATTGTGAGGCATGTACTCTGGGCGTCTGTGGTCAGGGCTTAAAAAGCTACATGACAAAGCCATCCAAATCCCCACTCTGCCACCTAAATATTCGGAGTTCCTCACCTGGAGTTGGTGTGTACATCCCAAACCAAGCCAAGAACCCGTTAGCTGGGGCAAAGGAGGCTAAGGGGAGTCAGTATGAGAAATCAGGGCCCAGTGATGGCTCAGATCCATCGGTCATCTTTGTCATTATTCTGCTGTTTGTCTTTATTGTAGTCAAATGCTTTACATCAGAATGATGGAAATAGGCTTGCCACTTCTCTGGTTTTAATTCTATGGAAACCAATGAACTGGCTGCCATTTCAATATGACTGAGAATTCACTGTGAGACTAAGCAGGATCAAGTTTGTAGATAAACACTGGTTTCCTAGATATTCTCTGAAAATCATGTAAAACATGACCAAGTACATGATGGATTTAGTAATAAATATTATTGGATTTCTAAAAAGTCTTCATTTATTCACTAAGTCATTCAGTGATATCAACATACATAGCTCAAACAGTGTGGTAGGCTGAGTAATGGTCCCTCCTAATGTATGCACGTTAAGACATAGGTCCCCAGAACCTATAAAACATGTTACTTTACATGGCAGAATGGACTTTGCAGATGTAATTAAGGACCTTGAGATGGGTAGATTATCTCGTATTGTCCTGGTGGGTAAGAACTAGGATTTTAAAAGAGGGAGGCAACAAGGTCAAAGTCAGACAAAGGAGATTGGACAACGGAACCAGAGGTTGGAGTGATGTGCTTTGAAGTTGGAGGAAGAGTCATAAGCAAAAGAGTGCAGGCAGCCTTTAGAAACCCAAAAGGAAAAAGAAATGGAATGGATTCTACCCTGGAGTTTCCAGAAGGAACCAACTCTGCCTGCACATAGCTTTAGCCCAGTGACACTGATTTTGGACCTCTGACCTTCAGAACTGCAAGATTATAAATTGGTCTTGTTTTAATGCACTAAGTTTGTAGTGATTTATTAGAGAAGCAATAAGAAATGAATATAGTTATCAGTATTACAGTATGAATCAGGGAATTATGTTTTAGATATGCTTCAGGTTTGAAAGAAAAAAGAGCACTGTATACACTAGAAATAAAAATCAACCCCATCCCCTCTTGTTTTCCTTCTCTCCTACTTAAACCCACTCAAATATCTCCATCTCAAAGAGATTTCCTTTGATTTGATGATCCTTGGAGCTATCATATTCTCCCTTCTTTCAGCATTGGATTGCGAAGCACAGAAGCACTTGCCAGTCCTGAGATCCTCTGATGCACGCTTCACCCCCTATTTTCATCTGTCTGCTAGGCATTTCTCTATGGCCGTCATGTTTAAAGCGAAGTTCAACAACTCCTCTGACTTTCCTGTTTTAAATCCCCCTAGTCACCTAAGCTTATCACCTCTGAGTCATCTTCAGCCTCTCCCAATCACCAGCACTTTTTCTTTTGTCAAGTTGCTCCCATCTCTTCCTTCTACTTTTCCTTGTCATCCTCTCCCCACCTAGTTCAAAATTATTGAAATATGAGGGGATTTGGACTTTATCTCATAGGCAATAGGGATTCATTTTAAGCATTTGAGGATATGGGCAATTTGAGTAGAACCACATTTTAAAAATACCATCTACTTCTGGGAAGAATGGAGTACAGAACAGAGATAGCAGGAAGTCTGTCTTGCAATAGAATAGTGGGAAACACAGAAGGGGCTCCCATAAACTATATATAAATATCTTGAAAGAATTTGAAGACAAATATAAGGGGCCAAAAGACCTAAGGATAAAAATTTCTCCCTTTTTTTTCTAGCCATATCTCTTCATTTTATTTCAGGATCCCCCTACCTGTGCTCTCTGCATACATACCCCCTCCCCAAACCACACAACTGAATTCCTGAATTCCTCCTGTTTTCATATCTTTCTGGTTTTTTTTGTTTGTTTGTTTTTTGTTTTTTTTTTTTCCCCACATAGAACATTGGCCTGGGGATCTACATGAAAATATTATTTATAGCCTGGTAAGGTTGTATGACCTCAGCAAGTCATAATCCCTTCTGGGGCTTTAGCCACACTGAATGACAGCAAAAGGAAATAAAGGCATCAATAAAGAAGGGCAAGGAGAGTGGTTAGAAGATAGGACGCTGATGAATTAGTGGCAGGTAACTGACTTAGCAGAGTAGGGTGAGCCAGAATATAAGTTTAGCGTGGAAAAATCAAGATGCCATTTGTGTCGCACAAGCCCGAAAAAGCTCCAAACTGTAGGCTGAAGCAGCTCTGAGAGAGAGCACTGGGAAGGCTAAAGTGGGCATGTTGGCTGAAAGACTATACCAAGTGTCTTTCCCCTATCCCAGGCCGCCTAGTAACCACGCTTTACCCAACCGAGGGAGAAGAATGGAGGCTGCTTCTCAGAAGACATTTCTCATAGGGTCTATGGCTCAGGGAAATCCTTAAGAGAAGGGGAGCTGCAAACAATCAAAAAGACCACAGATGCTCGCATACTGAATAATGAGACTCTCTTACTCCCCTACCAGCCCTTGGAGCCAGTTTTATAAACTACCTGCCCATCTCTCATATACACAGAAGAATGGAGGATTCCTTTTCTGGAAAAACAGATCTGCTCCAGATAGAAAATACACATACTGAAATGGGGTGTGGGGGCTTCTCCAATGAAATAGTCAATTCAGAGTAAGCCCATCGGATGCTAATCCCCTCCAACAGAGCATCCAGGTGGCTTTTTAAGGTCTCATATTTGTACTTTAAATCTGACTGGATAGACTGCCAAGGGATTATCAAATATTTGATAAAGTACCCTAACGTAAAGACAAAGAAGAAAAAAATTTTTAAAAGACTCTGAAGTAACAGAGATGATTATAGGATAAGAAAACAAATCAATATTTAAAAAGTAAAACTATTACGTATACTTCAGCAAGATAAGAGAAGGTATAATATTCATGAGATAAGACTTAGACACCATCCTGTGGGATAACCCGAGGTGAGACAGCTACCTTTGGCTGGATCAGATCTGTGGCAGGGTCTCAGCTACAAGCTTCCAATAGGCAACGTTTCCAAAAGCTTGGACAATGAGCACCTTAGTCTTCCAGGAAGTGATCTGAGTGGTACACCACAGCCTCCACTGCAATCCACATCTTGCAAAACTCAAATATACTTGCTTTGTATAAAAAGTTAACTACATCTGAGGAAAGGTCTTCCAGAATTCTTTTCTGGTGATTCATCTTTACAAGATAGCATCTCTCAATTGCACCACAGCTGCATCTTAAAGATCATGGAGCTGCCTTTAATCTATTAGGTTGGAAGCTTCTGGGAAATGCAGTATTTGGTAAAACCTGGAAATTCCATGGTCATATTGCCACGTCTGTAACTCTTTTGCTACAGATTTTGTCCCTTGGTCAAATGAGACATTATGTGCTATGCTAGTTTGCTAGGGCTATAAGAAAGAATCAGTTTCATGTCTATCACTTATCTTCTGGTGGTTTGTTGGCAATCTTTAGAGTTCTGTGGCTTGTAGAAGCATCACCTTGATTCCTGCTTTTACCTTCACCTGGAAGTCTCCTTGTGTTCATGTCTGTGTTCAAATTTCCCTTTTTTATAAGGACACCAGTAATATTGGATTGGGGGCCACCTGACTCCAGTATGACCTTATTTTAACTAATTACATCTTCAATGACCATAATTTTTTTTTCAATGACCATAATTTCAAATAAGGTCACATTCTGAGGTGCTAGGGTTTAGCTCTTCAACATATAAATTTTTTTTGGGGGGGGAAGGGGCACAATTTAGTCCATTAAATGAAGCATCTTGGGTTTGTGGATCAAATACTCCACAAGTCTTTGGAAGTTTGCGCTGGCCAAAGCTCTGCATGCAAGAAATGCAAGCCATATCTGGAGTGTGTGCTGAGTGCAGTCAAGATAAATCACTACCCTCTCCACAATGGAAGGGGTAAAATGTAACCAATCTGCCACCAAATAGCTGGTTTGACTACTCGAGGGATGGTTCCACATTGAGGGCTCACGTATTCTTGGCAGATTGGACATTCAGCAGTGGGATCATTCATATCTAACTTAGTGAGTGGAAACTCATACTGTTGGGTCCATGCAAACCCTCCATTCTTACCTCCATAGCTACTCCATTCATGCACACATAGTGCCAGTACTGGAGTGGCAGATGACACCATCTGCCATCAGCAACTGGCTTAGGCATTCTGTCTACTTAGTTGCTTAGTGCCTCTTCCATGATGGGTGCTTTCTGGTGGACATTAAAATAAAATACAGAGATCTGTACAGTTTGTGCCCACTTTTAAAGATCTATCTACATTCCTCTTCCCAAAACTTTATTATCTCTAACCTTTCCAGCTTTCTCTTTCCAGGCCTCTGACCAATGAGCTGGACCATTTGTCATTGCACATGAGTCTGTATTTATGCATACTGGTCCATTTAACTTTTCAAATCAAGTGGGTGACCATGTGCACCACTCAAAGCTCTGCCCATTGGGAGGATTTCTTCTCTCTACTACCTTTCAAGGCCACCGCTGATTGAGGGTGTAATGCAGCCACAGTCTGTTTTCAGCGTTCATCACATATTGAACTAAAACCGTTGGGTAACCATGATTGGCCTTTTCCTTCCCCTGTTGGCTGGTTAAAGTGACAGTCCCCCCACCTGCATGCCACCACAACCACTACATGGCCAGATGGGAGCTGAGGGAGAGGTACTAATGCAACAGTGATGGTTGACATGGAGGCTAGGCCACCAGTTTATCTAACTCACTTCTCTTCTCTAGCCCTGACTTATGCTTCTCTAGCCTGGCTATCCTGCTTCCATATTTTGATGGATTTTTAGTGGACTTAGGACTTAATGGGCCTTTTTGAACCTAGCCATGATGGGCATCTCTGGCCTCATTATCTTTGCATGTCTCATGGTCATGAGCTCTAACTCTACCTCAGCCACATAGAATGCAGGGGTTGTTTTTTTGAATGACATACAATCCTCTGATGCCGATGGCATGGCCTTACTTCAGAACACAAGTATTATAAACTGTATCTTTTTTTCCTTTGGGTTTGTCATGAACAACACATGGTACCAGTTCTCACTACAGATAACTCTAATTCTGTAGGGTCTGCCAAAAAATATAGCCCATGGGGTGAAGATCCACATTGCATTGTGGACCAGCTGCTGATCCCTTTCCTATTCTGGGTCCTATTCAAAGCTGTCAGCTTTCTTTTTCATTTGGTAAATGGGTCATAGCAGTGTGGAATATCAGGTGTTATGTTTCCTTTTAGTGATGGGAGGGTCCAGATGCAATAATTTGGCCTTTATTTTGGAAGTGTTTTCCTGGCATGCTCCTAATTACTATGCCCCTAACTGGTTTACTGATTTGGCAAGGAATCTTTATAGCGATTATCTCATACCCTCTGGAGTGAATGTGTCTTACCAAGGCTTCTGACGCAGTTGCCACTTTTAACTTATCAGTGTTGTCATTGATAGCGTGGACCAATGTGATGTTCTTCAGAATCTCCAGACGGATCAGATCTTGCTGATTATATTATGACAGAGGGTGAGAGAGTGAACATGACCCTGGGACAAAGTGTAAATATATGCTATTATCCTCCCAAATGAATACAATCTACTTCTGGTCCTCCTTGACAGGGATGAAAGCAAATGCACATCCCAGATCAATGTCCATGTACCACATATCTGAAGCTATGTTAATTTGCCCTAGCAAAAACTATCACTTCTGGCACAGTAGTTGCAATTGGGATCTCCACTTAGCTGTTTGAGATAGTCCAATGTCGTGCTCCAGGATCTGATTCGTTTTTCTAGGAGCCAGAATGATGAATTACATGAAAATATGCTGGAGATTACCATCTTTGTATCTTTTAGGTCTTAAGGATGGCACTAATTGCTGCCATTTCCTTTAAGATATAATATTGTAGCATTTTGTGTTGGGTTTATAAGGAGAGTTCGCAGATTTTCTCATTATAGTAGCTCTTAACCCACAGACTAAGGAATCAGCAAGGGGCTCTGCCATCTACCACATGTATTCTTTCCAGTGATAAATTCAGGAACTGGGGAAATGGCTGCTGGGTGAGTCCATGGAGCCAGAATACCCATGGTGAGTCTAACCTGAACTAGAACTCCTCTTATTACCTGGCTCCCACAGGATTCCTCTCTAACAATGGGCCATTATTTGCTTTAGATGCCTGGGAACCAGTATCAAGTCAGACCCTGACTCGAAAAGTTCTCAAAATGTCTGGATATTCTCTCTTCCCCAGCATATAGTTAGCCAAATAAATGTTAATACATCTCTTTGGGCAAGGACTGGGGGTTCTTGCAACATGTTTTCTCCTGGAGATCTGGCCTTTTCCGTGAGTTATGAGTCTGAAAATCAGCTCAGTTCTCAGTCAAGAAAAGGAGTCCTGATGTGTGTGTGTGTGTGTGTGTGTGTGTGTGTGACAGCAGCTTTCAGTCTCCTAACCATTCAATTTTTTTGTTTTAATTGCATAAATTAAGAAATATCCTTACTGAATGCCCACCTACTTGCCCATACATAGAAAATAGGAGATAGATAAAACTAGTGAATTTGTCCACAAGGCACAATATCCAACAACAGGAGTGCCAGACAGAGAAAAACAGAGAAAATGAAGGGAAGGAAATTATGAAAGGAATACTTTAAAAATATTTCCCAGAGCTGAAGGACATGATTGACTAATTAAAGGTTCACCGAGGAGCCACCCACACAGTGAATGGACAGAAATTTGTACCAAGTCACACCATTGTGAAGTGTCTGATGTAATATATAAAGATATCCTAAAAGCCTTTGGAGATAAAAACAAAATAAGAAACAGATACACATAAACAAATAGAAACAGGCCACATATACAGGACCTGGAATTATAATGGAGTTGTACTTAGCATCTCAATATCTGAGGCATTAATGCCTTTATTTGTTTGGGTGTATCATTTTCTGATTCTTTCACTGACTGTCTCTTGTGTTTCACTTTTCCCTGTCTGCTTGTTTTGGCCTCTGCCTTTCATGTTAGAGGATTTCTTCAAATATCAAAGCAACCTTGGCTTTCTGTCCAAGACCAAGTCTGAGACACTAAAAAGCTCCCAGAACACCCACTGTGCAGCCAGCCTAGAGAGAAACCCTTCTAGTTTGGGCCAGGTTGATGGAAAGCTCTGGAGGGGATGTCCCCAAGGGAAAAAACAAAAGGAAACAAGAGGTTACCCGGTGCATCTGAATGTTTAAAGAGGAGTTTACATTTCTATTTTTTATTTTTATTTTTTTGAGACAGAGTTTCGCTCCTGTTGCCCAGGCTGGAGTACAGTGGCGTGATCTTGGCTTTCTGCAATCTCTGCCTCCTGGCAAGCGAGTCTTCTGCCTCAGCCTCTCAAGTAGCAGAGATTACGGGCATGCACCACCACACCCATTTAATTTTGTATTTTCAGTAGAGACGGGGTTTTCTCCATGTTGGTCAGGCTGGTCTCGAAGTCCCTACCTCAGGTGATCCATACCTCGGCCACCCAAAGTGCTGGGATTACAGGCGTGAACCACTGGGCCCGGCCGGAGTTTCCATTTCTTTCTTTCTTTGTTTTGTTTTTTTTCTTTCTTTCTTTTTTTTTTTTTGAGATGGAGTCTCACTCTGTCGCCAGGCTGGAGTGCCGTGGCGCGATCTCAGCTCACTGCAATCTCTGCCTCCTGGGTTCAAGCAATTCTCCTGCCTCAGCTTCCCAAGTAGCTGGGACTATAGGCGCACCACCACACCCAGCTAATTTTTGTATTTTTAGTAGAGACAGGATTTCGCCCTGTTGGCCAGGATGGTCTTGATCTCTTGTCCTCATGATCCACCCGCCTTGGCCTCCCAAAGTGCTGGGATTACAGGCATGAACTACGGCACCTAGCCAGAGTTTACATTTCTAACAGAGTTTGCGGATGAGTTAAGTGGAAATGTAGAAAAGTAAGCAGAGAAACAAAAAATGAAAACCAAGACAATTGTTAACTTCAGGGATAAAACAAAAAGTTGTACTAGAAAATAAATGCAATTAAAGTACTCTACACTGTTTAGCTATGAATAATTTCAAATAGTCATACTATTGAGCATTATGACTGAATATTGGTTTAACAAAAAATGTGATTTAAAAGAATTTGAAGGTAAGAGAAGCATGCCTGATTAGAGCCTGAAGGTGAAAGACAATTAAATGCTTATCTTGGTGGAGGAAATCAGTTATTAATATCAAAAATTGAAAAATCAAGAAACAGAAACAAGGAGCTGAATACTAGAAGAAAAAACTAAAATTATTGCTTCTGGGAAGAGGAAATGGAACCTGAGAGGGGCCAGAAAGGGCTGATTTTTGTCATAAGCATTATAGAACTACTCTACTTTTTAAAGCTATGCACACATAGGACTTTGATAAAAATTAAAATAAAATGTCACTTTAAGAAAGTAATGGCTTATTAGATTTCCAAGATCTCTTCCTGTCACATGCTATCCCTTGCTTTTTTTT